>NC_060123.1:292008598-292331098 GCF_021461395.2 Schistocerca americana | reverse complement strand
ACTTCGTCCCAGGCCTCACCGACCGACATCGATACCTCTCGTTAGTGCAGCACTCCGTGAAGAATGGGCTACCATTCCACAAGAAACCTTTCAGCACCTGATTGAACTTATGCCTGCGAGAGTGGAAGCTGTCATCAAGGCTAAGGGTGGGCGAACACCATATTGAATGCCAGCATTACCGATGGAGGGCACCACGAACTTGTAAGTCATTTTCAGCTAGGTGCCCGGATACTTTTCATCAAATAGTGTAGCAGGTACGCGTGAGACTTCAACATGGATTCTCTCGCAAATTATTGGCCTTCGGGCGGAAACCGCTAGCTAGGTGCCCAGAACAGGTCACTTCACAATATACCCAAGGCTCATCAAAATGTGTGATTAACAAGTCTGTGTCAGAAACGTCCTGGCAGATTAAAACTGTGTGCCGGACCGAGACTCGAACTCGGGACCTTTGCCTTTCGCGGGCGAGTGCTCTACCATCTGAGCTACCCAAGCACGACTCACGCCCCATCCTCACAGCTTCACTTCTGCCAGTACCTCGTCTCCTACCTTCCAAACTTTACAGAAGCTCTCCTGCGAACCTTGCAGAACTAGCACACAGTTTTAATCTGCCAGGAAGTTTCATATCAGCGCACACTCCGCTGCAGGGTGAAAATCTCATTCTGGAAGTCTGTGTCCCTTTGTGAAATACAAGTCTTTCAGTTCACTACAATAAGAAAGGTGCCGCCGTTATAGCACGTGCTTGCACAGCGCATCTAGCGTAGCTCGTCCTGACCTCTTTTTCTCTCACACCGTGTGTTAAATCACGTCCAAAGCTTCTCATAGCTTGCCCGTCTTGGATCACTTCCTTAAGACTTCCAACTGCCCATGGCTTGGGTTACAGATAGTTTTTGTCAAACAAAGCAGGGAAGAGAATAGTCGTCCTTTCAACTACTGCTGGAAGGAGTACAGTCGAGCGATCAGGTGCAATCAAGTTAGCGGGCTACAAGAACGGTAAAGTAAAGCCGGCCTCACATCCAAAATAATTTACTGCTCATTCCGTTTTCTATGTTTTGCTCTTTTGCGTGGCAAATCTACGGCACTACTACTTCAGTTATTGCTTCCGCAGTGAGAGTGGTTTATTAGAGAATGTGACCTGACGCAACAAATTGCGAAACGCTGGTGTTAATTGAACATGGCCTTCCTCTTGTGCTAACGACCCTAACGAATGCTAAAACGATGGTACGCAACTCGAAAGTAACGGAGTCGATTCCTGCTGCTGTAAAAAAAATTTAATCCTCTGTATTTAGGAGTTAAAGGGAAGACGTGAGGTGGTTCCAGATCCTGATCAGCACACTTTATACCAATATCTTTGTGTAAAATCTTCCGATTTTCTCCCCAAGACCATAAAAGGCATGTGACACTCTTTCTGGAGATGATGTGTTGGGTGCCCACGTTGGTCCTATGCAAGAGAAGTAGGCACCGTAGAATTACAAACACAACTCTGCATAGCGCAATCATTCATGACATCCACTGAGCCAAATGTAGCAGCAGTAAAGTCAATGACCATCAGTTCCAACGATGTAGGGTTAAATTCTTCCCCATTCATGAGATACAGATTTTCTCCAGTGACTTCAGGTAAAAGCCATGAAGACTGCTTTTAGTAGACCATGGCTAGTTTTCGTCCTCATACCCATCCTTTACAGTTAAGATAATTTCTTCTACATCTCAAAGAGCCATGTCGCAAATTCGCACCTGAGAAATCACTCGCGGATTGGAAGAAAACACTAGAAATCTGTTTTGATTGACTTGATGCCAAGATGACAGTGTGGGATGTCACACACTGGACAGAATTCTAGCAGCACTACAAGGGCGCTGTCATCGCACAGTAATGTAAAATTTTATGTTAACAGAGGTGGCAGTGAAACATGTGATTCCGAAACCTCCGTCAGCGATACAAATTTATCCACAGTGTTTAAAATAATACAACGTGAATTTGAAATGCTTATCACTTAAAAATGACATGAAGAAGGTGTCCACCATTTTCCGTTATACACATTTCAAGTCTATTTACAGATGTTACACATCACAATTTGCAACACTGGCACTGGAATTCCATTAACTTACCCCGAATTTGATTCTTCAGTTTATCTAAGTTGTATGGTGGGTCACATTGGAAGACATTACTTTTCAGATGACCGCAAAGGAAGACAAGGGATCATGAGAGCAATGAAATGTCCCCATTCTTGTAGATGAGAAGACTGGAAATGGTGTTCTGTAGAGAGTTAGTGGAACGCCGTGGGTCATGCCATGTGGCCTCGTCTTTTTGGAAGAATTATTGCAGTTACAAGAAGATCAAAAGTCGTGGCACTAGGTAGTGGTTCAAAATGTAAAGATGCTCCTCCATATAAGCACCAAGTGACCTCTATAGACTGAGGATGACACGGCAGTTGGTCGGTACCGTTTGCCCTTACGGAGCCTATTCGGACATAGTTTGGTATTTATGATTCCAAACGATGTTACGCCACACCACATTACCACTTTCTGACTCGTGTTTCATGAACTATTTAAGGATTTTCACGTGACCAGTGTTTGTTAAGAAAGCTCTATACACAAAAATTGGCCCCATCGCTCATGATCAGACTGTCTTACAGGAAAAAATTGAAATTTGTGGTAAGGTCTTATGGGACCAAACTTCAGAGGTCATCTGTCCCTAAGCCTACACACTACTTAATCTAACTTAAACTAACTTAAACTAACGTATGCTAAGGACAACACACACACCCACGCCCGAGGGAGGACTCGAGCCTCCGACAGGGGAAGCCGCACGGACCGCGACAAGGCGCCCTAGAACGCACAGCTACCCCGCGCGGCTGTCTTACAGGCCTTTGTTGTCATTTGTTGAGTTCCAACAACTCTCAGCAAAAGCACTGTGTCCTTGGGAGAATGTCGTATTTCACTTTTTGCACTATCTGAATTTTGTACGGGAAGTATTGCGGTTCGTTGTACAATTTTCGCCGTGCGCTGCAATCCGATACCTCAAGTTGCAACGTGTGCTTGCGTATAAGCGCTGATAACCTCGCCATTGAGCGCCCATAAGCTCCAGACACACACACACACACACACACACACACACACACACTTGCATGCAGAGCGCTTGGGACTTCGGCTGAAGGCATCTTCTACTCTTGAAACATTCTCTGGTGTACAAACGCGTTTTGCACTTACACCCCTCTTTCAGTATCACTTGTTTCCTCGAAGTTCGGTACCCACATTTCGATAGCATGTGCTGGTGGGACTGGGGCATGACATGAGAGATTCAAACACACGCCGCGCGGCCGCATAGCTATCGTTTTTGTAAAATGCCTTCATGGTAGAAGCGCCTTGTTTACCGGTTCACGCCGCCATCTCGACCGAACATCGATGTCAGGGTCGACGGCAAAGGTGTGTTGACCAGTTGCCATCATTCCCATTTTCTGATTCCTAACGTAACGTGCTATTTCCAGCGTTGCCAAATCTCCCGTTTCACTGCAGCACCTGCTACTTTTCAGTGTTTACTGATATTTTAAATTAAAAGCTACGTCTATAAAGACGCAAAGGAAATTGTGATTTTATATTATCTTAAGAAATTGTAACAAATACCAGTAAAGTAGATAGCTTCAGATTCATTGCATGAAGTACACGAAACAGTTGACTCTAATGGTACCAAACGAGTTTTTATCTGCTTTTAAAGCTGGTTTCGCTGTCAGATACCACCTAGTTTGATCGGAACTTAATTTAATGCTCATAAACGGATGCAAACGAAAGCACTGAATAATTGCTCAGCAGGTATCAAGTTACCTTTCATTAGAAATTTGGACGCACTCAACGACTGTTATATGACTTTCAAAGTGATGGAGCACAGCAATCAATCATCCTGATTGCTGTGCTCCATCATTTTGAAACTCAACTATCTTAAACGGAATCGTATGACTTCAGATAATATGGAACGTACTTTTAAATACAAAGACCAGTAAACATGCCATGAAATCACGAGACTAATCTTTCTCATACACGTAGCTTTCCACTTGCGAATAGTCATACCTAAAACAGAGTTTTCGATGTCGTTCTCCGCGATTATAAATGACACTACGGAAACCTCTGAAGTACCCTTCACTGATTCTATGCTAGTTTATATGAAAATTAAAAGAATTCTAATTCAATTAAAGGAGCACACTGCAGTGGTTACCAAGAAATGAACCCCAAAAATTCATAAACAGAAGGAAAGGAACAGTTACCTTAACTAGTTAGACAAAAAATGTTCCAGATAATGGCACCTGTTTTGCACTGGAATGTCGACAAAGAGATTGCACAATTGAAGCATGTAGAGCTATATGATGATATTTATTCTGATAAAAGGATAGCCTCGTCAAAATGGTTTGTAGGACAGAAAAACAATTATACTCGTTAAATTTAAACTTCGCTTTATTGATCCTAAAATAATATGATTCTCAGATTAAGAGAAAAGATACTAATAATACATTGTATCATGGGTAATGAAATTACTACAGTTGGAATTATAAACAGAAAGAGATTACCCAGTCATGAATAAAATTCCTGTCTGCATTGGCTTCACTGAATAAAAACTGAATGCTTTGAGGAAGACTGCAGCTCAACAGGCCAATGGCCTGTCAAAGTCTGAACAGCTCACAAACGCAATGATACTGGAGAAAATCGATTCACAATCCCAGTACAAGAAATCCGTTACAAAAAGGAAAATCACATAGTGAAATTTTTTGTTTCAGTCATCGCTATTTTCACTGGTTTGATGCGGCCGGCCACAAATTCCTCTTCCACGCCAATCTGTTTATCTCAGAGTTTCACTTGGACCTTATGTCCTCAATTATTTACTGGATGTATTCCAACCTCTGTCTTCCTCTACAGTTTTTGCCCTCTACAGCTCCCTCTAGAACCACAGAAATCATTCCCTGCTGCCCTATCATCCTGTCCCTTCTCCTTGTCAGTGTTTTCCACACATTCCTTTCCTCTCCGATTCTGCGCAGAACCTCCTCATTCCTTACTTTGTCAGTCCATGTAATTTTCAACATTCATCTGTAGCATCACATATCAAATGCTTCCATTCTCTTCTGTTCCGGTTTTCCCACAGTCCATGTTTCACTACCATACCATGCTGTGCTCCATACGTACATTCTCAGAAATTTCTTCCTCAGGCTATGGTCTATGTTTGATGCCCCCCCTTGCTCCATCCGCCATTGATTATATTGCTGCTGAGACTTCTTTAACTTCATCTACTTCGTGACCATCAGTTCTGATATTACGTTTTTCGCTGTTCCCTTTTCTGCTACTTCTCATTGCTTTCGTCTTTCTTCGATTTACTCTCAGTATATATTCTGTACTCATTTATTTATTCCATTCATGA
This sequence comes from Schistocerca americana, assembly GCF_021461395.2. Taxonomy (NCBI): domain Eukaryota; kingdom Metazoa; phylum Arthropoda; class Insecta; order Orthoptera; family Acrididae; genus Schistocerca; species Schistocerca americana. Next base: position 292,325,703 of record NC_060123.1, on the reverse strand, counting down.
GGTCATGTAATCCTTCTTCACTCTTACTCAGGATAGCAATGTCATCAGCGAATCGTATCATTCATACCCCTTCACCTTCATTTCAATGCCACTCCTGAACATTTCTTTTATTTCCATCATTCGATGTACAGATTGAACAATGTGGGCGAAAGACTACATCCCTGTCTTCCACCCTTCTTAATCCGAGCACTTCGTTTTTTATGTTCCAATCTTACAGTTCCCTCTTGGCTCTTGTACATATAGTATATTACCCGTCTTTCCCTAAAGCTTACTTTCATTTCCCTCAGCATTTCGAACATCTTGCACCATTTTACATTGCCGAACGCTTTTTCCAGGCCGACAAATTCTATGAAGGTGTCTTAATTTTTTTTAGCCTCCATTATCAACCGCAATGTCAGAATTGCCTATATGGTGCCTTTATCTTTTCTAAAGCCAAATTGATTGTCATCTAACACGTCCTCAGTTTTCTTTTCCATTCTTCTGTATATTATTCTTGTCAGTATCTTGGGTGTATGTACTGTTAAGCTGATTGTGCGATAATTCTCGCATTCGTCAGCTCTTGCAGTCTTCGGAATTATGTGGATGATATTTTTCGAAAGTTATTTGGTATGTCGCCACACTCATACATTCTACACACCAACATGAATAGTCCTTTTGTTGCCATTCCTCCCACTGATTTTAAATTGTGATGCAATTTCATCTATCCCTTCTGCCTTATTTAATATTAAGTCCTCCAAAGCTCTCTTAAATTCTGATTCTAATTCTGGATCCCCAATCTCTTCTAAATCGACTCCAGTTTCTGCTATCACACCAGACAAATCTGATAAATCTTCCCGTCATGGAGGCCTTCAGTGAACCCTTTCCACCTATGCGCTCTCCCCTCTACAGTTAACAGTGGAATTCTCGTTGCACTCTTAATGTTATCATCCTTGCTTTTAATTTCACCGAAGTTGTTTTCACTTTCCTACATGATTATTCAGTCCTTCCGACAATCATTTCTTTTTCGATGTCTTCACATTTTTTCTACAGCCATTTCGTCTTAGCTTCCATGCACTTCCTATTGATTTCCTTTCTCAGCAACTTGTATTTCTGTATTACTTAATTTCCCTGAACATCTTTACACTTTCTTCTTTCATCTACCAACTGAAGTATATCCTCTGTTGCCCACGGCTTCTTCACAGTTACCTTCTTTGTACATATGATTTTCTTTCCAAGTTCTGTGAAATAAATACGAAAATTGTGAATCAGTCAGAGGAATAGCAGCGTAAATCCTATCCGCGACACTTGCTCAAAAAGAGCACCGAAAACAGAGCCAGCCGGAGCCGTGCACCTCTCGACATCTCCGCGACGTGACGTCCGCCGAACGGTGAACACCACGTCCTTGAACCCGACTCCGCCTGACCGTCTTCTCCTGCGTTCCTCACCGCTCCTCTCGCTGCTAGGGGACGGGAGAAATCTACAGTTTTGCCATCGCAGTAGTCGAGAATTCCCTCTCGTATTCAAAATTGCAGGGGAAGCTCAAATAATTTTCTCCGAAAGCTCTTATTGTATTTCTCTAAAGCGGTTAGAAGTTGGTACTGGACGGGCTTTCAACCCAATCGGCGAAAATTTCGTCTGGCCACAAAATGCAGCACTTTCCCGTGCTGTTTACGGTAATATGGCGATGTCTGTTTTTCTGCGTATGCTTCTTGAATGCATTGCGACAGGAGCCCAAACAATAGGTGATTTACGTTCTAGGGCACGTTTTAAAATTCTGAAATACTGCATTAATAATGGCTAGTTGCTAGCCGAAATCTAGATTTGCTGCTTTAACAAAGTCTGAATGGGAAGAACGACTGATTACTGTTTCCACCATTTTAAAAGGCCGAGATGATTTCCAGCTCCCTCTCCTCCCCCCCCCCCCCCCCTTCAAGGGTCATTTGTATTTCTCACAGTTCTGAGAAGGCACTTTGCGGTACCCTGGCCTGGGAGTACCATTACCTGCGACAAACTTCTAGTGCAGCTCACGTGTCCTTGTCGTTGAAGGAATAAGGGAAATGTTCAGAAAATCAACTCCTCGGTCATCCAACGGTCTGAGCTTACAGTTAGCCTTTCTCACCCGTTCGACCACTGGGGAACAGAACGAACTCAATACTCCAAACTTCGCGAATCCTGTTCCTCCATCGAGAAAATTTCGTATAATATAACAGAATTAACTATATTTGTGGTCGCTTAGCGACATGTGACTAACCAGTTACGTCACAGCGTGTATATGTTTTTTTGTTCTGTTACATAAGGAGTGCAGCACATAAACGAGAACCGACAGCAATCTTCGCCACTGTACGAGAGGCTGGCGTCGTTCGATGCAATCTACATCGAGTCGATGGCCGTGCGTATGGAAGTGCCGAAAGCTACTGATGTGTTAACTGCTCTTAAACGATGGGAACTTAAAAGAAAATAATTCAAATAATATTAAATATGCTGTTATATCTGAGACTTTTATTGGCCGAGATTTGTGTTAACCACAACTGCTTTACATAACAGCTGGTTAATTTCAGGTTCTTACGTGGCAAAAGAATGTGCAGTACTCTGTGCAATAAACCTACTTAATGTGTTCAAGTGAAATGTGCTGGTGTAATGAATTTCTTCGAAAATCTGCTAACTGAATGTATTTTGAGAATTTTCTACTAAATGAATCATGTTACTAAAAGGAAATATAGAGTTAAAATCACAAGTGATTACGACACTGATATGTAGTCATCTCTGACTTCCTAATACTACGTCTGCATGAACTTAAGTTTGAATATTTAATATTTGATAAGTACAGGAACAAGAAGAGACCCGATGGTGCAGAGTGTTTCAAGTGGTTTTCCATAAAGTGATCATAGCTATAAGATAAATCACACAAATCTAAAGGCTGTAGAACTAAATACTTAGGGATTAAAATTACGAATAACTTAAATTGGAATGATGCCATCGATAACGTGCGGAAGCCAACAAAAGACTGCAATTTATTGGTAGAAAACTTAGAAAATGCTACAGATCTACTAAAGAGACGTTTACACTACTGTCGTCCGCCATCTTCCGGATTACTGCAGTCCAGTGTGGTTTCCGCATGAGATTCGATTGACGGAAACATTAAGAAAGTTCAAATGAGGGCAGCTCGTTTTGCGCTATAGTAGAACAGGTGCCACGGATATGATAAGCGAATTGAGGCGACAACTATTAAAACAAAATGGTTTATCTTTGTGGCAGGGTTCTGGTGAACTTTCAATCATAACTTTCTCTTCATAGTGCAAAAATATTTTGTTGGTGTCCACCTACACAGGGAAAACGATTAACCAGTTAACGTAAGGGAAATCAGAGATAGCACAGAAAGACTTAAGTGTTGGTTTTTATAGCGCGCAGTTCGAGAGTGGAACGGTAGAGATAACGCCTGAAGGTGGTTCGACGAACCCCCGGCCAGGACTTAAATGTAAATTGCAGACATCATATTAATGCAGATGTGGATACTGAGCACGAAATTAAAATCATGAATGTGCATTTCGGTGAATATACTAACAGCGATCAGCCAAAACATTATGTCCATTAACCATCGCGAGACTGAATTCCGCTTGGTGATGCTGGTGGTCAAGTGACAAGCTAAGAAAAGTACACAAACTGAACAGAGACTAGCGGGGAATCATTCTCGCGATGGTATGCGTCTCAGATGGGGAAATCAGCTAATGTAAACGACTTTGAAAAAGTTCCGATTGTTCTGACCCGGCGTCTGGGGATGCGTTGTTGTTGTTGTGGTCTTCAGTCCTGAGACTGGTTTGATGCAGCTCTCCATGCTACTCTATCCTGTGCAAGCTTCTTCATCTCCCAGTACTTGCTGCAACCTACATCCTTCTGAATCTGCTTAGTGTATTCATCTCTTGGTCTCCCTCTACGATTTTTACCCTCCACGCTGCCCTCAAATGCTAAATTTGTGATCCTCTGATGCCTCAGAACATGTCCTACCAACCGGTCCCTTCTAGTCAAGTTGTGCCACAAGCTCCTCTTCTCCCCATTTCTATTCAATACCTCCTCATTAGTTATGTGATCTACCCATCTAATCTTCAGCATTCTTCTGTAGCACCACATTTCGAAAGCTTCTATTCTCTTCTTGTCCAGACTATTTATCGTCCATGTTTCACTTCCATACATGGCTACACTCCATACAAATACTTTCAGAAACGACTTCCTGACACTTAAATCTATACTCGATGTTAACAAATTTCTCTTCTTCAGAAACGCTTTACATGCCATTGCCAGTCTACATTTTATATCCTCTCTACTTCGACCATCAACAGTTATTTTGCTCCCCAAATAGCAAAACTCCTTTACTACTTCAAGTGTCTCATTTCCTAATCTAATTCCGACAACATTACTTGATTTAATTCGACTACATTCCGTTATCCTCGTTTTGCTTTTGTTGATGTTCATCTTACATCCTCCTTTCAAGACACTGTCCATTCCGTTCAACTGCTCTTCCAAGTCCTTTGCTGTCTCTGACACAATTACAATGTCATCGGTGAACCTTAAAGTTTTTATTTCTTCTCCATGGATTTTAATACCTACTCCGAATTTTTCTTATGTTTCCTTTACTGCTTGCTCAATACACAGATTGAATAACATCAGGGAGAGGCTACAACCCTGTCTCACTCCCTTCCCAACCACTGCTTCCCTTTCGTGCCCTACGACTCTTATAACTGCCATCTGGTTTCTGTACAAATTGTAAATAGCATTTCGCTCCCTGTATTTTCCCCCTGCCACCTTTAGAGTTTGAAAGAGTGTCTACAAATGCTAGAAACGTAGGTTTGCCTTTCCTTAATCTTTCTTCTAAGATAAGTCGTAAGGTCAGTATTGCCTCACATGTTCCAACATTTCTACGGAATCCAAACTGATCTTCCCCGAGGCCGGCTTCTATCAGTTTTTCCATTCGTCTGTAAAGAATTCGCGTTAGTATTTTGCATCTGTGACTTATTAAACTGATAGTTCGGTAATTTTCACATCTGTCAACACCTGCTTCTTTGGGATTGCAATTATTATATTCTCCTCGAAGTCTGAAGGTATTTCGCCTGTCTCATACATCTTTCTCACCAGGTGGTAGAGTTTTGTCAGGACTGGCTGTCCCAAGGCTGTCAGTAGTACTAAAGGAAAGTTGTCTACTCCCGGGGCCTTGTTTCGACTCAGGTCTTTCAGTGCTGTGTCAAACTCTTCACGCAGTATCGTATCTCCCATTTCATCTTCATCTACATCCTCTTCCATTTCCATAATATTGGCCTCAAGTACATCACCCTTGTATAGACCCTCTATATACACCTTCCACCTATCTGCTTTCCCTTCTTTGCTTAGAACTGGGTTTCCATCTGAGCTCTTGATATTCATACAAGTGGCTCTCTTTTCTCCAAAGGTCTCTTTAATTTTGCTGTAGGCAGTATCTATCTTGTCCCTAGTGAGATAAGCCTCTACATCCTTACATTTGTCCTCTAGCCATCCCTGCTTAGCCATTTTGCACTTCCTGTCGATCTCATTTTTGAGACGTTTGTATTCCTTTTTGCCTGCTTCATTTACTGCATTTTTATATTTTCTCCTTTCATCATTTAAATTCGATATTTCTTCTGTAACCGAAAGATTTCTACTAGCCCTCGTCTTTTTACGTACTTGCTCCTCTGCTGCCTTCACTACTTTATCCCTCAGAGCTACCCATTCTTTTTCTACTGTATTTCTTTCCCCCATTCCTATCAATTGTTCCCTTATGCTCTACCTGAAACTCTACAACCTCTGGTTTAGTCAGTTTATCCAGGTCCCATCTCCTTAAATTCCCACCTTTTTGCAGTTTCTTCAGTTTTAATCTATAGTTCATAACCAATTGATTGTGGTCAGAGTCCACATCTGCCCCTGGGAATGTCTTACAATTTAAAACCTGGTTCCTAAATCTCTGTCTTACCATTATATAATCTATCTGATACCTTCTAGTATCTCCAGGACTCTTCCATGTATACAATCTTCTTTTATGATTCTTGAACCAAGTGTTAGCTATGATTAAGTTATGCTCTGTGCAGAATTCTACCAGACGGCTTACTCTTTCATTTCTTACCCTCAATCCATATTCACCTACTATGTTTCCTTCTTTCCCCGTTTCCTACTCTCGAATTCCAGTCACCCATGACCATTAAATTTTTGTCTCCCTTCACTATCTGAATAATTTCTTTTATCTCATCATACATTTCATCAATTTCTTCATCATCTGCAGAGCTAGTTGGCATATAAACTAGTACTACTGTAGTAAGCATGGGGTTCGTGTCTATGTTGGCCACAATAATGCGTTCACTATGCTGTTTGTAGTAGCTTACCCGCACTCCTACTTTTTTTATTCATTATTAAACCTACTCCTGCATTACCCCTATTTGATTTTGTATTTATAACCCTGTATTCACCTGCCACCGAACTTCACTAATTCCCACTATATCTATATATCTGGGGATGAATATCTCAAAAACTGTGAAGCTGGTCGGGCGTTCGCGCATTTTTGTGAGCATCTATGAAAAGTGTCTGAAGAGCGGCGAAACAACGAGTATGTGAACGCGACAAGGTGTTAGACGTACACACCACATCACAGAAAGTAGAGCTCGGAGGCTTGCCCCATCAGTACAGTGGGATAGTCGGCTATCTATGGGAGTTCTGATGGCATCTCACAATTCCGGTTCAGACATAAGTGTTTTGGAGCACACCGTTCAGGCCACATTGCTGAACAGGGGGCTCTGCAGCAGACGACCTTTACTTTTTGTCATGCTGACCCAGCTCGAAAGTCAATTACGATTGCAGTACACGATATCATCGAGGTGAACCAATGAAAACAGTCGCTTGGTTACAAAAGTCACGTTTCGTGTTAGCACATGTCGATTAGCGTGTTGAGATACATCGTCATGCAGGCGAAAGGCAGATCGACACAAGTGACGCTCCAGGGTTACAGGCTGTTCGGAGTAGAGTGACGCTAGCAAGGACATTTATTTTGACTTCCAGGAGGCCTCCGGTAGTAATCGAAGTGATCCCAACTCTTGTGGACTACACGAACATCACTGCAGCTACCTGCTTCCTCAAAGGGTGATGTCTTCCACGATGGCGATCTCATCTTCCAACAGGATAATTGGCCATCTCTCAAGGCCAGAATAGCGGTACAGTGATTTTAGGAACATGACAATAACTCACGCTGATGTCTTGGCCGTCAAATTCGCTCGGTATAGAACCAAAACAAGAAATCTGGGATGATACCGGGCGTAACTCCGCATCGACAAACCACCAGCTCATAATTTATGGGAACTGCATCACCTGTGCATTGACATATGCTACCACATACCTCTGGAAATTTACTAAGGACTTTTGGAATCCATGCCTTCGTTTCTCTATTGCGTTGCAAAGGTGGACCAACACGCTAGGAAACAGGTGGTCAATGTTTTGGCACGTCAGTGTATTTCGATTATCAGAGATTAGATGTCGCAGTTTAGAATTATTTTTGACTTATAAACACGACGAAAGTAGTTAAGCAATTAATATTTGGAAGTTTACGGAAGGATGTGCCAAGGTATCACACTTTGGTAAAAAGTATTTCTGATTTATCGCGTATAATGAGATCGTCCCAGGTACAGACTTAAAGTAATAGCCTGAACTCACTGGAATGTAAGTATTTAATGTATCAGTGATTCATTGCAAACTAAGGCGCGGCATTTGTAGCGATCTTTCGCCGAGACAATAACCAAATCAACCAAACGAATTAGATGCCCCATTGTAACTGATCAACGTATTTCCTTCATTACGCCATAAAAAATTTACTGCCTACAGTTTTACAGCAAGAGCGGGAAAGAACCTGTTTAAGTAAACATCATTAATTCGTTCTAATGAGTGTGAAAATTAAGAGCAAAATAATTAAATTATTGCTATAACTCAATCGATATTTTTGTAATTTTCTGGCATGGGATTCCGAAGATAATTTTGTCAGCATTTGGAAAAAATGACGGCAACATTTCAGGTAAACTAGCTTTGGCAATGCGTACGTTGTTACTACGCAGCAGTCGTAGAACATGTGACCTTCTGGAATGGTAACATTCTTTAAGTACCCGCTTTACGGTTATATATTGACAGGGTGCTACATGCCGGCCTGAGCCGCGTCCTGCGACAGGTTATGCGAATAAATTGAGGAAATGCCTGCATTCCAGGACAACGTGTGGCCGTGGGAAGAATGCCGTTTCTAGCCTTTTCAGACCAGAAAAATTCTCACTGAAAAGTAAACCAGTATAACAGGAATGTGAAATGGAGACCTTGTGAGACTAGTTCACTTCTAAGGGTTTCAACTTTCGAAAATGACTCACGTGTAACTTTAGTGGCAAAGAAACCAGTGGTAAGCGTGCGAATATCGGAGCTCTTCATAGAAGAGCGATCATCATCATTTATTCTAATCAGGGGAAGAATTTCGTATTATTCTCGTATGGTTCATCCTCATGGATGGAACCTTAGGGTCGTTCAGCTATATCTCATTAATATATCGTTATTGGACAATCCATTCAGCAGTTTTACTGATGGAATTGTTTCATGTAATCTATTTCGAAATTATACGATTATATATGTCCAGATACTCTTGTTGGAGTCCAACTGAACCAAAATATTTCATCTAAAATAAAACGCAGTGTTATTCATGAAACTGAATCATTGAAGTTTTTACAAGTTCTGACCATGTGATGTGGACTGGACTGTGACTAACACACTGGATTAGCGATTTCTGATTTTTTTCTCAGAATAAATACACATCATTGTGAAAACGATTACCTCAATAGCAAGATATCTACTCTTCTGCACATCGCCTTTGAGCACCTCTGGAGGACGACCGTTCAAAACTGCGTCCTATCATCCTGATCTAGGTTTCGTGAAATTGTCCTAAATCGTTCCAGGTAAATGCCAGAATGGTTCCTTTGACAGGGTACAACGAGATCCCTTCCCCTTCCTTGAAACAATCCGAGATTGTGCTCCCATTCTAATGATCTAGTTGTGACGGGACGTTAACCTTAATCTTTCTTCATTCCTTCTTGAGGATCTCAATGTCATCTACACTACCTTCTTCTTTCATTACGTGTTTTCGGATATTGAATGCCGTGGTCAAGATTGTAGATTACCTCTAATAAGTTGCGAAGCACACAGTTAAGTCGGGTCTGTAGTTCAATCGGTTGTGTTGCTAAGAAAATTTGACTATTAATTTCTGTTATCATTTGATTGCGAAATATTTTTTCCAACATAATACCGTGAAGTAGGCAGGATTTTATTTTGGATCAAACAGCTTGACTGAAGCAGTGGTGCCTGCTGGAAGAATAAATAGTCCGCACTGCACGCTGCCGCCGATCATTATCCATATAAGTATTGACTCTCCCTGCCAGTCGTCATCCTGACAGTGACATCGATGGACGAGGACCATAGTGAGTACTCTAACAGATGCACAACATCATGCACCTTAAGACAGCGGGCACAGAAATGGCATGGATGAAGACGTGTCGCCGGCCGGTGTGGCCAAGCGGTTCTAGGCGCTTCAGTCTGGAACCGCGCGACCGCTACGGTCGCAGGTTCGAAACTTGCCTAGGGCATGGATGAGTGTGATGTCCTTATGTTATTTAGGTTTAAGTAGTTCTAAGTTCTAGGGGACTGATGACCTCAGATGATAAGTCCCATAGTGGTCAGAGCCATTTGAACCATTTCTTGAAGACGTGTCCAGTGGAGCCTTCTTTGTGTTTTGACTACCTTTCTAATGGAGCGTTTGCATCTAGAGATAGTGGGAAATTCATTTGTGCGTGAATATCCAATTGTAGTAGTGGTGAAATGACGTGGAAAGCACGACTTCGTACCCGAATGTCCACTCATTCGAACGTTTCTTCGACGGCCCAATTAGCGCTCTCTCTCTCTCTCTCTCTCTCTCTCTCTCTCTCTCTCTATTCCTTTATTCCTTTGGTCGATTCTGATTCTCCGTGACCCCACGACCTAAAGCACGCCAAATTTTTCTGTTCTGCACTTACGCCCGCAGATTCTGCAACTTGGAATTCATTACTTCTGCTATGCCATCAATCCAACGCATCCTTTGCCGCGCTCCCTGTAACTTCAGTATTCCCCGGCACTAACATCTCTTCCAACGAATCATGACTTCTCATAACGTCCCCAAAAAGTAGGCCAGGGTTTGCTTCCGTATCAGATATTCCGAAGAGGAATATGGTAATACTGATCTATTCCTTCCTGAGGAGTTTTCTCCAACACCACAGTACATTGTTGTCTATACTATTACGTTCATCTAATTCGTATGTTTCAGATCTCACATCTATACATCCCTTACTATACTGATCTTCGTTGTTAAAGTTATATCACTACCCGTCAAAACTTTGTGGAGATTGAACATTGGCTCTCCCAAATAACAATCGTCTTTTGATTTTGTGGCTGCAGTCACCATCAGCAGAAATCTGAGAGCCATGGTAAGTGATCATGGATTGTTTTTCGACTCAATATTTCTCTCAAATTGCATGTTTACTATCTGTGGTTAAGTATGGTGTTTTCTGTTGATTATTGTGTCTTCTTTTGCGGCTCTACAGGTCGTGATGAGTTTGACCTCTTCACCTATTTCCTTCCATTTATCCCCGTCTCTTGCTAGCACTGTCCACTTCCTGTAGCCCACCTTCCGAACGTCTTCTTTTACGCCATCCTCCCATCTAGTTTTAGATCGACCAGATTCTCTTCGTCAACCTGGCTTTCCTTGTAAAATCTGGTTTGGTATTTCTTTCATCCGTGTCACGTGTCCAGCCTACGTCAGCCTAGATGACCTCACAATTCTTCTAACATGCTGGTCTTTGTAGATGGCGTACCACTCATGGTTGTATCTCCTCCTCCATCTTTCCCTTTCACAAATTGGGCCGATGATTCCGCTGAGTATCCTCCTCTCGAAGGAATCGAGCGATTCAGGATCCTTTGCTGTCAGAAGGCGTATGTAAGCACTGGTATGATGAGTGTTTTATAAATGGTTAGTTTGTGGTTCTAGTACGGGGCCTGGAAGATAGAAGATTTGTTAAGACGAAAAAAGATTTATTTCATATGAAGTGTCATTTAGACCGGTTACAATTGAACCCAGGTACTTGAAGTGATCGATTCTTTCAAAGGTACAACTACCCATTACGGGAACTACCTCCACTGCTTTTCCACGCAACACTTCTGTCATATTATATGTTCACGATATATGGCCGAGTATGGTGTTTTCTGTTGACTGTTACAGTTGCCACTGCATTTTTAAATGTTAGTTCAGAAAAATTTACCAACGTTGAGTTTCAAATGCAGTACCTGCACTTGCAAAGATTTTTTTGGCTTCGAGCCATGGATTTCCAGATGATTGTCTGTCGTTGTAAGAAGGAATGAAGGACGACTAGGATATAACGCCACTCGAACGACGAGTTCATTAGAGACTGAGGGCAAGCTCATACTGAAAAGGGCAAAGTCGATATCTGTAACCGTCCTTTCCAAAAGTAGCAATACTGTAACTTGATTTGTATATTTTTTGTGTATGAAAACTGATTCCTACTCTTTAACTTTCGTGTGTTTCTTTGTTGTAATGTGAACCTGAACAAGGCAAGTAGTGCGCTTACGTGAACGCTGTCCAGTGAAATAAGTCGCCGAGTCCATCTAAAACTGTGTATTGCAATTAACTTTCAACGAAAATAATTAAAAATTCTAACTCTGTATACTAATCAAGCTATTCTGAGAAATTTTGTGGAGTGAACAGTGCTACAATGCGTGACTTCACTGTACGTGTATTGCATTTCCATCACATAAAACAGACATAGTAAGAATTCTGCACAAAATTGTAAGCTGAACTTTGAAAGAATAACTGTCCAAAATGCTACTGAAATGCCCCGTAAATTTACGTACCCAAACTAACTAAATAAAATTGCAAACTTCAAGCGACACACACTGTAGCATAAGAGTAAGAATGCCTCCATGAAATCTGAACTGAAGTTGGTTGGTTGGGGGAAGGAGACCAGACAGCGAGGTCATCGGTCTCATCGGATTAGGGGAGGACGGGGAAGGAAGTCGGCCGTGCCCTTTGAAAGGTACCATCCCGGCATTTGCCTGGAGCGATTTAGGTAAATCACGGAAAACCTAAATCAGGATAGCCGGACGCGGGATTGAACCGTCGTGCTCTCGAATGCGAGTCCAGTGTCTAACCACTGCGCCACCTCGCTCGGTGAACTGAAGTTTACCTAAACTGAACCTGATAATAATTTTAAAATGCGCTGCTTAGTTGTGAACGATCTTACTGTGTCCCGACTGTAATATCACACTGACCGTAACAAATTTTCATGACTTACCTTGTGCCAACGGGAACTCGGTGCTACTCGAAAGGGTTGAATATTAAAATACAGCGCTGCAGCAAACCAACTAAAGAAACCTTCGCCTAGTGCAATGCAAAGAAAAACAGCTACGCTAAGCATCACATCATGAATTACTTTGAGTCACTCTGTTCGCCTGATTGCACTGCGGTGACGCACAATTACAAAAGAAAATTGTCGTGAAGAGACAGTGGAAGAAAGTAAATTTACTGTGTGACTGGAAAGAGACTAGCATTCAAAAACTGTATTGTTCCTTAACAATTACAGTCATCTTCACTTCTTATAGCCGGCCGGGGTGGATGAGCGGCTCTAGGCGCTACAGTCTGGAAACGCGCTACCGCTACGGTCGCAGGTTCGAATCCTGCCTCGGGCATGGATGTGTGTGATGTTCTTAGGTTAGTTAGGTTAAAGTAGTTCTATGTTCTAGGGGACTGATGACCTCAGAAGTTAAGTCCCATAGTGCTTAGAGCCATTTGAACCATTTGAACTTCTTATAAAAATAACATACTCTGCTGTATAATATGCTTCTCAAATGGTAAAGCAGTACTGATTTTGTAACTCTGAGTCCAAGCTATGTGAGCAAACAATTTTGTTTAATCACGTCTCCATTATCAAATTAGCTGACCCGTATCAATAAAGAAAATGTCGTGCTAAATGTTTGCCTCTCTCAAACTCATGTTAAATTACACGCTAGCAAGCAACGCAGCGAAATAATTACATGAATCTCTTCATAGCTTTCAAATCAATTTTTACAAATGGTTCAAGTGGCTCTAAGCACTATGGGACTTAACACCTGAGGTCATCAGTCTCCTAGACTTAGAACTACTTAAACCTAACTAACCTAAGGACATCACAAACATCCAAACCCGAGGCAGGATTCGAACCTGCGACCGTAGCAGCAGCCCGGTTCCGGAAAGAAGCGCCTAGAACCACTCGGCCACAGTGGCCGGCTCAATTTTTACAAAATGATGTTTCCAAAACACGACAACCTCTGGGTTTGCATCTCTGTGTTCTGCTGGTTATTTCCAGATCGCTCAGCAGTGCCACCGACATCCAACTTTCTGTATCTCTCTCTCTCTCTGTCTATCTATCTACCTCACTTGTCTCTGAACGCTACACTAGCATAGACAATACTACCGACAACCAAAGATCACTCTGGTAGTACTTGGAACCTCTGTGGCCTAGCATACCAACTACTGAAGACTTTTGTCTCAAAAATAATGAATGTACAAGTATGAAGTATGACACATCACATGAAAAGAGAGCTCACATTTCTTTCATTGAATAACAAAATTAAGCTAATAACAAGCATTTATTTTAAGCGATTTAAATCGGGTTGGTCGGACGGCGATTTTACCGCCATACTGCCGGATTCAGGTCAAGTGTCATATCCTTACGCCACCTCGCTCGATTCGTTGTTCGATAACAGTCGTGCAAGCTGAAATGAGGTTAGCGTCGTAAGTGCGGAGCGGGAGTTCACGGTCTTATGTTAGCCATTCTTAGTGAAGAACAGGAAACTGCTCGTGGAAGTTGCTCGTAAACCAATAGTAAAGTGTCGATTTTGGTCTAGAGTTGAATGTGAGTTGCGGCACACAAGTCGCGTGCAGCGCCCGTCACACGTGACTCTGCCACCGACAGCGAGTGCTGCTGCGAGCTGGTCGCCACTAGGAAAACGGCCGCGGCTGCGGCTGCGGCTGCGGCAGCGCCAGCCAATCACAGCGCCGCTCGCACTGGCCCCCTAGAAACCGGTTCCTTACGGAGTACCGTACAGCCTTGTCCATTGCGACAGGATAGCGCGCCTAGGCAATAGAGGCAGAAAAAAAAGACGTGCTCATGACTGTTAATCGTGTACCGTAACTACACGTTTGCTTCATCTGTTATTTCCTCTTTTTCCACACTGTTGTTATTAGAGCTAAGGGTCCATCACATCTCAGCTACTAGCATCCACTTTCCTCTAATTTTTAAAGTTTTGTTTTAGGATTTCTCACATAACAACAAATCAGTACTAGTAGTGGTACTGGTAGTATCTGTTGTTGCGGTCCTTAGTACAAAGACAGTTTGATTCAGTTCTCCATGCTAATTTGTTCTCTACGAATTTCTTCGTACTCTAAACTACTACAGTTAACACTGCGGGGACAAAAGTCATGGGATACCTCCTAATTTCGTATCGGACCTCCTTTCGCTCGGTGATGTGATTCATGGCGGGCAACCTGGGTGGCCTAATCTTTCCCTCGAATTGTCTAGAATGTCCTTCACACCAGACGCGAACAATAGTAGCTCGGTGGCAAGCTGTATCAATGTTTGGAAACATTAAGGTCATGAAAGGCTGCGGATAATCTTCAAGTACCCGAAAATAAAAATTTCCAGTCAACGATCGGTTGAGCTCGACCGGAGGATCCAGTCCATCCCATTTCAACACAGTCCGCACCATTATGAAGCCACCACCGGCTTGAACAGTGCCTTGTTGACTACGTGGGTCCATGGCTTCGCGGGGTACGCGCCACACCCGAACACTACCACAACCAACTGAAATCTGGGCTCATCTGACCTGGCCACGGTTTGCCACTCGTCTAGGGTCCAACCGACATGGTCTCGAGCTCAGGAGTGACGCTGCAGGCGATGTCGTGCTGTTAGAAAAGGCATTCGCGCCAGTCGTCTGCTGCCATAGATCATTAACGCCAAATATCGTCGTGCTGTCCTGACGGATACGTTCGTCGTACGCCCAACATTGATATCTGCGGTTTTTCCACGCAGTGTTGCTGGTGTGTTGGTACTGACAGCTCTACGCAAACACCGCGGCTCTTGGTCGTTTCGTGAAGGCCGTCTGCCGCTGCGTTGTCTGTGCTGAGAGGTAA
Organism: Schistocerca americana; assembly: GCF_021461395.2. Taxonomy (NCBI): domain Eukaryota; kingdom Metazoa; phylum Arthropoda; class Insecta; order Orthoptera; family Acrididae; genus Schistocerca; species Schistocerca americana. The sequence continues at coordinate 292,310,441 of NC_060123.1, read as the reverse complement.
TGCCTGAAATTTAGTATTCTCGGCACACTCTTAACACTGTAGATCTCGGAATATTGAATTCCCTAAAGTTTTCCGAAAAGGATTGTCCTATGCGGCTATCCGGCCGTTGTGGACGAGCGGTTCTAGGCGCTACAGTCTCGAAACGCGCGACCGGTACGGTCGCTGGTTCGAATCCTGCCTCGGGTATGGATGTGTGTGATGTCCTTAGGTTAGTTAGGTTTAAATTGTTCTAAGTTCTAGGGGACTGATGACCAAGTCCCATAGTGCTCAAAGCCATTGGCGCCATTTGAACTATGGGGCTAGCTCCAATTACCATTCGGGGTTCAAAGTCTGCTAATTCCCGCTGCGCGACCACAACATCGGAAACCTTTTCACATGAATCACCTAAGTTCAAAGGACAGGTCCATCAGTCCACTCGCCTTTTATACCTTCTATACACGATACTAGCGCCATCGGTGTTGTACTTATCGCTATCCCCTGACTTTCGTGACTTTCAATTTAGATTCATACGAACTTGCGAAATGCATACAAACCTACCTCTACAGTTCTTACACTCACTTAAAATAAGCTAAAATACCGCCTAAATACACCTCGTTAGGCCCGACGGTATTGGCTCACTGCCGTGTCATGCTCAGCCAATTAGCGTCAGCAGAGGGGCATGTGGTCGCCACACGGGTCTCCCGGCCGTTGTCAGTTTACGAGACGAGAGCCGCTACTTAGCAAGTGGCTCCTCAATTAGCCTCGAAAGAGCCGAGTCACCCCCCCCCCCCCCCCCTTGCTAACAGCGCTCGGCTCACACGAATAATGACCCATCCAATTGCAAACCAATCTCGACAGCGCTTAACTTCTGTGATTTGATGGGAAGCAGTGCTACCACTGCGGCAGGGCCTTTGGCTTTTACTCTCACACTCACCTTCAGCCGCGCGGGATTATCCGAGCGGTCTGAGGCGCTGCAGTCATGGACTGTGCGGCTGGTCCCGGCGGAGGTTCGAGTCCTCCCTCGGGCATGGGTGTGTGTGTTTGTCCTTAGGATAATTTAGGTTAAGTAGTGTGTAAGCTTAGGGACTGATGACCTTGGCAGTTAAGTCCCATAAGATTTCACACACATTTGAACATTTTTGAACTCCCCTCCATTACACCCCTTAGAAACTGGCGTCCCTTAACGCCTCTGTTGTTTTAATCAAGTTTGCAATATATTTCTTCTCTCCCTGATTTGATTTAATACCATTTCATTAGTTGAGTGATTTATCCATCAAATCTTCAGCATCGTTCTTAAAACCAAAATTAAAAACCTTCTATTCTCTTCTTGTCTGGACTGTTTGTCGTCCACATTTCACTTTCGTAAAACACTGCACTACAGAAAAGTGTCTTCATAAAAGACTTCCAAGCATTTAAATTTTTATTTAATGTTAAAAATTTTCACTTTCTTCAGAAATGCTCTTCTTCCAACAGTAGTTGGACATATCGAAACACCGTGGCATGCTGGAACAGAGATGCAGGTGTTGACCAAACCAGTAGGCGACGTTGCTCTATATCACCAAGAACGGGACCTGTGCAGTGCTCACAATACGTTGCAAGTGTCACTCGTGGTTAGAACATTGTTCTGTGTAGTTGTAAGTGCATTATATCGGAACTGGTGAATTCGAACGTCGGCAAACTGTTGCTGCTCGAACGGTGAGTGCTTCCGTAACCAAGGGAGCTGAAGTGTTTGCTGTTTCAAGACGCACCGTATGGAAGATCTATATCGCATACAAGGAGAGCGCAAAAAATCATCCGATAAATTACAAAGCGGACGAAAGTGTGTGTTCAATGATGATGACAGACTGTCGTTGAAAAGGATTGTGACAAAAAATAAGAGGTTGACAGCTGCAAAAGTCACTGCAGGACTAAATTTCGCACTGTCGAGCCATGTCAACACCAATGTAACGTGAAGGGTGCCCCATAAGCAAGGAACTGCAGGACGAGTTAGAATTCCAAAGCAAATCATCTGCGGTGCAAATGCCCGTAACAGAAAAAACGAGATCCCGAAGCCATAAAACCCATATTATGGAGTAATGCAGGAAGTCATTTGGTCGGACGAGTCTAGTTGCACACCGTTTCCACATTCTGGCTTAGGGTAAGGTGATACAATTTCTATGTAGGTACAATCCCGATCAACATAAGGTTTCACGCCATTTGTCAGTCTCGTAGTGTTGGTAGCACTTGCCTTTGTGTGGCGTTGTAGTGTAGCCGGTTTCTACAGCTCCTCCTGTCTTTTCCAAGAATACGCCACTATGTGCTACGGAGATTTAAATTTTTTCCTGGTAAGAGATAAGTGAAGCTGCTTAGTCTAAAGCGCTCTTATAAATTTTTTAGTTTCCACGAGCTTGCAAATTCTATATTAGTGAGGTTAGAAACTTGTTTTCCGTTAGGGCGTGTTCTGAGGCGCCTAGAGAGAAAGCCTCTGTGACATGTGCTGCTGTCTCTTGGCACAATTCACGACTATTTACTCGTCATTTCACTCACGCCAATAGTACATTTTCGATCAGAAAAATGGTACAGTTTCTATCAATGCAGTTTTTTAGTTTAGTCCGTCTCGATTGGTTACCAAAGACATATTATACACAATTATTGCAGATAAATTTTGTATATTTAAACATTTTCCTACGGGATTTTTTACAACCACCTCTTACTTCCTAGATGCCACGAAAACGAGCAGAAAAGAAAATTACAATAAATGGAGTCCAGCTGCATTAGATGAGGCAATAAAGAGTGTAATGAGTGGTCGTTGGAGCCTTCGAGTTGCTTCACAATTATATGAGATTCCTTTCAGCACTTTACATGGTAAAGTGCAAATTAAATGAAAATACGAGCTGGATTAATTCCAACTAGTCCTATAGAAAACAGAGTTGCTCAGCCAACGGTGCTCAGTTCTGAAATGGAAAATGTTTTGGTATAGAGAACTTTATTTCTAGAACAGCGAGGATTGGGTGTGTCGAAACTCCAGTTAAGAAAAGCTGCATTTCGGTTAGCTGAGAAAAATAATTTGATACATTCATGGAACTTAGAAAGCAAGGTCGCTGGAATCGATTGGTTTAGAGCATTTGTTAAGAGACACACTCACCTTAGCCAGAGCTGAAATAAAGCAGAAGTAAGTAAATATTTTCAGAATTTAGAAGAAATCTTACAGGAATATGATTCGTTTGATAAACCACAGTGTATTTATAATACACTCCTGGAAATTGAAATAAGAACACCGTGAATTCATTGTCCCAGGAAGGGGAAACTTTATTGACACATTCCTGGGGTCAGATACATCACATGATCACACTGACAGAACCACAGGCACATAGACACAGGCAACAGAGCATGCACAATGTAGGCACTAGTACAGTGTATATCCACCTTTCGCAGCAATGCAGGCTGCTATTCTCCCATGGAGACGATCGTAGAGATGCTGGATGTAGTCCTGTGGAACGGCTTGCCATGCCATTTCCACCTGGCGCCTCAGTTGGACCAGCGTTCGTGCTGGACGTGCAGACCGCGTGAGACGACGCCTCATCCAGTCCCAAACATGCTCAATGGGGGACAGAGCCGGAGATCTTGCTGGCCAGGGTAGTTGACTTACACCTTCTAGAGCACGTTGGGTGGCACGGGATACATGCGGACGTGCATTGTCCTGTTGGAACAGCAAGTTCCCTTGCCGGTCTAGGAATGGTAGAACGATGGGTTCGATGACGGTTTGGATGTACCGTGCACTATTCAGTGTCCCCTCGACGATCACCAGTGGTGTACGGCCAGTGTAGGAGATCGCTCCTCACACCATGATGCCGGGTGTTGGCCCTGTGTGCCTCGGTCGTATGCAGTCCTGATTGTGGCGCTCACCTGCACGGCGCCAAACACGCATACGACCATCATTGGCACCAAGGCAGAAGCGACTCTCATCGCTGAAGACGACACGTCTCCATTCGTCCCTCCATTCACGCCTGTCGCGACACCACTGGAGGCGGGCTGCACGATGTTGGGGCGTGAGCGGAAGACGGCCTAACGGTGTGCGGGACCGTAGCCCAGCTTCATGGAGACGGTTGCGAATGGTCCTCGCCGATACCCCAGGAGCAACAGTGTCCCTAATTTGCTGGGAAGTGGCGGTGCGGTCCCCTACGGCACTGCGTAGGATCCTACGGTCTAGGCGTGCATCCGTGCGTCGCTGCGGTCCGGTCCCAGGTCGACGGCCACGTGCACCTTCCGCCGACCACTGGCGACAACATCAATGTACTGTGGAGACCTCACGCCCCACGTGTTGAGCAATTCGGCGGTACGTCCACCCGGCCTCCCGCATGCCCACTATACGCCCTCGCTCAAAGTCCGTCAGCTGCACATACGGTTCACGTCCACGCTGTCGCGGCGTGCTACCAGTGTTAAAGACTGCGATTGAGCTCCGTATGCCATGGCAAACTGGCTGACACTGACGGCGGCGGTGCACAAATGCTGCGCAGCTAGCGCCATTCGACGGCCAACACCGCGGTTCCTGGTGTGTCCGCTGTGCCGTGCGTGTGATCATTGCTTGTACAGCCCTCTCGCAGTGTCCGGAGCAAGTATGGTGGGTCTGACACACCGGTGTCAATGTGTTCTTTTTTACGTTTCCAGGAGTGTATGAATGAATCCGGCTTTCCTCTTAACAACAGACCCAGAAAAATAGTAAGTCGTAAAGGAAAGGGGGAAGTTCATTCACAAACAAACGTGGAAAGAGGACAAAATGTGACTGTTTCTACATGCGTGAATGCAAGTGGTACGTATTTACCACCAATGGTAATTTTTAAAGGAGTGAGGAAACGCCCTGAATTTCAAGATGGCTTACCTCCCGGTTCCACTACGGAGAGAGTGAATCGGGATACATTAATGAAGAATTGTTCATGGTCTGGCTTCGACACTTCAAGAAATACAAAACAATGTGTAGCCCTAATACACTTATTATTGGTAACCATGGCAGCCATATCAGCTTAGATGCTGTAGAAAATTGTCGGGAAAATGGGACAGAGCTTTTGGTATTGCTTCCGCACAGTACACATGTACTGCAACCATTAGATAGAACTTCCTTAAATTCCCTAAAGGCTCAGTATCTCAGAAATGCAACTGACTGGATTCATCGTAATCCCAATGAAAGCATTACAAAACAACGATTCTGTACTATTTTCTGTGATGCCTTGAGCAAAACTGCGTCCGTTGGGTGCGCAGTCAAAGGGTTCCAATGTACAGAAATAATGCTCTTTTGCAAAGACATTGTTCCCGAGGAGAAATTTGCTCCATCAACGTTATTCGAGGCTCCTGCTCCATCAATCTCCATCAATCAAGCTACTAACAGCATTATGAGAGAATAGCCCTTATCTTCAAAAGATGTAACTAAAGAACACGACAAATCCGTAACGCCATGGTCCAGGACCATTTCTCAGCACGTTGTTGTCAAGGACATTTTGCGAAGTCCAGAGAAAAAATTATCATCTCGGAAGAGGAAAACACAGACATCGGCTAGATTCACTTCAGATGAAAACCTGGAAAAAGTCTGCAGCAAGAGAAAACTTTTTCAACAGGGTCAAGGAAAGCAACGAACAAATGCAACAAGAACAATAAACAGAGTGTACGTCTGTGAATAATGATGAAAGAAGTGTACCAATCTTCAAATCGCCAGCAAACAACAAGAATAATTGTGGCTTCTTTTTATTGAATTATTGTAGTACAGAATCAGAAACTAAGGGTGACTGGATTCCCTGCGAAAAATGCAATTTTTGGTACCACGAAGTGTGCGTTGGTGCCCGAGGAAAATAGTGCTTCTTAGTGGAAGATGCCAGTGATCAAAATTGTACCAGGATGTGATCACAATTGTATCTAGTGTGGTACATTTTCGATCGATTTTTCTCAATTCTGTAACCTTTTCTTGTGTTTATACCAACATTTGTCACTGTCTAATGTTTGTGTTACATATTCATGAAACATCCAAGAACAAGTGCCATAGTTAAAATTATTTCTTTTCTCAATATATTTCCAGTTACAATAACATTTCTCCGGAATGATGGCAATTGTACCACCTTACCCTAGTTTATGTTCCAAGAATGAAACATAGCGGGCGTTTCGTGAAGATTTGGTCAGCGATATTTTAGTATTCCGTGGGATCCATGGTTATTCGGCAACCTCGCATTACTGTGAATGATTACGTGACCGTTTCGGCTGATAAAGTCCATCCCATGTTACGTTCTTCAATAGCTGTAATGGTAATTCTGTGTACCAAGACGACAAGGGGCCTGTTTACACGGCTCGCATCGTCCAACACTGGTTTTTTTTTAGAACAAGGACTAATTGTCGAATCTCTCCTGGCCGCCACAGTCACGAGATCTAAGTATTATTGAGGCTTTGTGATGCATGACCTCTATCGACCTATACTATCGTTACCTAAATGTGCCCATATTTTGCAGGAAAAATGTTATAAGATTTCCTTCGTAACCATGTAGGACCTATACATATCCATTCTGAGACTATTGGAAGCTGTTTTGAATGACAACGAGTATCTTACACTGTTCCCATATTTTTGCCCAACGCCTGTATCGCCTCTGTGTCGACCATTGTCATATGTTTTAATAGCTAAATAGCAAAACACGTCTACTATTTTTAATTTCCTCACCATCACCTGATTTAATTCGACTATATTCTATTAAAACTGTTTCACTTTCGTTTTTGATCTTGTAACCCCTTTTCAAGATGACACACATTTCGTTCAACGAAACGTCGTTTGCCGTTTGTTTTATTTTTTCTCCCTGAATTTTAAATACTTTTTTTCGTTTCCTGCACTACTTGGTCAATACACCCATTAAATAACTCTTGTTACTGCAGTCCGTTTTCTGTACAAATTGTAAATAGCCTTCCACTTCTTGTATTTTATCCGCGATACCTCTCGAATATCCATTCAGTATTGTCAAACGCCCCCTTTAGATCTACAAATGCTGTAAAAGAAATTGTCTTTTTTCGGTCTGTCTTCTAAGGTAGGATCAGTATTGCCCTGCGTGTTCCTCGATTTCTCCGAAACTCCAACTGATCTCCACGACGTCGGCTTCTACCATATTTCCTTTCTCCAAAAGTAATAACGAAAGAAGAAAGCTCTCAGAATTGCTCTGAGAATGCACTCTGTCATTAATGTGTGCCCTGTCAGTATGAGATTATGTTAATCCGAACTTCAGAAATAGATTTTTTTTTCTGCGACTGTGGAGTACTGTAACCGAACGTGGTGCCGTAATACACATGTCAAAAAAACCGCATCACCGCGGTTCCGAGAGTTCCGCAACCTGTACAGAAATTTTCTTATGTTTTTCACAACACACTTTTATGCCTACCACTGTATTGTGTTTGTTTTTGTACTTCAAGTATGTGTTGAAGAACAAAAACAAACATAATACGGCGATGTGCATAAGAAATGCATAGTGCTGCAGAACATTTAAAAATTTGACTAAAATCATCAGTGTCTAACATAGAAAAACAATGATGTGCTAGCAGACGGCATTTCCAGATGTAAGCGAGAAATCAGCCGAAAAATCACCGCCACCGATTATGCTCTACCTCAATAAAACGAACCGCGTTTGGTGCAAACCTCACGCATTTTTGCAGTTTCTACGACAGAACAAAAATACCCTCAAGAATTATAAAGCAACTACACTATGGCCACACAAATGAGGAGTATTATTAATTTAAATACATTTATCTGATCTTTCGAATCGCGCAGTGGGAACACCATTAACTGGGGAAAATAACTCTTTTTCCTTATTGCTAGTTCTGCTGGTTTAGCCACGGTTTAGGCAGTTGATGGCCCCAACTAACGTGACAAGATATCTCATGCTTAAATCGAAAGTAAAGTATTGTCTTGATACGTAAAGGTAGCTCCTTTGCGCTATGTAAATACACAGTCCTGACACACATGCGTAAGCACCTCGTACGTACCACCTTAAGTTAAAATAACCACTCACAGACGCGACGGCAGGTGACAGCATTGGAGGACATACAAACCATTTTGGGTGGGGGTGGGGCGTGGGAGGGGGGTGGGGGGGGGGTAGGCACGCGGAGAACAGTTCAGCCACTGTTGTAATCCGCAGACGAAGTGATTTATCTGGGTTCCGACAGAGCATGGTCATTGGCTTTTGGATCAAGCTGTAAGCATTTCCGAAATGAATAAGTCTGTAAATTGTTCGTGAGCTGGCGAGCTTAACGTACACTGTCCATGGCAGAATGGTGCAATCCGAATCTGGCGCTGAGGAGCACTACGGGCCATTGGTGGCAGGGGTAAAAGACGGTTGCGGAGATCTGCGAGGGTGAATAGAGGAGGAACTGTTGAATGACTGACCACCCAGATGAACCAAGGGGCTACCAACAACGTCTCCTCAACGACCGTTCAGCGAACATTGCTGCGTATGGTGCTCCGCAGCAGGCACTTGAGTTATGCACCTACGCTGGTTGCTGTTAATCGGTGACGAAGATTGGAATTTGCACGCCTATAACGCAACTGGACGTCCATTGAGTGGCGATAGGTGATGTTTATCGGATGAATCACGTTTCACGCACCAGCGGACAGATGGACGTTGTCGAGTACGGCGTGAATCGTCTGAAAGCAGACATCCTGCAACAATCTTCGGAAGGTTCCACACCGAAGCAGGGAGCGTTATGGCCTGGGTAATGTTTTGTGGCATTTCCATTGTGATTCCGTGATTCTGAAAGGCAAATTGGATCAACATAAGTATGCATTTGTCCTATGGGAATCATATTCAAGCTTTGGTGGGTGCGCACATTAATGTGACTACCCAGTGTGTGAGCAGTAGTAATAACAGATATAATACTGAATTGGAAACAGTGGCTTAATTACCAGCAGTGTCCTTCAGCTCTGGGTTGGAAAGTATTTAATAGTGTTTCACTATGCTGAGCGGATCGCTTGAAACAGATAATGAACTGTTTGAGACCAGTAGCTTGTGATATTTCTGACTGTGGCCGACAGTATTTTATCTTGCGAGAAGCTCACCTTGATACAGCTTGATACACGTGAAACAGCATATGGTACGAAAGTGGAGTGAGGAACCAGCAGCAGATGGTACAGTATGTACAATTCCCGAGGGAGAGATCAACAATTGTACTGAACTTGCATCTGATTGGTCGGCACATTCGGGTGTTAAGGCGTCAAAACGCCTAATTGGTCGGCACATTCGGGTGTTAAGGCGTCGAAACGCCTAACTTCTCTTACTAATTATTTATATACATTCATTGTATTTAACCCAGTTTTCAGTATGACAATCTCTCATGGCTACCCTACAAGTCCATCGTTTTGTTTATTAGGTTTTCACTAGTTTTGAGAAATATAAGAGTAATGATATGACAACTGAAGTGTTTCTGACAGCTTCGGGTCGCTTTGGCGCGCCGGGTAGACGAAGTACTTTGGCAGTGCCAGTCTCTCTGTTTCGGGTGTTATTCAGACACGGACGTGTATCTTTGTTTCGGACCGACATGTGGTATTCTATATCGGAAGTTGTCAGGAAAGTTACCGTAGTGTTAAGAAAGCTACGTCGAGTGTTGTAGAAGATAGTGTAAATAGTGATATTTTAAAATGTAAACAAACAGGAGACATTAATGAGAGGTGTCGCCAACCATCATTGTCAGTACTGCAGGCCCTCTGTAGATACACACACTAACCTGGGCAAGTGGTATCTCACGAGAAAAGCACGGAGACCGATTCAAGTTCGAGAAACAGGAAACAACGCTTCAGGGAGCAGCTAGCAGAGCAGCGTACAGAAAGCGAGGTGAATGACTTGGAAGCAACACCTGTTGCCTCCACCAGCTGCAGTCCAGCAGCAGAGAACAGTGAGCGTCAGGGATAGGCGTCTGTGGTCGACTACGGCAGCCGAGGGCACCCAACACGACAAAGACAATCCGGCGAGCAGCAGCATTGCGCCAGAGAAGAAGGTAGCGTGTACGCTAATCACTTTACAGCTAGCGAGAGGAAGCTAGTATTAATAAACATAGGGCTTTTCAAGAATATTGTTAAATTGTTGCGTAATAATTTCCTTAAATAGAAAAAGTCGAGGAAAAGCAAAATGCGGTAGAATCTTAGAAGTAGAGAGGCAGAGCAGCCTCAGGGTAATGAAACTGAAGAGTCAAGCCAATTATAGGGCATGCCAGATGAAATTAGTAATATGAGTAAAGAGGAAAGTGTACAAAATCAAATGAATGATAGCTATTTACCAGAATCATCTGATGTAGAAACTGCAGTTTTATATGAAAACACAGTTTCAGATAGTAGCAACAGTGACATTAGAGAGATGGATTCTGATGTAGATTACATGAATGTTAATAAAAAGTTAAATAAGGTGAATGGTGAAGTCAGAGGTGATGACTCTGATACCATCATTGTTAATGAATCGACAAGTAGAACAAGTAGGTTAAGCCGTGGAGCAGCATCAGCTGATTCATTGCCTACGCAAGATAATAATAAAAGTGTCGTTGAAATGTTAATTGAGTTGATATCTGAGCAAAAAGAAATAATAAAGGATTCAAATGAATTAACAAAGGGCAAAAATTACTTGCTGATAAAATAGAAGCAACAACCGAGGAGACAGGAAAAATTAATCGTAAGTTTAAACATTTAGAGACCAGGGTTGATTCTCGTGAAACTAGAACAGGGGCTTGTGAAAAAAGAATTGAGCATGAGAGTACAGAATGGGGTCAAAAATTAGATAAGTATAGGCAAGAGGTTAATCATAAGATTGATGATGAAGCAGCGAAAGTAAATGATCTAATGCAAGCTCAAGATACTTTCGCATTGTCCGTTAGGGATGAAGTCATGAGATTAAGTAATGATCAGTGTAAAATAAACAAAACTTGCAATGATAACCATGAAAGGCAAAACAAACAGGTCGTAGACTTAGAGGATGAGAATGCAGTCCTTAGCCGTAAAGTATCACGAATAGACTCTGTTTGTAATCGTAATACATATACGATTAAGGATCGTTTGAGAGAAATAGAACAGAAGGTAGAAAACATACCTCAACTAAGTGAGATGAGTAAAATCATAGGTGATGTGGAAGTTGCGTTAAAACAGAAAATCGAAGCGTGGATTGAATGGGAAAAATGTAAGGGTACTATTCATGTTACTGAAGTAGCCAGTGATGCCAATGCTTACAAATTTCATATATTTTCTAACAAAGGTAGTATACATCCTGCTGTATTCATTCGTCACTTTAAGGGCATCAGACCTGACAACATGACAGAAAAGTAGAAAATCAAATTTGTAGCAATAATTTGTTAGAGCATTCTTAAACCAATACCGGTCCACAAGTACACAAAACAGTATAAAAACAGAAACATTTCAAGCTAGGAACTTTAAAAAGTGGCTGGTGCAATAGTTAGAAGGAGTTCTGTCAGTACTACCAGGAAAAGAACCAGTATTTATCTGATCCTTCATGTGAATCTGACCTAGCAGAAACAATAGTTCGTAATTTTTCAGTGTTTGTACAGGAGAATCTAATCCATGTCAACAGGAGTGAAGTCAACAACCTCCCGTATACGTTAGAAGAGCTAGAGACGCTTTCAGGCAACAGACAAGTGCTGTAAGGCCGGCGGGACAGCTGGCGTACAGACCGCCGCATCCATCGTGACTCATACAGGAATAGCATGTCGCGTAACCTCAGTGGGCAATAGCACTCCTTGCATTGCTAGGTAGCTGACGACTACCAGGTACCCGAGTTTATTAAAATTTACTTCCTTTGTTTTCATGTTGTCAGTTCATTCCTCTTCATCATTCTGAACTAAAATCTGTCATTTATCCTTCTTCTCCATTCAAGATAAAAAAAGACAAAAAAGGATCAATTGAAACAAAAGACATACCAATTGAATAGTTAAGCAACAGATCATAGACAATACTTACGCATCACAAGAGATAACATGCAGCATAAAGTTTGCAAAACAAGTACAGAAGCTAGGCTATAAGACCAAAAATCATCATCAATACAAGCAGCAGAACACCCTATAAACTATATACAGAAAACTTTTATACATGTTATGAAACACAAAGAAATTACATACACATATATACAGAGAAAACTATCTTCTATGTTTCTTTATTTAGCTACCTTGCAGCTGACACAGAGGAAGAGGATGGCGCCAAACCAAGTAAGTGGACACAATTAGAACAAACAGTACTCAATGGTCCTGAGACAATTAGATTAAACTTTATTAACATCAACAATAATAAGTACTGAGATACAAATACATAAAACACATGAGAAATGTTTGTTACATTCACAATGTATTCATGTTTGAGCAGTAAAGTCCATAATAAACTAAAAGCGAATTAAAACAACAGGATTTGTTTCGCTATATTTCTCTGTTATCACGATCTAGGGTATCTTTAGTTCTCTCAAAAGACCGGTGAATCTTGTTTGAATGCCTTGTTAAGTCATCGAATGAAATGAAAATAAATCCTGAAACAGAAAATGAGAGCTATTCTCACATCATTTCCATTTTCAATATGTAGACGTAAGATAGCTGTGCGTCGAGTGCCATTATTCACTTGAATAAAAGTAAGCGCTGACTGGTATGAGTCACGTCTGATGCGTAACGGCAAAATGTTAACAGGTAGTGGGAGAGTGCTCTGACCAATGATTCAAGGTTAGGAACACTAGCTGTGCGAGCAGAAAATTCAAGTGAAAGCCCTGTAGTCGCCATAGCAGTAACAAAGACTTTGTAAATGCTATTATATTCTGTTCAATGCAACATTGTTTATATTGTAGAAGGGTGTAACATCTATCTATGAATTTTATGCAAGGACATTTATATATATGTTTAGCGTTAGTAAGTAAATGGTTTTAATTAATTGAAGTAATAGGTTTAACATCAGAAGAGGCACCAATGTTAGCACTGAATAGGGGATCATGGAGGAACTGTATAAGGGGGGCTATGCTCCAGGCTGAACGCTGAAAGGCATAATCAGTCTTAAATGAAGATGATGATGATGATGATGATGAGGACATTTATATGCTGAAACAATTTAAAGTATTTATGAATTATGTGATAGTAACACTATATATATGGCAGCCTAGTGTTGGCATAAGTAATAAAAATGTGAGTGTTATTAGGTAAAAATGGACGGCACTGCGTCAATATTAGATGGAAAACGTGTGTTGTGTAAAGATCGATGGCATGGTGCCAACAACATATATTGTTAAGTTGCTATCATATATAAGCATCAATAAGAGTAGTGAGTGTTTATGAGGACATTTAACTGCCTAGGTGTCGGTGTTTACTGTTGAATAACAAGACTACAGAAAATTTAAAGGACAGCTATGTGCTGAAAATCATAGCTAATATTTTGTAGTAAGAGCAAGTTCATGATGTAATGTGTTTTAGTTAAGGTTTATTGATATAATTAAGATGAGAAAGTATATGTTTAGCGTTAGTAAGTAAATGGTTTTAATTAATTGAGATGATATTTATGAACAATAATTTCCTAGCTATTTAAAAGAATTTCCATGAATGAGAGAGTAGGGGAGCTACTGAGAGACTGGAAACTCCAATTTTGTTTTAAACTTGGGGCAAAATTTTTTTCCAAACTTGTTATTTGTCTTTGAGAACAGGCCAATCTTGGAAATCAAAGAAAGGAGGGTATGTGTGATATTCCTGGCTGTGGCCTCCAGTATTTTATCTCGCTAGAAGCTCGCTTTGATGCACCTTGATACGCGTGAAGTAGAATATGGCATAAAAGTGGATTGTGGCAAAGCAGCAGACGGTATAGTATGTACTATTTACGTGGGAGAGTCCGCGCCAGTTGTACTGAACTTTCTTCTGATTGGCCGGCAAAATCGGATGTTAAGGTGCCAAAACGCTTAACTTCTCTTATTAATTATTTATATACTTTTCATTGTATTTAACCCAGTTTTCAGTATGACAATCTCTCATGGCTACCCTACGAGATTAACGTTTTTGTTTATCAAATTTTCACTAGTTTTGAGAGACATAAGACTAATGATATTACAATGGAAGTGCTTTGGACACCTTTGGATGGCTTTGGCGCGCCAGGGAGATGTACTTCGGCAGCGCTAGTGTCTCTGTTTCGGGTGTTCTTCAAAGCCGGACGTGTATCTGTGTTTCGGATGGACATGTCATACTCCATGTCGGAAGTTGTCAGAAAAGTTACCGTACTATTAAGAAAGCAATGTCGAGTGTTGTCGAAAACAGTGTAAAAAGTGATATTTTAAAATATAAACTAACGGTATACATTAATGACAGGCGTCATCTACCATCATTGACAGTACTACAGATCTTGCCGTCTGTAGGTACAGAGACTAGCCTGGGCAAATGGTATCCCACGGAAAAAGCAGAAACACAGGTTCAAGTTCGAAATGACAGCAGAGCAGCCTCCGCCGAAGAAGATCCCATGACCGACGAGCTGTCTTCTGCGCTGGGGACACAACTTTAGAAGACCACACGTTGGTGGAAAGAACGGTTCTCTTATTCAGTCTCTACAGATCTCTCCAGCTTCCAGATCTGACTTCCAACACGACAATGTATAATTATAGAGGCTACTGTTATTGTGTTCTGTGGTCACGTATGAATACCGTGCTGACAATTATTGTTTGACTGAATGCGTTTATCTCTTCCCTTGGGGTGCTTTCGGAGAGAGTTGACTCAGCTGCGTTCTTACAGCGAATCAATACAAGTACTCAGCATTATATACTTTCGTCTTGTGTGTGCTTCTTTGAGAGACAAGTTTCAAAAGTGCTTCGAAGTTATTTGCGAAGGCAATTTATCTCGATGATGTCCAGGTTATAATTAGACACTTTTGGCCCAGGCAAGTCCACCTAGCAGTGGTAATAACACGAAACTGTGTAAGCGTACTGCACAGTAAATTTATTTTAAGAACACTAGTAGTGACCATACCTCCATATAGGCAAACGTTATTGAATTTTTACCCAATATTAGCAATGATATATTTTTCTACACGAATTGCAGGCAGAAACAATATTCGACAAAAATACTTAGTATTTACTCATTGTAAGTAAATGGAACTGAACCATTTCTCTATAACTGTAGTGGGTCTGCTCGTATAACTGAAAGCTTAACGGGCTTGCCGTACTGCGAGATTAGTTAGATCCTGCCAACCAGATTAACAGACGGGTACTTGCTGCACTGGCCACTCTTGAGTTTCGTTTTTAGACCACTTACCCTGCTTGTCCAGTGACAAGCCGGGCTGGTTTCTCGTCCGTATTATAGGAGCACACACGTCATTATACGAGAGTACACAGAACGAAGTTTATGTGGTCATCAGACAGATGATTCGCAAGATTTTCCTTCCTAAGGAGAAACAATATATATGACCACAGGGCTATGATTTCGGAGATACAACAGTTGCAGATTCCAGTTCTACGTCGAGTGTGTGTCTGTTTTATATCTTGCAATATTTTGCGCATGCTAGACGACAAATGAATTTGAAATTATCGAATGAAAATCATGTGCTGTGAAGCCAAGTGTTTTCAAACGCTGGATGGTCACTTTGTGTCTGTAACTCTTGGACTGATTGCCAGACCTTAAAATATGCGACATCATACGCTACTGAATATGTTGTCTGGGGCCCAAACATCGGGTTCTTTAGGTGACAGAAAGGTACGTTCCAGTGTTTTAGATAGCCCTTGGGCTAGGGAATATTCGTCTGCCCAACAGAAGGTTCGTCTTACTATAACTATAGTGCAGTGCAAGGTCAAATTTTGAGTCTTATACTCTTCCTCCGGCTTAGGAAATTGGAGGAAGTTCTTTCTGCATTATTTGTGGTCTTCTGTGCATCTTAAGGAGATTGTGGAGGCAACATTTAGATTGTGGGTGATTCCTGACAACCCCAATAAATGCTTTTGGATAGCAAAACCGAGCAGCGGATCTAAGACGGCTATGCACAATAAACAGCTAAAATTTTTACGCTGAATTCTTAAGATCCTGATGTCAAACAACCTTGAAAATTTTCATCACATCCTTACTCGTTTTAGAGATACAGAGGTCCAAATTTATCCTACTTTACACCTAAAATCTGCTGTGAGGTGGAAGTTGGTTTATGAAATGATGTAGCAAGTAGAAATAGTCTGCAAAGTGTCTCCGTTATCATCAGAAGGGTTGTGGGAATCCCAAGTTGTTCCAGTACTGAAGCATACGCAAAATTTTTGTGCTCGTAAAATCCTGTCTGAGGTGTAAATCATATATTTTTGCGTTATTTCATTTACACATAAGTAAACATCAAAATTTTACTGACCCATAAAGTTCTTTCGTATGAGCGACATGTACTGCTGTGGCAGAGGAAAGAAGAGAATCAGTGGCAAAATGCTCCTGTCAGAGTACAGAAAAGGCGAACATGCTACTGTTTATTATCAGATTGGCTGAAAAGTGGAGTACCAGCTGCCTCATTGTAACTTCTTGCCACCTTTAACAATTTTCCCAAAAATTTTGGCATATCAACATATCTGTGCTTTTTTATCCTAAAAGAGAAGGAGCATTGGCAACGGTAAAGAGGTGGAAAAGTAATAAATACTGGAAGCTAGTAGACAGGTGTTATGGTAAGAAAGAACGAAGAACCGATGGTAGTGTGAGAGCAAGAGTGCGAAACAGTGGCAATGGAACACAGCTGGCAATGACAGAACAGTGCTAGGAAAAGACAGAAGGAGACAATGCCAGTGACAGATTAATAAAGAGTGGGGGAAGGTGGGTAAGAACAAGTGACAATGAGGAACAGAGTCTATAACAATGACAACAAGGAAGAGAGAAATAATGACAGTGAAAAGAGATAGGAGCAGTGGGAGGGTATGAATGAGATAATAGCAGTGACAAAGAACAGCAGGGAGACAGTAAGAGGAGACAGTATCATGACAGAACGAAGGAGACGGTGGCTGCGAGGCAGGGGACGGAACAGAGAGACTCAAAGAGACAGTGACAATGTACTGGTGTGAGTGAGTGGCTGAGAATGGGCAAATGGGAGTGGATGGATATGGGAGACTTACAGCGATGGACTAGTGAGTCTGAGCGAGTTAGAGTTAGGGGAGGGGGCAAATTGTGGGAGTGAGAGGCGAGTTGCATGCTAAAGAGTGCACGAATATGTTTGTATACCAAAATTGTTGGAAAAAATTTTAAAGACAGTGAGGTACTCCACTTTTCAGTCTGATCCTTTTAGTAAAAAGGAGCTTATTCACCTTTTTATGATCTGATAGGAGAGTTTTCCAGCTGGTAAACTGCCAAAGGCGACGAAGAGATTTGCACGTTAGCGGATGCCGAGCTGTGTAAGTGTACAGGCTGTGCATATATGGATGCACTGAGAGGTTCAGCCTGCATGTAGCTAGTTAAGGCGAAAGTTGAACAGCTCTACCCAATATCTTGGATGGGGCATTGAGGTAATGTGTATTACAAAGACGAAATACCACGCCAGTAAGGTTCTGATGACGATCGACGTATTGCAATTAGAGATAGCAGAAACATCAATCAATCCGAGGATATATTCAAAATGGCGGCTATTGAGTGATGCGCACTTGTTTGTCTCAACAAGTTTAAATGAAATGTGGAGGTGTTATTAAGCACTTAGACTGTTTGATTTATTCATGAATCGTGCGTCGAGAGTCTCGGGTCGCATCAGCATTACGAGCATCTGTAATGCGGAATTGTATTTCAAATGCAAAATCGTTGAACAACGCGCAGCGTCGCCAACAGTCGGATCGGCGAGGTCGCTGGAAGCGAGTCGGCACCGTGAAATGTAGCCGCACCGCCTATAGTCGCTGACGTCGCCACTCTCATCAAAGTCGCGATACCGTTCCCGCAGACTTGACACTCGGCGCCGTGCCTGATGGGAGCGACCGTAACTGCATTTCCCATTTATGCTCGCTCCCATCAGACACCGCGCCGAGTGTCAACTTGGTCTGTGCTAACATGTGCCACGCTGCAGGCATAGAAAGCACTCGGGCTTGTTTGTCCAGACTGATGCTGTCGTTGCAGCAGTGATGGAAAAAATGCAGTAAGCGCTAGAAGTGAATACCAGCGATATCTATGCTCACAAATATATCACTAAAAGAAACTGAGGATACAGCACGATTACTCGAACAGAAGCTGACCAAGAAATCTGACGAGATTGAACAATACCAGAGACGTTATAATCTCATATTATTCGGTTTTCCAGAGCACAGCAGACAGAGAAGATAGTAGAATTAGTGATGAATTTTTGCGCGAGAGAAGCTAGGCCTGAAAATGATGCTGAACGACGTTGACAAAAGTCAAGAGGTGGGACGTAGAACAACAAAATGTACAGGAAAAGATCTGGAAACTAGAGTGTGAAGAAGAAACTGGCGAACTCATATGTGAAGATCTCAGCTCTGTAATATCGAAATTTTGAACAGCACGATTTCGAGATTTGGGTTATCCAGCGTATCTGTAAATGATGACAGAATAATGGTGAAGACAGATGATAGACAAAGATCGGTTTGCAAACCAAATGAACTCGAAAGATTGTGAACGAGACAAAGAACATGTCAACTCTCTATAATTTTTTTATTTTTGTGGGGGGTCTGCAGCCTCAATGGACTTTGTGAATGAAAACTTGGTCCAAGTAGGCCGTAATATTTATTTATTATTTATACAACTGGCCAGTTCAGACCTTTGAGCATTTTCAAGCAATTTCTTAAGCTTCCATCTTCATTTTACAACATCTGCCGGTACATGTCGACTGGAATACATCTTACGTGTGTGTGTGTGTGTGTGTGTGTGTGTGTGTGTGTGTGTGTGTGTCACAAAAACAGTATACTGTTGTACATGGTTGCGTATCTTAACCATTCGTGTCGGTTAATAGCCGGAACCATGTACAATAATATATTGCTCTTGTGCCTCAAACGCACGGAAGTGAGGTGTATTACTGTCGACATGTACCAGCAATATAATATAATGTAAAATGAAGCTGGAAGGTTAAGATATGTGCCTGAAAATAACCAAAGTTCTAAATCGGCCGATCGCATAGATAATAAAAAATAACACAGATTAACTGAACCATGGTTTTACTGCTGCTACTAGTTCTATCTGTGTGTTTACATTGTCGTTGTACAGCATACTTAGCCATAAATTACTAACATGTTAACTTGATTACTAATAACTTTTTGATTTGTTATTCATATTATCAACCGCTGTGCTAACTCAGCCTTAGCATTCTTTTTATTTAGCTATTTATTGTCCTATCATTAGTATTACTCGTCATTGTCGTCAAATGCGGCTCATCATTATCGCTATTAACAGCTGGTACAAGTCTAACCACGCCAGAAATGTGGACGTGGCCCTTAATGAGACTTGTCTCATTATCACGGGTTGTTTAATATCTACAACCGTAGTTAAACTCCACTGTCTTCCTGGTGTAACCCCTCCTGAAATTAGACGCCAGATTGCTGATAGATGCGAGAAAAGCAAGGCTATGACTACGGAAGCCAACTACTTATAAGACTGTCAGCCAGCACATCCTCGGTTGTCAATCAAGAAAGACCATCTTGGCAACTACTGAAGCTTTTACAACAATACCATAGCAAGCAAGTGTCATATAGTGGACGGGGAAATGTTAACATTGGCAGAAATAGGTGGTTCCAAAGGAAGAGCTCCCACATTATCATTCTGAGAAATGGATGACATGGAAGGCTCTCAATAGAATGAGCTCTAGTACGACCTGATGGAAGGTCAATCTGCAGACGTTGGCATTCCTATGGAATAAATTTTTTGCAGACGTGATGTTGTGCAGAGTAACAACCATCTTCTACAGCCTTCTTCATCTCCAGCCACATGCACCATGAGAGACTTGATGAAGGGAACAGCGAATGAACTCAATATGACCAATTTTTGGTCAGTTGGTGTACAAATTGATGTCAACGATCGATTTCCTTTTATTGATTATATTAAAATAATAAATTTGTAACAAAAATAATGAACTTTCTTCTTTCTATTGTGCTTTTAATGCTGTTCTGTGCAGGTTATTTTAGCTCGATTTAGCGAGATTGGTTTCTTTCCTGCCCAATGTCCGGGACTGCTCCACACCTGATCAAGGGCACAATACCTCTTCTCGGCATACCTACGTATCTCGTTCTCACCTGCTGCATCCTCCTGCCCTCCCAGTCCAGCGGATTCCTTACTCCTCCTCCTGATGTGGGGCTGACAAAGAGTCTGATGCATTGGCGAGCAGTATGTTAGCATGAGCTACACTGGAACGCACCGTGCAGCATGTCACAAATGCAAGTTTTCAATATCTGCCAGCTCAACTCGACGAGTTCCGCGATATATTTCAAGACACAGACATCCATTTAACAGTTATGATTTCTAAGACATGATACATGTAACAAACAAGGAGGGTTGGAGTAGGAACATAGACACCCTCTGATATATAACCTAACGTGCTATACACATCCAGGAATAATGCAGGTGATCAAGTGGAATACTTGTTCAAAAAATGGTTCAAATGGCTCTAAGAACTATGGGACTTAACATCTGAGGTCATCAGTCCCCTAGACTTAGAACTACTTAAACCCAACTAACCTAAGGACATCACACACATCCATGCCCGAGGCAGGATTCGAACCTGCGACCGTAGCAGCAGCGCGGCTCCGGACTGAAGCGCCCAGAACAGTTCGGCCACAGCGGCCAGGGAAATACATGTACACAGAGATCACATTCATAATGTGTGTAATTTACAAACTCATATAGATTTTCTGGCCCGTTTCTAAACTGCCTTCTCAAGTCTTGTTTCGGTATACGAGCGTATCGTTGTAGGCAGCTACACTAAGATAAAGTTGCAGTATACCAGTCACTTCAGATTTAAGTTCAGGCACACTCTACGTTCTTCAGATCTGACGATACTTCACTCTCTGCCTACCCAGTACACTGCAAGTAGTCACATTCCCATATATTTGCAACATGATCCCCAGATGAAGTGTATATCTTAAGCATCAATACTTGGCATATCAGCCCATGACATAGTTTACGTAGTGTACTGACTAGAACGTCCAAGAAAGAAACCACAACTGACTAGATTTGGAGACTTTAAATGCATCAATATATCTTAATTTACATCTAAGGTAGAACAAATTGTTTGGGAGACGACTTCTATTTCGTTCCTGAACATAAACGAAATACTTAATGGATTTTCTAAGAACCTAACTCAGCTATATGAAAAACACGCTCCTCAGCTCTACGACAAACATGTTCCACTAAAGACTGGACAGTGAGAAGGAAACCCGAACATCGGTTAACCAATGTACTAATAACCTCATGAACCCCCGAGACGTGGCACACTGGGCATACAAACTAACCCTACACTCTCAAATCATAATGCTTACAATCAGAAGCAGACCTGTGTCAAAGAAGCTGTAAGAAATGCAAAACTCACGCATGCCCATTTATTAACTGACAACGGAGGCAGACCAGCTATCATATTGGACAACCTGTATGGTCTTTCTGTAGTTAAAGTAAAAGCTGTAACTGATGTGGTTGTCTCTGTCGAGTAACTAAACCAGTACTTTACTTTATCTACAGCCGCAAACGAACTGCAAACGTAATAGAGACTTATCCATCACTTCATTGTGGTAAACGACAGTAGTGGGGCAAGAAGATTTTTCGGTGACTTCATCAATTATGTGCTATGTTGCCAGATTTCTGTCTTACAGCTTCCCCACTCCTCTCGCGTTACAGGACAATCGCCCTTTGTACAAAATGATGGGAAATTCAAAAAAGGTTGGGATATTAAAAATATCCCAGGCTGCTTCAGCTAAGATTTCAGTTGTCCTAATTGTGAAATGGCGAGAAAAAAAAATGAAATGAGATGCGCAGTTGTCATTTTGGTGGAGAATCAGATGGCGGACCTGTGGATATGGGATCAGACTGTAGATCACTTTAGCCAGCCGGAGTGGCCATGCGGTTCTAGGCGCTACAGTCTGGAGCCGAGCGACCGCTACGGTCGAAGGTTCCAATCCTGCCTCGGGCATGGATGTGTGTGATGTCCTTAGGTTATTTAGATTCAATTAGTTCTAAGTTCTAGGCGACTGATGACCTCAGAAGTTAAGTCGCATAGCGCTTAGAGCCATTTGAACCATTTTGTAGATCACTTTCACTAAGTGGAGAATCCAAAATAGTGGACCTGGAGATACTGCATGCTTGATTGTAATGCCACTTGTCATACAAGAATCCAGGTTTAAAACGATGTGAAATAAAATACCGAGTGACCTACTATATTTAAGGAGTTACCCCACACCAGTTACCCTAAGTTTAAAGCTTTGTGCTGTTTAATCAACTGCCAATGCCGAAAGGCTGAGGATAGGAATGTTTATGTCTTTATTTTAAAAATGCAAAACGCCTCTTTTGCGACCACAAAGCTGGTCACTTTGGTGTCACAAGGCTTGCAAGATCTCCTGGCACCTCGACCATGGACCAAGTCTGCTCCAGCAGCGTATTTGTAAGTCCAAGGGCTACCCTCTAGTGCTGCTCCACCGACTGAGCGCCGCCAGCTATCACATCTCTTGGACTTTACACCACTACTTGTGTAAGGAGCATGCACCGACTGAACTGGTCTGCTTCAGCATGGTAAGCAGCCAGTTTCATACATGCAGCTGACTTGAGTGCCTCATGTGAATTGCATGTGATCCAGGTGTTGCATCAGAGTATGCCCACCACAGGCACCCAGCTTTGTGACATCACATGACCCCCACTAGCACAGCCACATCAGCGTCCTGCCCCTCCTGCACTGCTGACTCATGATGTCACATAGATGGGCGTCTGCTAACCAGGTTATGATGGCCACCCATTCCTGACTGCCTAGTGGTGTCCAATGGAGCCCATGATACTGTGCTGAACATGCACAGAATGACATACCAGATGTGTGTGACAGTACGTGAAAGAGTGGTCTCTGAGTAGCCCAAACTTGCTAGATATTTGTGATGCTATTTTATTTATAGCTGATTTCAGCTTCCCTCCACTCCCACCTTCCCCCCAGCAGGCTGAAGCCTATGACTCATTTCAAATTTAACTCAGTCACTATCCAGAGCTGATCACTTTTCCTAATACTATCGCAGATGCTCAGACATGAAAATTCACTCATGAGGGCTTTAGAGCATTAGGATTTTTCCATATAAATATATATACAAGCATCATATCACTCCACATGTTACAGATAAATTTGGTAGTAGTGAATGCAAGACAGTTTGCCAAATAATAAACGAATCTATTTGCTGTTAAGGTCAATAGCCTTCCAATCTGACAACTAAGCAATAAGTCATACATTAGTAGTATTCCTTTTCGGTTATCACCCAACTAAAAACTCTTTAAGTTATGCAGTCAACGTGGCACAGTTGGTATAGTTGTAGTAATTATAGGAAGAGACTCATTCCAGAAACTGAACAGTAGGTCACATAACCATCTGTAGCACATCGACCATGCAATTTTTTAGGAAGTTGCTCACAATGAAAAGAGAAAATAACGTATGGACTGGCAATAAATGATGGCTTCAGTTAGCTGTGAGCTGTCAAAAAGTTAACATCGCCACCATGAAGTGCTAGACGGCATCAAAATAGTTGACATCATGCAAATATTGTCAGTGCACTTGCGCATGTGCATATGTGTGTGTAGAGTGTGTATGGTTTAACTGATTTCTTTTTTCGAAGTAAAATTGTGGAATATCCATTGATGAAGATATCACAACAGCACACATATCGTATTCAACACAAAATTCAATTTAAATTTAAGCCTAAGTAAATATGTCAATATTGGGATTTTTAAAAATCAGTGACATTTTGGCAATGGAGTGATTTATCCCCTACGTTGTGGTGTGAATTGAGCAATAGCTCAGTTGCAGTTATGGGAATGTTTGCTCAAAATATTTAAATACCCACAGTGTTACTAGGTGACCGCAAGACCAACAAAGGCGACTTCTCATGTACAATCAAACTTTTCAATGCCACAGAATCCACTCACGTGCGGGAGCAGAATTTAATGTGCTGCAGTTATACTATACAGCATGTAAGTCGTCTGAGACTCAGCTGGAAGCCTTAAATTTATAGCTATTATGAAAATTTATGGACCATTTTAATAGAACTGTTACAGAAAACTGAGTTCCACTGAGGAAAACATAGCTCATTACTTTTACATGTGTTGTACGTCTATTTGCAGAACTGATATTAGTTTAACACACTAGATGTATGCATTGAATTGTGTTCATACATGAGCATGTACCACACTTGGCTACATGTAGAAGCTTATAAAAAATAAGTGAAGTGTATGTTTGACAGCTGTGTTCTTTACTCGCATCCTGTTAAAGCTTATGCATACAAATTCGCTCATATATTCTTTGCCATAAATGAGCAGATGAACCACCACCTTTCGAAGTACTGTGGCAACCGACAGGTCTCAGAATATTGCAGAGAAATGGAACAGTTCACTGCTGCCACACACTATATGCTCGATAACTGTAGGTACATTGGATTGTTGGAAGACAAATACGTATTTTCAAATACAGCTCAACCACCAACTGCTGGAGGAGATACTTTCAGGCACTGAAAGTATTACACTTGAGGACTTTCAGTAAAAGCAGTGATATCACTTAATCTGCAAGAGTAAAATTATTTTCAAAAAATCTCATCTGTCATTTTTTCATGTGCTCTGAGCACTCTTCTTCACTCTCATCTCAAAGACCGCTATAGTTGTGTCCGTTATTGGCCGATTTTTAGCCCAATCACAACTCCCCCAACCATGAGCATACGCCATAGGCCATCATTTTCTACACTGTGCAACATAATTTAAGGATCAGTTTCTGCAACCCCATAAGTGTCTCCCACTGTGATGCATAAGTTTGAAATTTGGATCACAGGTGCTTTCAACATTACACTGTAATGATAAAAAGTGTGGCGCCTTGCCACGCACCTCTCGGGCTTGGTAATGCTTCGAACAGCATGCAGAAAATATGCCAGAGGCCAGAACTGCAAATGAGAAGAAAGGTGGGTTAATGATGTAACATTGGCACCAAATTTCACCACAATTATGTCCAACACCACTATGGACGTGTTACATTGTGGGATGGTTGTCACACGCTACCTTGTCCACATTTCACACATTTGTTTTATGTCTCTGTGCTGGAGGTTAGAACCGCGACGTCTAGTGTCGAAATCAAGCAGTTTTCTTCTGGAGGGCAGAAGTAAACATTTCAGAAACACCACCGCTTAGAATAGACACGAAAAGGAATCAGGGGATGGGATAAATTGCTTCCCTTGAAGCATTCATTCTCAGACATTTTGCAAATGAATACGACAGTTTGTAGTGTGATAAGCAACAGGACGATTAATTTTTTGTAACTGCTGCCATCCTGTGATTGGTTCAATCACAGGGCTAAAATCCTATTGAATGTGATGTCATCCACTTGGAGTGTAACAAGATAGCAAGTTTTGCTGTGGCGTACAGAGTGGGACTACTAGGCACCATTCAAAACCATGTGACGAAATTTGAATGTGATCGAAAGCAGGAAAACATTTTTATTGCTTTCTGTTTCTCCTTTTCCATGTTCTCCCATAGCGCAATCAGAGGTAGGATGCAACATTGACAGATGCACAAATAAAACAGGAAAGAGTATCCAGTTCAGCAACATGTTCGGTGCCACCTGCTCGTCTTTGCTGAGCTCTTTAGAGATGTGACTATACAGAAGCAACTCGTCATAGAGCCCTAGGTGCCTGCAAGCAGGCTACACTGCTGGTCTGATGTCAAGAGATTGCCTACTTGCACACACCTAGGACTCTATTTCGAGTTGTATCTATACAGGCAAATTTTTAAAGTGTTCTGCAAATGTGAGCAGCTGACAGTGAATGCGTTGCCAAGCTGGGTGGTCTTAGAGCGGCCCTTTGGTGTTTTATTAGTGCATCTGTCGTTGTTGTATTCGTCCAGTGATTGTGGCGCAGAAGGGAGCAAAAAAGCTGGGATGAAAAAGCATAAAAACGGTTTTCTGCTTTGGATCACGTTCAAATTTCGTCGAAAGCTCCTAAGAAAAGTTCTGAATTGTCCACAGGGTGACAGCAGTGGTGAAATTTAGCAAGAGCACCATGTTATGTTCCTTGTGTGTGTGTGTGTGTGTGTGTGTGGAATAGTAATGACCCACTTATCATATTGTTTATAGAACAAAACAGGATAGTATTTACTTTTTTATATTGTATCTCACAGGCGAACGGTAAAATGTGTAGAAATTTTGTCTCATATGTTACAGCGTGAATTGTTTGACAAGCGAAGCAGTGGTTAAAGTATGTTCCAGTTGTACAAAATGGTAAAAGAAAACCAACTGTTGAATCTATTCTGACACTGTAAACTGTGGTTAAAACGTTTCAAGCTGTTAAACATACCATATTAAAATTTTCCAACATGTGGGACCTATTTTTTGTATACTTGTTATACAATGATAAGTTATTTAATAGATGTTGTACAACGTTTTTTACCTAGTTTTCTGTACAAACATGTTATTAACTTAACTGTAAAACTGTATGAACTGTTCCAACTTGTGGAACATATGTTTTGAAAAACACATTATTGGGTAAGCTGTAAAGTGGCTGAACTTATATATATACTTTGTTAAACTCTTGTCACTCGTTTTCCTTTCTCCTTCAACCCTGTAAAACAATTGTTTAGAACATGAGATTGCTAGAGCATACAATGGACAGACATAACTGCATTGCACAAGTCATTTCTGTAAGAGGAGACGCATTTACACTTCATTAAAAGTATTGTTAGGTTGTAATTTCATCGCCACGCAGTTCTCACACATCACATTGGACTTGGTGTGGCATGGTGAGGGTCTTTAATCCGTTCAGTGTGCGTTGCCTACCAATGTGCTGGTGTAGTGCCTATGAGGCACTTTGGCTGTCATGGAGCACTTACAATACAACGCCACAGAGAGCTTGGCATATGAGTGAGGCACCTGGAAACTCTGCAAGCTTTGTGATAATGGAAGAGGCCTCCTAAATAAAGACACAACATCGTTATCCTATCCCTTTGTCATTGGCAATTGTCTAAACAGCATACAATTTTAAACTTAGGATTTCTGGGAGAAAGAAATTTATTAAACACGATAAGTCACTGAATTTTTAACTTGGATTGCAATTGACATGTCAATCATCCAACTACGTCATCTTGGATTCGGACAATTGGGCAGGAGAAAACCTAAGAAATCTAGCAACCACGCAGGCTCTCCCAGTACTCTCAGTTCGGCCATTTTAGATTTCCCACAAATAGGACAACTGTCCATGTCTGATGTTTTTAATTTTCTCACCATTTTCCACTTAGAATAATTGGACACGTAGTACAAACAACTTGTGGTGTTGTGGGGTTTGGGAGAACCCTCTGGCATAATAGGACTGTTTTGAATTTCCTAGAATTTTTTTTAAATTTCCTGCCCTTTAATACCCTCCTGGAAATGGAAAAAAGAACACATTGACATCGGTGTGTCAGACCCACCATACTTGCTCCGGACACTGCGAGAGGGCTGTACAAGCAATGATCACACGCACGGCACAGCGGACACACCAGGAACCGCGGTGTTGGCCGTCGAATGGCGCTAGCTGCGAAGCATTTGTGCACCGCCGCCGTCAGTGTCAGCCAGTTTGCCGTGGCATACGGAGCTCCATCGCAGTCTTTAACACTGGTAGCATGCCGCGACAGCGTGGACGTGAACCGTATGTGCAGTTGACGGACTTTGAGCGAGGGCGTATAGTGGGCATGCGGGAGGCCGGGTGGACGTACCGCCGAATTGCTCAACACGTGGGGCGTGAGATCTCCACAGTACATCGATGTTGTCGCCAGTGGTCGGCGGAAGGTGCACGTGCCCGTCGACCTGGGACCGGACCGCAGCGACGCACGGATGCACGCCAAGACCGTAGGATCCTACGCAGTGCCGTAGGGGACCGCACCGCCACTTCCCAGCAAATTAGGGACACTGTTGCTCCTGGGGTATCGGCGAGGACCATTCGCAACCGTCTCCATGAAGCTGGGCTACGGTCCCGCACACCGTTAGGCCGTCTTCCGCTCACGCCCCAACACCGTGCAGCCCGCCTCCAGTGGTGTCGCGACAGGCGTGAATGGAGGGACGAATGGAGACGTGTCGTCTTCAGCGATGAGAATCGCTTCTGCGTTGGTGCCAATGATGGTCGTATGCGTGTTTGGCGCCGTGCAGGTGAGCGCCACAATCAGGACTGCATACGACCGAGGCACACAGGGCCAACACCCGGCATCATGGTGTGGGGAGCGATCTCCTACACTGGCCGTACACCACTGGTGATCGTCGAGGGGACACTGAATAGTGCACGGTACATCCAAACCGTCAACGAACCCATCGTTCTACCATTCGTAGACCGGCAAGGGAACTTGCTGTTCCAACAGGACAATGCACGTCCGCATGTATCCCGTGCCACCCAACGTGCTCTAGAAGGTGTAAGTCAACTACCCTGGCCAGCAAGATCTCCGGATCTGTCCCCCATTGAGCATGTTTGGGACTGGATGAAGCGTCGTCTCACGCGGTCTGCACGTCCAGCACGAACGCTGGTCCAACTGAGGCGCCAGGTGGAAATGGCATGGCAAGCTGTTCCAAAGGACTACATCCAGCATTTCTACGATCGTCTCCATGGGAGAATAGCAGCCTGCATTGCTGCGAAAGGTGGATACACACTGTACTAGTGCCGACATTGTGCATGCTCTGTTGCCTGTGTCTATGTGCCTGTGGTTCTGTCAGTGTGATCATGTGATGTATCTGATCCCAGGAATGTGTCAATAAAGTTTCCCCTTCCTGGGACAATGAATTCACGGTGTTCTTATTTCAATTTCCAGGAGTGTACATATGGCACTTGGCTTGTGACATCAAAGAGGTAGGTGAGGCATATGGAGTGAAAATAAGCCAGTGTTACATGTTGATGTCATCGATGACAATCTGGTAACAATGCAGGCTAACCCAGGACCCGCTTAGTCCTCTAATGATAGTAGCATCGAAAAAATCTGTCCATGGCAGGTTACTGGCAATGCCATCAAAACATCTATTATGCATGTCGGATCATAACGACCTGGACAAGACGGCATCACAGTGCAAGATATTAAGCTTATTAACGACGCACTGCATCCCACTGTAATCGATGTCTTCAGCCACTCCTTAACCACAAGTGTTTCCCAAGGGTCCTGTAAACGGTGACCAGTTAAGCCTCGCCTAGGAAAGGACGTCGCCATTGCATTCTCTGATTACCAACCCATTTGCATTGCGCCAGAACCGTCCAAGGTCTTAGAATATCTAGACAACTGCCATGTGCTTCTTAGACGTTAGCAAAGCTTTTAACACTGTCGACTTTGACATTTTACTTGCCGAACTCATCAGCTAAATTTTTCTCGAAGTGCAGTAGAGTGCCTGACGTCTCCCCAGCACACAATAGCGACAGGTCGGATAAGGCGTCCCTTAGGCTTCTGTATTAGGTCCTATACTCTTTTCATTGTATGTCAATGACGTGAAGTTCTTTTTTTCCTATCTCCAGTTGTATCTAAGTCCAAAACCAATAAACTTGAAAAGAGCTATGGAGAACTTCATTATTGACCTGTGTGCATTATCAAAACGGGTTAGGAACATAGGATTAAAGCTCAAACCATCCCAAATCCAAGTGGTTCTGATTGGTCATACTATGCTCATTAGCCTAATACATCGAGAATCCAAACCATGATTAATCCTGAATGGGGCAAACAGTAACGTCTGTCCCTTAGCAGAGGGTCTAGGAATAACAGCACATGAAAAGCTAAATTGGGCTGAGGACATAGATTCAATATATTTTCGTGCCCTATAAAATACACTTTCCTTTCTACTTGAAAAAGGAATTTGTACAAATGCTTATACTTTCAGTTGTTGATTAAAGCAATGTTATCCTACAAGGCCTAAGACAGGGAAAGCTCATGGCGTCTAGAACTGGTGACGAACGCCTGCCTTCGATGTAACTGTGATGTTAGACTCAGCCATCATATACCACCATCTTATGCACAGCTGTCCTGGCTACGTACAGACATTCGAAAGATTTCCACACACTCTTTCTCGCTTCTGTAGCATCAACGCAAAGTGTCCCCCATATTTTTCCTCGAACGTAGCGCTGTTGTGTGAAAACTTAGCAAAAAAATTCGTTCGCACACAGCAAAATAATATCTGTCCCACTCCATCACTTGGCCGCTTTCTCGAAGTAGTAGAACCCATGACTGGAATGTCCCTCCTCATATAAGAGAACTGAATAGTACCTGCAGCTTCAACAGCCAGTTACAGATACATGTACTGAATCAACAACAATGTCTACCTTTGTACCTGTACGAACACGTTACCACATTACATCCATGTTTGCAACTGGTTATTTCTCATTTCCCATTACTTTTAATTGGTGTTGTCTATCTATATTTCTCTTCCTTCAATCTAACAACGTCAGAAAAAAACTGTTTGGTACACATATAAATACATTTGTATCTGCCACTATCACTATTACTGTTACTATCGGCAGCAGCAGCACCACCACCAGCAGTAGTAGTGGTGTTACCGCTAGTATTACTTTTATTAGCTCTTAGTACCGTTCATTCACTTCCTCTCTGCATATATTGATATATTTTTTAATTCTGTTAATACTGATTTACATATATCTGACAGAGTAAAATTGTTATTTATTAGGTAGCTATAGAGTAAGAAAACTATGTGTTAAACCCTGGTCCGATGTAAGAGATGGCCTGAAGCACCTAACCATAATCAGATAAAATAATTAAATAAAAGTGTGCTGCTAGTGACCCAACTGCAACACATTTATTAATTCTGCGGCCACCAAGGTCAGTATTTGTATCACTGCTGCAGAAAAACACTCGATGACGGCTGATTTAAGCTGGGCATTCAACACGGTGCTCTACAAAAAGAATGTCTTTGATTGTAAATTTCTTTAATGCAACCTTCAGAAATACCAAGAGGCACACTTTGGAGGGATGAAAAGCACTTTTTTTTCCTTGCGGCAAGTCACATTATACAAAATATGTGAACACAGAGCGAACTTGTTGTATAGATGATAGGAATAAAAATACTGCGGTGTTGTACTGTGTAATTCTGGTCTCATGCCATAAGGCAATGATGTGGGGAACCATTCCTGCCAGTTCGTTCAGTGCCTTTCAATACATTTCGAAATTCTACTGCTCTATGCTCTCTGCTGTTCCAGCATATCACCAACGGCATTATGCAGCAATATAACTGGCTATGCTATGGAATAACTCGGCGTATCTACCAATGTGCTGAAAACATGTACTGCTGCATGTTTTTACCAATATTTTTCAGGCAGAATATTTGATGTACCAACTGGCGTGCCATATGTTTAGGATACCTACTACGTGCACAGGAAAAACTATTATTGATAAGAGTGCTTATTTTGAGCAACAGTGGAGTACAGTCCCTCAAATAGACCACATGGAACACTCCATACCAGTGCCCATAATGGGCCAATCTCTTAGAGCTGTGGTTCGCAGACGATGATACGCGTACTGCTAGGGACAGAAAAAGATGTTTCAGGTTGCATGTGTACAAGTGAGCAGAACATATACTGACATAAGTAAAATTATTCTCTTCAATTGCTTTAATTTTGAAGTAAAATGATACTAAGAAAACTGATTTATAAAATCAGTATCTGTAGAATGTTAACGAAAATCGATTCACTGCTGATAGTTGATTTAGGATTGTACATAGTACACAGAAAGGGGTAGGAATGTACCCTCCCCACCCCCTTCATTCATTAGTCGTCGCTACCTTGGCGGGGAATGTTTCCTCTTGTTTTAATCGGGTCTTGTCGGTGGTTATTTCAAAACTTTCGTGCCGCTTTGGAACTGCTGCTAACTTATGCGATTTAACATTGTATGGCACTGCAGTAGTCATTGCACAGTAAATGGTGTGGTGTTGTTATTGTTCGTTTGTTGAGCGTTACATTAAATGACATTGTGACACGAAGAAATCTTGCATCTGGAACCGGAGGGTACGTCTTACAATAAGATTACTGCATTTGTGATTTGAAATTGAACTTGATTGTGTTTTAAGTTGAGCGTGAAGTGATTTTTTAAGGCAATGTTCCTGCCATCAAGGATTCAGTTAAAAAACCTAAACCAACAGCTAACCGTCGGTATGATGAAAGTTACTGCAAAAATTTAATAAATACGTTAAATATCATTCCTCTGTTACACACTCAACATTTCTGTCAGATCCGGCATCTTTTAATTTCACATTATTTAGCAGAAATAATAACCATATGTTAACTTCAAATGCCCTATAAAAAAGAGCGTTCATGAAACCTTATTACTTTTGTTACATTTCTACCACACATATACCACTCATCCACTATCCCGAGATTCGTTGCAAAGTGAACAAGCTATGGTCGCACGCCCGAATTTTTAAAAATGTCGAGTGTTATGCAGTGATATAACAATCTGGGAACTCCTTTCTGAGAGTATCGTTTGCTGATTGATGACATCTGCGTATTTATGAATAACTGTAATGCCCGAGATATTGTATGCCAATGAAGTAAGCGTTCTGAAATTAATGATTTGTTGCATAACCGGCGATTTAGGCTGTAGCTTAACTTTACGCTGTACTTCTACAAAAACACATTTTCGCAGAGTGTGATGCCCAAGCGCTAGTTTATGATGATTAGAATAAAACACCGTTAAGCCCAATCACTACAGCGGCTCCCTTTAATGTAGTCACTATGTTCACAGGTTCTTCAATTGTTGGAGTGTTAAGAGGACATAAATGGAGAATCCTGGCGACTGAGATGGCTTACACTTTGTTGTGGAACGATAACAGTTCAACACTCCTTCACCTTAGTTTCGTTACACAAGTGAAAATCATCCGTGTACATTAAGTCTTTACGGTAGCAATTCTACCCAAGTTTGAAGTTCTCCGCTGGTGCTAGTGGAAGACATCTCATCGTGTAATCGACCAATAAATTCGATTGTGAGGACAATAGTATTTGCTTGTGTTTCAGTGATACTACCCCTGTTCCTGTCTTCTATCTCGCCTCGTGGGATAATCTCTAACTGACGCGAACCTGAGACGTGATTGCTGTGTTATTAAACCTCTTACATGACCTCCTCAACACTAGTGATATATCAACTACTTTAGAAACTCTGCAAATAGAATATGTATTTTTTTCGACAGATCATGGTATTATGCTTTTGTGATGAAGATATTAAACTCTGTTACACAAATATTAAGGACGTTTTTTAGTACATTCTCAAACTTTACATCATGTACGGCAAAATTCTAATGATTTTTAATATCCCACATTTTGTACGATTCTGAAGACGACAGATTAATCTGTTGAAACCGGTAAAGTGAAATGAATTCCCTGATTGTGGAACATTCAGGTAATATTTACGCTGAAATATATACCACAGTTGTCGAGAAAATAGTCAATAAATTCATAAAGGTAAATATTTTTGGTTTAATTTCAGTTGAAAAAGATTTTTCCTGTCGCTTATCGATTCTTTCGTCTCTGGTAACTATTTATTACTGTAGAACATGCTAAGTTGTACAGAGATTTGGCTTGCATGTTATAAGTATCCCTATAACTGGCTAGTTGAGTCAGTTCAAAAGTCAGAGGAAAACAGGGGTATAAAATGATTAATAAAATCGCACTGGGCAATGCAATGCTGCGTCCAAACAAAACTCCATGTTTAAGAGAGCTTTGCATTTTTTTACATGGTAATTGAGAAACAGTGTAGAGCTCCTTGTGCTGCCCAGTTCAGTATCAATTCGCATTTTCTTTTCAGCTTCCGCAACGTAAACGACGTCCCACAGACGCGGAACTTTTGAAATGCTCACCATTTCTGCTCTAGGAAATTCCCAGCACTGAACTTTGCGTGATTTTAATCTCTTTTCTCTGTGGTCAGTAATGGAGTGTTTCAAGACCGAATAGCGTGTTGTCATAGCGGAAACTTATTACAAATGTGGTGAATGTTGTGTTCGCAAACTCTGACGACGTTTAGTCAATATAATGCACTGAACTGGTGGACTGCGATGATGCTGATTCTGAAATTTGAAAAGACCGGTTCGGTTCTGGACATTAAGCCCCCAGGGCGCCCTAGTGTTAGTCGTTCTGCTGAAAACTTCGTCATAATGAGTGATAACGTGGCTGTTAAGTCCGATGAAATCTGTTTGCTGACGGTCACCACAATCTGATATTCCCAGAAGCATCATGTAACGAATTCTGAAAGGAGATGTGCACCTTTGGGCCAGTAAGATCCAACAGACACAGGAAGTGATGCTAAGCAATCACATAACGCGCAGATCATTTGACCACTGGGTGCCTGCGAAAGAAAGAATTGACAATAGAAAAAAAAGTTCTCTGATGAGGCTCTTTTTCTATTGAATAGTCTCGTGAACAAGTAAGATTGCCGGATTTGGGACAAATATCCCCTGAGTAATTATTGAGAAGCCATTACATCCACAACTTCCGACTGGTGTGGCGTAAATGGGCCGAACCTCTTCGAAGATTGCGCCGGAAAGACATTAACAGTGGACAGCGAACGCTACTGCAGCATTAGCAACGGACCTTTATTAGAGAGATTTATTGGTTAGAAGATTTCTCACAATCGTGACGTGGATTGGACAGTCACATCTTGTGATTTGACACAACGTCATTTTTATTCTGTTGGGGTATATGAAACCTCATGTATACGACACCGAAGCACGAAAACTTCCAAAACTGAAGGCCGAGATGCAAAGTTTTGTTTTATAACTAGAAGAGCAAGTACGCCGAAAAGTTATGGAAAATGCCATCGAAAGAATGAGAGCGTGACTGTAGCCTCGTGGACGGGATTTGAGTTACATTTCGTATAAAATCATAGCTAAATTCCTAGACTGTATCGGTAAATTTGTATGTTCTTATACACTCAAAAGGTGCATTTTTCAAGGGCATCCTTTATTACTTGCCACTGAAGGCTCATTTACATTTAACTAGACCCAGTTAAACAACACACATTATGCGAAGGTTGTACACATTAACCTGCTTATTCACTGACAATTAACATGGAACAGTAGTTAACTTGCTACTGAATGCTTATTTACAATTTGCTACACCTAGTATATCTCCACTAACTCTAACAAGAATGGTGGCCAAATTAGCCTACTTAATCATTGCCGCTCAATATCGTGCAGCAGTTAATGTAATCGTTTCAGGTGAGATTGGTAGTAGTTAAAACTGGTTTCATTTTCAAATAAGATAACCTCCATGAACATTCTATTTCTAGGAATAGTTTATTCTAATAACACATCGACCTCGAGGTTGTAAGGGAAAGAGTATCGGCTTAGTTGTAAAGTAAGTAACGTAAATAGTTACGAAAGACGTGTGTTAAGATATTTGGAAGCGTATCCACGAACGCCACTAAGTTTATAAATCCAGTGTTTCCATCGTGGCATCACTTCCTCCTGTAAAAAAATTTAAATTTTAAGCGAAATGATCACTATTTTAATTTTGTGCAGCGGAATAGCGATTCCAGTGTTCAGGATACCAGAGATATCTTCGCACTCAATACAACACACATATGCCGAATGCCATATGTCATTGCTTTTATTGATAACTATGTGTATTAGTTGCTCTATAACTACAGTAAAATTTAAAGAAAATTTCACAGGCTTGTTTTGTTACCAGATACTGTCTTGTCTGCCATTTTTTATGATGATATATAATTTCTAGCCTATGCAAGCTTAAGTGGTGTCTTATCCAAGCTCATATTTTTTCGTCTATTCAGATGTTATAACATTTCCTCACATAATACCTATAATACATTTTCGAATAGTTACTTGTGATTCAAAGGACATTACCTTCTATACATTATCGTTTGCTTTAAACTCATACTTTCTGTTTAATAAATGTATTTTTCATTTTAGATCTTTTCTAATATGAATTGTTGTACGAAGATGTCTTTGCCTTTCCAATACCAATCAAACAGACTTTTATTTGGAGTTTCAAGTTCATTGTAAAAGCATTTGGTGTTTAAACCAAATGATAACAAAGACGCAGAAATTTTATAAAATCCAAACACGTAAAAGATGTGTAAGAAATACGTTAGCTGAAGCATATCGAGAATTAAATACACTGAATAAGATGTGGTTATGTGGTATTAAGTCAACGAACGTGCTACTGAACACGATGTGGGACTATGCATTCGGAGTGTGTAAGTACAAAGAAAATGTTTTAGAACACTACGTTACAAAGACTTCGCAGAAGATCACGTCTCCTGTTTTACTCTTAGCAATCTTAGTATGAAACTAAGTTATAGTCAATCATTAACTGCTACCAAATTGTCATAAAAATTAGCACAAATATTACGAAGAGGTCATCGATAACGCTTTAAACTTCAAGTATGATGACAGCTCCAGTAAAGCTTCCGGGTATAGCCCCCTCACATTTATATGGTCTATCCGTCTAATTGATATTTGAAGTATCGAGATGAGTGCGTCCTGTTAGGCAGATTCGAGCGAGGGAATGCTGTCTGCCAAGTAAGTGTCCCACGCGCTACCACATTTGCCATTTCAATCAATCGCATAACGTCTACGATAGGGAGACGTTCGTGGGCTATGTTGCTATGATGTGTGCCTTCTCCAGCAACACATTAGCAACTGGCACTAAAGTGTTCATATCTGTATAGCCTCAATGAATAATGTTGTTACGATGAACAAACATACCAATTCTTCCCACTGCTCGATACAAAATGTACCCTGTAGCACGTTTTTCAGATAACAGGTAAAAATTTTGCTTGACAATATATACAATTTTTGGATTACGGTACTTATATTGATAACGTTAAAAAATATGCACGTCAATATCAAAGAATAATTTTCGTGTAGCTGAGTGTCTTTTGCAGCATAACTGATAGTTTCCTCCAGTTTGTCCTCTGCAGTGGTCATTTTTCCACAACAGTATATTACGTATATATATCGAAACGTCTGGCCTAAATAGCGAAACAGTGTATATTATCAAGTACAGTTTGAGTAGAGGCATCGCAACGTGGTGTCTCCGCGATTGTCTGGTTGAAGGCACATGCGACACTCATCGGTGAAGAGAATGTGATGCCAATCCTTAGCGGTCCATTTGGCATGTTGTTGGACCCATCTGTACCGCGCTGTATGTTGTTGTGGTTGCAAAAGTGGACCTCGCCATGGACGTCGGGGGTGAAGTGGCGCATCATGCAGTCTATTGCGCACAGTTTCAGTCTTAATTTGTAACATGACGTCCTGTGGCTGGACGAAAAGCATTATTCAACATGGTGGCGTTGCTGTCAGGGTTCCTCCGAGTCATAATCCGTAGATAGCGGTCGTTCACTGCAGTAGTAGCCCTTGAGCGGCCTGAGCGAGGCATGTGATCACCAGTTCCTGTCTCTCTGTATCTCCTCCATATTCGAACAACAACGCTTTGGTTCACTCCGAGACACCTGGACACTTCCCGTGTTGAGAGCCCTCCCTGACACAAAGTAACAAAGCGGACGCTATCGAACCGCGGTATTGACCGTCTAGGCATGTTTGAACTACAGACAACATGAGCCGTGTACGTCCTTCCTGGAGGAATGACTGGAACTGATAGGCTGTCGGACCCCCTCCGTCTAATAGACGCTCCTTATGTATGGTTGTTTACATTTTTGGGCTGGATTAATGACATCTCTGAACCGTCAAAGGGACTGTGTCTGTGATACAATATCCACAGTGAACGTCTATCCGCAGAAGGTTTGGGAACCGGGTTGATGTAAAACATTTTTTGATGTTTGTTTATTGTCGTGGAAACTGTCTTCTTCTTCTTTTTTTTAACTGAATAAGTGGGCCACACTTTCTGTGTGATAATTCTATCCTATTCATTGATAATCTATTAGTGTTATAGTCCGATTTTGTCACAGAGGCCTAATTTTCATTTTATAAACTAAAACGCTCTTTCTTATCCACTTGTGTGTTTCAGGCGCTGTTTGATTTTCTATTAAGGTAAATGTAATGAGATGATCGTATGGCATCGTTGGCCGGGAGCCCCCAATCGGGGAAGTTCGGCCATCGGGTAGCAAGTCTTATTTTAGGTGACGCCACGACTTGTGCGTCATTGATGACGATGAGGACAACGCAACACCCAGCCCATAAGTGGAATAAATCTACAACCCGGTCGGGAATCGAACCCGGGCCTGCTGAATGCTAGGCATGCACATTACCTCTCAGCTAAGCAGGCAGACTCCATTAAGATATTTTCAGCACATCTAATCTAGAATATTACTGTTTGGTTCTGTATTTTATATTTAAGGATTAGAAAACAATTAACGCCATAATTGTTACATAAATAAGTTTTCCCACCCAAACTCTGCATTTTACCTCATCTGGCCATAGGTTGGAGCTCCAGATTTCACTGTCGCATTACAGAAAAAGATATGAACTGATATAGCCGACTTCCTGGTGAAAAGACTGATGGAACACTCACATCAGACGTGATTAAAACGTAACAAACCTACTTCCCGTTCAACAATGAATTTTATGTACAGTATAGTGGATTACCAATGGATTACACAGTGTCAGGAGCCTTATCAATATTTTTAAAAACCATGTTGGACAGACAGTGTTTACAAAATAGTTGTAAAAGAACACTACATATCATTCTGCGTCATATACATCTATGACATCCTCTGCTTAACAGATGAACCACAAACAAAAATTAACAAACTACACACTGACATTAATAATGTACAAAACGTTTTAATTCACAATAGAATAAGAATAAAAAAATCAAATTAACTTTCTCGGTATAACAATTCATAAAAATAAAAGATCAAACAGATATTTGAAAATTCACTGTAAACGTATAACAACTGACTCAGTCAGGCCATGCGGTTCTGGCGCTGTAGTCCGGAACCGCGGGACTGCTACGGTCGCAGGTTCGAATCCTGCCTTGGGCATGGGTGTGTGTGATGTCCTTAGGTTAGTTAGGTTTAAGTAGTTCTAAGTTCTAGGGGACTTATGACCTAAGATGTCGAGTCCCATAGTGCTCACAGCCATTTGAACCATTTGACTCAGTCATTCACCAATCCTCAAACCACCGAAATTCACAAAAACAGGATACACTTATATACATGTTTCACAAAGTCAACACAGTGTCACTCAACAGAAAACTACGGAAAAACATTACACGTCATAATTGAGATAAACGTAAACAATGGAATCACTAGTGACAAATTCACATACACAAACAACCAAATTAAAAGACAGACAGTAACAATAATTAGTAAACCAGAGATGAAAAACGCAACAAAACCCAACGCAAACATATGCACACCAAATACCATAACAACACCTAGAAAGGCGTATTTCGAAAAAATTACCGATATACCAATATGGCGGCGGAAATGATATCGACTTACCTGCCTATAAAAATATTGGCTGCACGTAGTAAACATACTGACGGTTTTAGAGCTGTATAAGTAACTATTGATTTATTATTAGATATTCTACATACCAACAAGCTAGCAGCCTGTCTATTCCCCTTACAGCAGGAACGGAAAGGAAAACGAAGCACGCCTGGCGATAACCACTTTCGCAACAATGGTGACTGCACGTAAGTGGCACAATAAAAGGTGTCCGATAGGCCCGTAGGTCTGTTCCGTCACATATCGGAGTTGTTCAGAACACTTCTTGTCAACTTCCCTATTTTTTGATTTCTGCCAACGTCAGGGAATTACCAGTTGTAAGGTCAAAATTGTGTGATGTAACTAAACGTAGCAGTTCTTGTTGCTATTGCTGAGCGCCGATTACGTCAGAATTTCCCCTCTCCGCCCACCGAAAGTCCAATCTTCATTTAGGTTTTTCTCCGTAAATTTCAGCAACTGTGTTCCGAAGAATGCCGATGTGAAGAAGTTGTTTTTTAATGCAGCTGGTGTTATTTCTTCAGATCAGAAATCTTCTTATTCCATCCACATCGTCACCCTCGCCCCCTGTCCCCCTCCCCCCCTACAATCGGACTACTTCTTTTGTGCCACATATACTCTGCTTCAAATAGTCAGACAGAAAGATGGGACGTGATGAAAGCTCAAAAAGTAGTAAGCCTCCTTCACACAGTGAAAGCAAAATTATGCTCTTCTACAATCTCGAATGAACAACTTTAAATATTTACCGAAAATTGTGAAAAAACTCTTAATATAAAATAAAAATATCAGCACTCGAAATTGCCATTTTTTATTGATATATCGGTAGAAAATATAAAGCCGTTATATAACGATACGGTTTGGAAAAATGTATCTATATATCGATGTATCGATATTTTATCAATATCTCTAGTCTGATCATAAGTGAATATCGATTGCAGTAAGAATTTGTAAAACAATTAGTTGTATATCTACTCTGGATAATGTCCAGGACAACAAACTTCTTATCATGTTTGCAGGTTGAAATTATGGGTAACTGAAAGCCATTGGTAGGGTTAACTGCAGCTGTTAATAAAAGAAACTGATTGGATTTTAAATATACTTGCATCTTATATACATAGACATATTTGAAAATTTTACCTACATCTGTCAATCGGTGTTGGGAAAGTGCTGATTAACTATTTGTTTAGCCTCTGAACCAACAAAAAAACACCGGAAATCCTTATCAACTATTGTAGAGGACTTCGGTTCCAGGTGACCTGAGGCGGCAGAATGAGCAATCAAGAACCATACGACTCGGTCACTCACGATCGAATCGTTGCTCACAAAAACCCAGACCTGATGTGCAACCTCGTTAATGGCACAACAAGGCGTCAATGTAATAGTTGAAGAATATTTATGGAGTTATGAGTCACTTTGCGTTATAAAACCATCAGTTTATGAGTGTGCAAGGTAGATGTCTGGAAAACGGAATTAAACCGAGTGTCTTGTAGTAGAAGTGGCCATCGGTAGCACATGATTACATTTATTTTTGGATGTATTTCAGTTATCGGCACTCTTCCTACAGTTTTAAAAAAAGTACCTTTTCCTCATTTTTTTCCTCCCCTGTTCACAAATTAATGATCCTCGGGTAGGGTTCGAAGAAAAGCTGGATTACTGGAGTAGCCTCCTACAACTACCTAACTGAACCCCATCTACTATTCTTTGGAATTTTCTGTAGTATTTATTATAGACTAGAAGTTTTGTTTTACTTTTGGTAAAAAACAGGAACAATTCATCACGCTACAGAAGGAACATCGGTTTGTAATACGTCAAATCCTATGTTAAATGTGAGTTGTTGTGCAAGGTCCATCGGGGTACTACTTGATGTTTAATATTAATAGAACAAGTACATATTTCTGACGACATAATTTCTCTTGTGTGTGTTTATTTGATTCATTACAGACTATGCATTAACAAATCGTTTTACCACATGGAGTGATGATTACAAATTACGTTACGGTGACATAAACGGCACTGGTACTTTCTGCAACTCAACGGTCAATCGCAGTGAAACTTATTTATTGAAATATAAAGGTGAGCTCACGTTATAAACATTACTAAGACGCAATGAATGCATTGCAACGTGAACGGCAGTCAACTGAACTGATTTATTATTATTTCGTGTTAGCGAAAGACAGTTATTGCATGACTAACGTCGTTATTCTAGGGCATTGTTATTACTTTCAAGCTGCGCGGAAGCACTGCATCCGGCGTGAACATAGGCTATTATGAATCAAAAATTAATTTCATGATGTGGAGAATTTTCTGAGGCACAGTGTATTGCGACAGCCCTTGAAGTTGATTACGAAAACAAGTGCAAAATAATGCTCTGTACGTTTCGGTATTTGCAGCTTTTTTTTTGTTCCAATAATCCCTCTATTTGTCAGGTGGCTTTTCACATGCCAGGCAGGTTTCAGAAACGGAACGTGACCAGTTTTTTGCCACCCGACAGCTCTGACGCGAATGGTTGCGTACGGATCAGCAACTGACTGGACGTTGGTCGTGGTTTTAATATCATTTTATAAACACTTCTTGCCATTTGAATTTCGAATGACTACCAGCAACGTGATTGGTGTCTAGGTGAGCCTGATTCGGTGACTCAGAGAGGTTACGCGTTCTCATTAAGACTTGACGGCGTTCTTCTGCATACGTGGAGCCGACTAACCACTGAAGAACTGGGTGGTGGAAAAAGGTTGTATGGTGACACAGGATTCATATCAGAGGTCATAGAGAGTATGATGATACGTGTTACGAGACAGAAGTAACACGTTTGTGAACTGGAAGCGCAAACGTGGTGAACATGTCCAACTTCAAAACAGTCTAAACGTTCGGAACAAGAACCACAGGGAACTACCGAGTATTTACGTTTGGTCTAATTCCATAACCACTACAATTATGCAAACGTCGTTTTGGAATTGCTACCCATAACGAATCTAAACGCAAGATTACCTCCATATTGAACAGTGACACTGAAGCACATGTATAAACTTACGGATAACTGTAAAACTTCACGAATACTTCAATATCCGCATTTATCGCAGTACCATGTTCAAATGGTTCAAATGGCTCTGAGCACTATGGGACTCAACTGATGAGGTCATTAGTCCCCTGGAACTTAGAACTAGTTAAACCTAACTAACCTAAGGACATCACAAACATCCATGCCCGAGGCAGGATTCGAACCTGCGACCGTAGCGGTCTTGCGGTTCCAGACTGCAGCGCCTTTAACTGCACGGCCACTTCGGCCGGCCGCAGTACCATGTTCCAGCATAGCATTACCAGCTGGGCGAATCTACACGAAAAAGAACATGAGAACACATATGGTATAACAAACATAGTAAGTTTGCCGGCCGGGGTGGCCGAGCGGTTCTAGACGATACAGTCTGGAACCGCGCGACCGATACGGTCGCAGGTTCGAATCCTGCCTCGGGCATGGATGTGTGTGATGTCCTTAGGTTAGTTAGGTTTAAGTAGTTCTAAGTTCTAGGGGACTGATGACCGCAGAATTTAAGTCCCATAGTGCTCAGAACCAAACATAGCAAGTTTCAATTCCAAAAAGAGATTTAAGACTACTAGCCTTTGCACCGCAACTTTACCCTTGTATGCGTTTGACACTGCTCACACCTTCTCCATCCACGAGCAAGTTCGACCGCTTCCTCAGTGTGTCTACACATGTCATCTTCCCAATTACATCTCTCTATCTCCTCTCCCCACTCTGTCTCTTCATCCCGTCCTACCCCTGTCTCTGTCCATTTCCTCCAACCCCTTCTCTCTGATCACATTTTCCGCCCCCTCTCCTGTCACTCTGCTCGAATCCTCCTATCCCCCTCTCTTTCCATCTCTGCTCTTACGTCTTACTTTTTCACATGTTCACCACCCTTTTCTTCTACACCTTCCACCTGCAACTCGTCCTCCTCCCATCTCTCTGTCCATCTCCTCCTCCCCCTCGCTGTGTCCATTAAATCATCTATCCATTTCGACGTCCGAAACTCGTGGTCTCGCGTTCTCGCTTCACGAGCACGGGCTCCTGGGTTCGATTCCCGGCGGGCTCAGGGATTTTCACCTGCCTCGAGATGACTGGGTGTTTGTGCTGTCCTCATCGTTTCATCATCATTCATGAAAGTAGCGAGATTGGACTGAGCAAAGGTTGGGAATTTGTACGGGCGCTGATAACCGCGTAGTTTAGAGCCCCGCAAACCAATCATCATCATCATCATTACCACATCCATTTCGACCTATCCTCAACCATGCTCATTAGCATGTGTAGCTCCTGCAATACAGCTCAATAAAGAAGGCTGATACTACTCCAAGAAGATACATCTGCCATTCAGGGCAACCTACATG
The DNA here is from genome assembly GCF_021461395.2 of Schistocerca americana. NCBI lineage: Eukaryota > Metazoa > Arthropoda > Insecta > Orthoptera > Acrididae > Schistocerca > Schistocerca americana. Next base: position 292,266,584 of record NC_060123.1, on the reverse strand, counting down.
TTGGGGCCTGGAAATCTGTTTCTTGCCTGTGATATGTAGGCTGCCCTACAAAGCAGGTTGATTTAGTAGGCCGATACTGTTCATACACAATATTCCGGTTGTGCATGGTTGTCTATGCGCCAGGGGCTAAAAAAAAAACAACACATTTTGCTCAGGTATCAGTTCCTAGTAGAGCCAGAAGCTTATAAAACCTGAGGCGCCGATACTCGTGAGGTATTCTGTTAGTGTGCCAAATTTGGTTGAAAACGATCCAGGAGATTTGGAGGAAAACCCACACATACAAATATACACTGCTTTATATGTATACTACCTTACAAAGGCGGCGCTGCCAGAGAATTCATTTTGCTGGTTTTCTACAAACATTAAAAAAAGTTTTGCATCACCTCGGTTCCGAGAGTTCTGGAGCATGTACAGAAAACAGGAGCAGAGATCAACATAAACATCATTTTCGCCCTTTTTATTGCTCATGAAAACCACTCATTTCATCTTGTACTACCACGGAGCGAGACTTTCAGAGGTAGTGGTCCAGATTGCTGTACACACCGGTACCTGTAACAGCCAGTAGCATATTCTCTTGCATTTATGCATGCCTGTATTCGTCGTGGCATGCTATCTACAAGTTCATCAAGGCACTGTTGGTTCAGATTGTCCCACTCCTCAACGGCGATTCGGCGAAGATCCCTCAGAGTGTTGGTGGGTCACGTCGTCTATAAGCATCCCTTTTGAATCCATCCCAGGCATGTTCGATAGTGTTAATGTCTGGAGAACGTGCTAGCCACTCTAGTCGAGCGATGTCGTTATTCTGAAGGAAGTCACAAAATGTGCACGATTTGGGTGGGAATTGCCGTCCATGAAGACGAATTGTTTGCCAATACGCTGCCGATATGGTTGCACTACCTGTCGGAGGATGACATTCACGTATCGTACAGCCATTGCGGCTCTTTCCATGGCAACCACCGGTGTATGTCGGCCCCACACAATGCCACCCCAAAACAGCAGGGAAATTCCATCTTGCTGCACTCGCTCGACAACGTGTCTGAGGTATTCAGCCAGACCGGGTTGCCTCCAAATACGTCTCCGACGATAGTCTGGTTGAAGGCACATGTGACACTCATCAGTGAAGAGAACGTGATGCCAATCCTGAGCGGTCCCATCGGCAAGTTGTTGGACCCATCGGTACCGCGCTGCATGGTGTCGTGGTAGCAAAGATGGACCTCGCCATGGACGTCGGGAGTGAAGTTGCGCATCATGCAGCCTATAGTACACAGTTTGAGTCGTAACACGACGTCCCGTGGCTGCACGAAAAGCATTATTTAACATGGTGGCGTTACTATCAGGGTTCCTCCGAGCCACAATCCGTAGGTAGGGTCACCTACTGGAGTAGTAGCACTTGGGCGGCCTGAGCGAAGCATTTCATCACCAGTTCTTGTCTCTCTGTATCTCCTACATATTCGAAAAACATCGCTTCGGTTCACTCCGAGACTCCTGGACACTTCCCTTATTGAGAGCCCTTCCTGGCACAAAGTAACAATGCTGACGCGGTATTGGCCGTTTAGGCATGGTTGAACTACAGATAACACGAGCCGTGTACCTCCATCGTCTAATAGACGCTGCTCATGCATCGTTGTTTACATCTTTGGGTGATTTAGTGACATCTCTGAACAGTCAAAGGAACTGTATGTGTGATATAATACCCACAGTCAACGTCTATCTTCAGGAGTTCTGGGAACTGGAGTGATGCGAAACTATTTTTGATGGGTGTATTAGAAACTGAACCTGCAGTAGATTAGGTGTGACATTATCCCAGAAAGTTTCTGTATGCTAGGTGCAATCGCTTCACGTATCTACAACGCAGTTTTGTAGACATCTTTACGGCAACGTTCTTCATAGCTCTCTACATGGCTACTGCTGTCGCTTGCAGCCATTTTCGCTGCATAGTTGAAAGCTGTCGAAAGCCTTGACGGGTGTCAGGGATTTCCTTAAGTTGTTTGACTGTAGGAGCGCGTTTATAGTAAACAATATATGAATCAAAACTTCATGTATGATGAGGCATTTTTCATGCATAAAAGTGTTTATGACATAATATCTCTTGAACAATGATATTTGTGTACCGTCTGCGAAATACTTTGCGGTTAGAATTTGTAGCATAGAAGTAATAAATTTAAATGTCGTGCATGATGCGGCAGTTTTTCACGCATCTCGGTGTTTATTACGTCATATCTCCTGATCTATGTCATACAATGATATAATTTCGCAGGTACAGTCAGTGCCGTATGTGGACACCGTCTTCAGAATCTGTTGGGAGTGGAGTTAGTGGCAAAAAAGGCAAAATGTTTAAACGTCATTCACAACGCAGCAGTTTTTGTCACATCTCTGTGTTTATCACGTTATGTCTCCTGAACTGTATGTAATATCACAGCATAATTTTTTAGGTTTATTTAACCGTATATTTGGATACTGCCTGTGAAATTTAGTGTTAGTAGCACAGGAGTAATAAATTTAAGCGCCATATAAGATGTGACATGTTTTCGCGCATCTCATTGTTTATGGCGTCACATCTTCTGAACTAGGAGGGGAAGTCGGTTCCTACCACTACAGCGATTGTTGGTGGACATTAAGGGAAATGTCTACCACGTTCAGCAGGTTTGCTTGAAACTGTTCTGATGGTTTAGGAGTAGATGTTGAAAAAACAAGCGCCGGCCGGATTGGCAGAGCGGTTCTAGGCGCTTCAGTCTGGAACCGAGCTACCGCTACGGTCGCAGGTTCGAATCCTGCCTCGGGTCTGGCTGTGTGTGATGTCCTTCGGTTAATTAGGTTTAAGTAGTTCTAATTCTCTCAGAATTTCTAGAGAATGCTTTTCAAACTATATGTCCAAAACTAGTTACCCATGGGACATTATACGTTACCCGTGGTACATTAAATCCCACTAAAGTAACATGCAGTTTTGAGCGTTGGAACGTCTCCAACCCATATCCATCTGGTGCTACTATCTCGCAAGAAGCTTTCGGAACTTGGAGAAAAATACTACATACTATGGAGTGGATATACAGAAGGCTGTGACCTATCAAATGGAATGGCTTGTGTTTATAGCTGGCATAGTGCGTCCGTTTCACGAAAATCAGATCGAATCAACATGGTCTTCTTTCCAGGAAGGTCCAGAGTACCTAACTGTGTTTTCTTATACATCGTAGACATTGTTTTCATATGTTACTGCACTCTTCTTCTAGGGTTCTGAGTGTAATTTGCATTTAGTGGAACATGTATGCCCCAGTAAACGTCGAAAACATACAAAACATTGGCATGTGATATGTCAAATCCATCTTAATATGTTATGTTGGAAGTTTAACTATGTTATGTTATATTTTTCATTGACACGGGCATAGATGTGTTTTGGTACTGATTTGTTATACTTCTACCAATTTCCCATCCTGATAAAATAACTCGTGAAACCAAGATTTAGCTTTGAAAACCTAGACTTACATAAAAACATAGACTTCGATGACTATGTGGGACAAATTCGTCCTACCCAACCAGTAATAACACGAGCTCGGTCCCACGAGCAATTCTTGAGTGGATGGTTGGGGAATTACTCCAATTACAATCCCTTAACAACCACTAATTTCAACAACCATATAAGTGGCCAGAACGGATGAACCCACTTGGGCCACTAGGGTAAACACTACTTGAAGATATTCAAAGGTGAATGATATACTTTTCTTTCAGTGTTCTGAAACTGTTATCATCCAAGCCTTCCGATGCAAACGGGTTTCAGTCCGCTAATAATGGCCAATTCGTAATCGCTGAAGTATAATCTCCGTTGAATCCAACGCCTACTACTGCGGCCTTAGCAGAAATGTAAAATTTCGGTAACAGGGGCCTCCAGTTCACAACTTCCATAAGGACCATCAGAGTCAACCTCCAGCCTCGCTAATCAACTCAAAAGCTGCTAGCCTGAGCTGCACAGTAATTAAATCCACATTAGTATATAACAAGCAAACTTACAGCAACATCAACCACGCCGTCAGCTGCCTGGTAAACATGTGCAGCGCTTAGAACTACATGAAAATTTAACCACAGCTGAACAACCAAAATGATTTCAATAACTGCCCAGCTCATCCTTGCAACACTTAAAACCGCATTAACATTTGAACAAAGGTCCAAAGCCTTTCAAGACAACTGTCAAAGAATTCCCTTCAAGGAACGGAGAAGCCAGCACAATCACCTCTACGTGGCCCACAGCGCAACCCACCGAACCGCACTTGCCAACTACCTTCCGCCTGGAGCTCCACACGTCCTCGGCTCTACACAAGAGGGCACTGTCTGTTTATCCCGTGCGTGGCAGACGGAACCAGGTCTTTCAAACTAAACCTCTAGCCGACCCGAGCTGAAAGGCGACAGATACGCTCGCAGCAAGCGCCATATTGCAACCAGTTTTCAAAATCGGTCACATTAAAAAGTTTTGGTACTGAAGTTCAATTTTTTACCATAACTTTTTCACGTTTCATTTCTGAAATATATGTAAAATAAATTTGAACCATGAATTGGTAGTGGTCGGATACGAGGTCTTGCAGGAAGAGTCCCTGTAGCAGTTCTCCACCAAGCTCATACCGCTGAAAATAAAGGACTTTCCTGACTTTCAATGAGTGCTTATTCTGCTGAGATTAATTTCTACAAGAAAAGTCAGATACGGAACATGGAATCGCACGAAGAAAGTGGATAAAGTGAAGATAAGTGAAAGATCTATATAGAATGAGGAATACAGTTTAAAACAATTTTGTGCTATGACGACGACAAGCGGATTCCCATTGAAGCACTCTATTAGCTATGAATCAGGGCCCACAGCTGATATTTTATTTACAAAATGAGCGGAAAACTCAATATAATTATATCTCGCTGTCACTGATCATTAATTATTTCAGTGGATTCGTAATAGCCATTACTTAAATATACTACGTGATCAAAAGAATCTGGACACCTAGCTGAAAATGACTTACAAGTTCGTGGCGCCCTCCATCTGTAATGCTGGAATTCAATATAGTGTTGGCCCAACCTTAGCCTTGATGATAGCTTACATTCTCGCAGGCATACGTTCATTCAGGTGTGGAAGGTTTCTTGAAGAATGGCAGCCCATTCTTCACTGAGTGCTGCATAAAGGAGAGGTATCGGGGTTGGTCTGTGAAGCGTGGCACGAAGTCGGCATTCCAAAACACCGCAAAGGTGTTCCATAGGATTCAGGCCGGCACTCTGTGCAGGCCAGTCCATTACAGGGATATTATTGTCGTGTACCCACTCCGCCTCAAGCCGTGCATTATGAACAAGTGATCGGCCATGTTGAAAGATGCCATCGCCATCCTCGAATTGCTCTTCAACAGCGGAAACAAGAAGGTACGCAAAACATCAATGTAGGCCCGTGCTGTGACAGGGCCACGCAAAACAATAAGGGGCGCAAGCCCCCTCCAGGAAAAACACGACCACACCATAACACCACCGCCCCTGATTTTTACTGTTAGCAGGCATTCGTCGTACCGACACCCTGCCATCGGATCGTCACATTGTGTACCGTGATTCGTCACTACACACAACGTTTTCACACTGCTCAGCCGTCCAATGTTTACGCTCCTCGCACCAAGCGAGGCGTCGTTTGGCATTTACCGAAGTGATGTGTGGCTTATGAAATACAGATTTCTTACCTCCCGCCTAACCCTCATAGCACTTGCAGTGGATCCTGATGCAGTTTGGAATTCCTGTGTGACGGTCTGGAGAAATGTCTTCCTATTACACATCACGGCCCTCTTCAAACTGTCGGCGGTCTCTGTCAGTCAACAGACGCCGTCGGCCTGTACGCTGTTGTGCTGTACGTGTCCCTTCACGTTTCCACTTTGCTACAACATCGGGAACAGTGACCTAGGGATGTTTATGAGTGGGGAAATCTCGCATACAGACGTATCACACAAGTGACACCCAATCACCTGACCACGTTCGAAGTCCGTGAGTATCTCGGAGCGCCCCATTCTGCTTCCTCACGATGTCTAATGACTACTGAGGTCGCTGACATTGAGTACCTGGCAGTAACTGGCAGCACAATGCTACTAATATGAAAAATGTATGTTTTTTGGGGTGTCCGAATACTTTTGGTCACATAGTGTATAGTAGCCATGAGGGATCAAACATGGCAGATGGATAAGAAATCTGATATACAGATGTCGTTTCACAAAAAAACCGTCTGAAATAGCATCGACATCTATTCCAGAGACTGACTTATAAAAGGACTCTAAAACAAAAGTTTTTGTGTATTCGAAGGGACTTTGAACCATATTATGAAGAGTGGTTCTAACTTAGTACATTACCAGTTACAGCCCCTTCCTACACTCCCGATTCTTCAAAAAGTCGAACTCTCATGTATAAAAAAGTTAGAGACGTCCCATTACTTTACCAATACGTTACCACATTAAATATTCGACGTTAAACATGTACAGCCCTTATTGTTGAAGACATTTTGGTTTTTCACGCATCTCAGTATTTATAACATCATATATCACGAGTAATGAATCGTACAATGGCACATTCAGTGATTGAAAGAACCCGGACACTTACCAGCGCACATTAATACAGAGTAGCCATCCTTCGCATTTATAATAACAAACTCTGCTGGCTACACTTCCAATGTGGTGTCTGAATGTCTGTGAAGATATGGTAGCCCATTCTTCCACAAGAGCCGAAAACAGTGAATGTACCGATGATAGACGCCGGGGTCTGGAGCGAAGCCGGCGTTGTAACTCATTCCGAATGTGTTCATTTGTGTCCGGATCAGGACTCCGAGCATGCCATTTCAGCAATCTGATTGTATACAAATAATAGTCTCACATTTTATTTTAATCAACTGTGGGTTCTCGGTGAAACAGTTTTATTATTAATATTGCTGCACAACCTAAGTTTCAGGTTATAAACCCATTTTCAAGTACATTATCATCTTTGGGTATCAGTAATGTACACTACTGGCCATTAAAATTGTTACACCAAGAATAAATGCAGATGATAAACGGGTATTCTTTGGACAAATATATTATACTAGAACTGACATGTGATTACATTTTCACGCAATTTGGGTGCATTGATCCTGAGAAATCAGTACCCAGAACAACCATCTCTGGCCGTAATAACAGCCTTGATGCGCCTGGGCATTGAGTCAAACAGAGCTTGGATGGTGTGTATAGGTACAGCTGCCCATGCAGCTTCAACAAGATACCACAGTTCATCAACAGTAGTGACTGGCGTATTGTGATGAACCAGTTGCTCGGCCACCAATGACCAGACGTTTTCAATTGGTGAGAGATCTGGAGAATGTGCTGGCCAGGGCAGCAGTCGAACATTTTCTGTATCCAGAAAGGCCCGTACAGGACCTGCAACATGCGGTCGTGCATTATCCTGCTGAAATGTAGGGTTTCGCAGGGATCGAATGAAGGGTAGAGCCACGGGTCGTAACACATCAGAAATGTAACGTCCACTGTTCAAAGTACTGTCAGTGCGAACAAGAGGTGAACGAGACGTGTAACCAATGGCACCCCATACCATCACGCCGGGTGATACGCCAGTATGGCGATGACGAATACACTCTTCCAATGTGCGTTCACCGCGATGTCGCAAAAATACGGATGCGACCATCATGATGCTGGATTCATCCGAAAAAAATGACGTTTTGCCATTCGTGCACTCAGGTTCGTCGTTGAGTACAACATCGCAGGCGCTCCTGTCTGTGATGCATTGTAAAGGGTAACCGCAGCCATGGTCTCCGAGATGACAGTCCATGCTGCTGCAAACGTCGTCGAACTGTTCGTGCAGATGATTGTTGTCTTGCAAACGTCCCCATCTGTTGACTCAGGGATCGAGACGTGGCTGCACGATCCGTTACTGCCATGTGGATAAGATGCCTGTCATCTCGACTGCTAGTGTTACGAGGGATCCAGCACGGCGTTCCGTACTACCCTCCTGAACCCACCGATTCCATATTCTGCTAATAGTCATTGGATCTCGACCAACGCGAGCAGCAATGTAGCGATACGATAAACCGCAATCGCGATAGGCAAAAATCCGACCTTTATCAAAGTCGCAAACGTGATGGTACGCATTTCTCCTCCTTACACGAGGCATCACAACAACTTTTCACCAGGCAACGCCGGTCAACTGCTGTTTGTATATGAGAAACCGTTTGGAAACTTTCCTCATGTCAGCACGTTTTAGGTGTCGCCACAGGCGCCAACATTGTGTGAATGCTCTGAAAAGCTAATCATTTGCATATCACAGCATCTCCTTTCCGTCGGTTAAATTTCGCGTCTGTAGCACGTCATCTTCGTGGTGTAGCAATTTTTATGGCCAGTAGTGTATTTGAAAATGGGCTTATAATTCGATACCTAGGTTGTGCAGAAACATTAATAACAAAATTATGAAACAGGCAAAAAACAGTGTTTGTTTGGCTAATTGTCTCACATATGCTGTTGTATGACAGGTTGCATTATCATGCTGATACAAACAATCACTTCCGAAATCTTCCTCTACCGTTTGCAGTACACCGTGCTGTTAAACGTGTTCATATCGTTCCGATTTTCGGTTTTTTCTTAAGGGGAATAAGGGGATCACACCATAACAACGGAAAAACTTCCCCATACTGGATAATACCACTTCCCACGTACCTGGCTGATCGCACTACACTTGATCGCAGGTAAGTTTCTCCAGGCATTCACCTGACTCAAATGCTTGTCATAGGGTACAGCGTGAATCATCACCACAGGTCACTTGTTTCCAGTCGTCCGTTGTCCAGTGGTGTCCCTCTCTACACCACCTCAAGCATCGCGTAGCACGTACTGCACAAGCGTGTGGCTTATGGGGACCTGCACCACCACTGTGCCCCACTTTCTGTAACTCACGAAGCACAGTCACTGTGTTATCTGGACTGCTGGTAGCACACTGTAACTCACCAGTGCTACAATCCGCCGATTTCTTGTGACTTTTTTACAAGCACTTTGCACAATGCTCTACGTTCCCTGCCCATCAGTACTCAAAGTCTGCCTGTTTTGGTTTATGTGTGGTTGTTGCTTCGCTTGTCCACTTCACGATCACATAAACAGGTCGGTTTGGGTAGCTTTAGAATGGTTGAAATCTCTCTGACGGACTTGTTACTTAGGTGACATCCAGTTACTAGCCCACGTTCCAAGTCGCTGAGCTTCCGTGACACCCACAGCGCTGCTACTGCTTCTCTACTGACAATGCAATACTCCACGCATTACTTACTTGCGAGTGTGCCTCGTAACTTCAAGTAGTGAACTCAAATTACATAGAGGTGTCCGGATACTTTTGATCAGATAGTGTATGTGGATACTGTCTGCAAACTCTGTCACGAATAGAGTTAGAGTAAAGAAGTACTGAAACGTCACGCCTAAGAAGTTTTAGAACAATGGAAATGCACTAAGTGGTGTACGTTTCTGCTTTCATTATTTTGTTTGTTTGTGTGTGGGGGGGGGGGGGGGGGGAATGCCAGCGACAAAAAAGTTCTAAAAGGCAGTATTAGCCGACCGAGACAGACGCAGCAACATGGAAGAACCCGCTTTTGTGACATTTACGAGTTCCTAACCAGGAGCGAATTTTATTATATCATCTGTGTGCTTTATTAGTCTAGTTTCTTGAGTTTCTGCGTGTAAATTTGCTATCAAATAGCCACAGTTCTAGCGTTTTCATCTGCGTCGGAAAGTAAACAGATTTTGTGATGTATAACAAGTTCCTAATCAGGGGCAAATTATTTAGTTTCACCTGAACGATTCGGTAGTTAGTTTTTTCAATATCTGCGTATTACTAGACACAGTTAGAGCCTTTTCGTCACGGTCTACAGTAGAGTTGCGCAGCACATGCCGATAGTCCGTTTATCTGCATAGTTTAGTTTTCCATGGTCTTTAATATGGACAGGGACTGCGAATGTTGTGTGTGGATGCGAGCCGAGTTGGTGACACTTCGCTCTGAGCTTCAGGCTGTGATGGCTTCAGTTACACAACTTGAGGCTGCAGTGGATGGTCACCACTGTTGTGGGTAGGCTGTGGGGATCTAACGGACGTCCAACACGTCAGAGTCTTCCTTTCGGTCCTCTCCGGTGGCCAACCAAGTTACTGCTCGCACTGAGGCTGACCCTTCACCTGTGGTCGAGTGGGATGTCGCCCTGGGGCGAAGCAGACGGCGAAAGACTTCCCAGGCGGCCGCAAGTAAGGCCTCCCTGGTTTGTCTGACAAACAAGTTCCAGGTGCTGTTTGTGACTGTCACTGTCACTGTTCCCGATCCAGGCAATCGCAGAGTGTGGGATTATTGGTAGTTGGGAGCTCCAATGTTAGGCGCGTTATGGGGCCTATTAGGGGCTTGGCTGTCAAGAACGGTAAGGAAACCAATGTGCAATCTGTGTGCGTACTGGGTGGAGTCACTCCAGATGTGTAAACGGTCCTCCCGGATGCCATGAAGAGGACAGGGTGCAGCCAACTTTGGTTGGTTGCTCATGTCGGTACTAATGATGTGTGTCACGTTGGATCAGAAGAGATTGGTTTCGAGTGCCTAGCAGAAGTGGTAAATGTTACCAGTCTTGCTTGCAAGATGAAAGCAGAGTTGACCATTTGCAGCATAGTCAACATAACTGATAGCTGACCTCTGGTACAGAGCCGAGTGGAGGGTCTGCATCAGAGGCTCAGATGGTTCTGCGACAGTGTAGGCTGAAGATTCCTCGGCTTGCGCCAAAGGGTGGTTGGGTTATGGTTCCGCCGAATAGGTCAGGTGTCTACTATACGAAGGAGGCAGGCGGCTACACGTGTAGCAGGAGCTGTGTGGCGTGGACGGAGCGATTTTTTAGGTTAGAGGGTCTCGGGAAAACACAAGAAGGGCTTCATTCAGAAAAGGTGCAGGCTGAACACAGGAAGAATGTAGATACAGGAACCACTGGTATAACAGTTTTAAATTGTCGTAGCTGTGTCGGGAAAGTACCAGAGCTCCAAGTGCTAATAGAAAGCACTAATGCTCAAATCGTTATAGGCACTGAAATCTGACTAAAGCCGGATACAAGCTCAGCCGAAATTTTTGAGAAGAACCTTGTAAGTAGGCTGTTTAGGTTTTTATGTTGGTATCGCCACGTAGTGCTCTGTATGAAAATCACTGGCTGTGTTGTGTGCAGTCTCTGGCTGGTTTGCATTGTTGGAATTTTTGCCATTGTAGTGTTGGGTAGTTCGATGTGTACAGTGCGTAGTGTTGCGCAGCTGGAGGTGAGCCGCCAGCAGTGGTGGATGTGGGGAGACAGATAGCGGAATTTTGAGAGTGGATGATCTGGACATGTGTTCATCAGAAAGAGTAAATTTGTAATATTGGATATCATGAACTGATATATATATATATATATGATGACTTTTGAACATTATTAAGGTAAATACATTGTTTGTTCTCTATCAAAATTTTTCATTTTCTAACTATGCCCATTAGCAGTTAGCGGCTTCAGTAGTTAGAATCTTGTATTTAGCTGGCGGAACTGGCGCTTGCTGTATTGCAGTAGCTCGAGTAATGAAGATTTTTGTAAGGTAAGTGATTCATGAAAGTTATAGGTTATTGTTAGTCAGGTCCATTCTTTTGTAAGGATTGTTGAAAGTCAGATTGCGTTGTGCTAAAAATATTGTGCGTCAGTTTAGTGTTGATCAGAATGAGTAAAGAGAGAACTGTCTGAGTACATTCAGTTCTGCTCAGCTGTTTGAAAATCAAATAATGTAAGAGGTTTACCACCACAGTAATTTATAAATTTTTCTAAGGGGATGTTACATAAAGATACAAAGAAGATCTTCAGTGATACATTTCATTCCACTGCTGTAATGTGTAACACCTGAGGTTATAATTACATTAATCCTAAGGCAGTACATGCCTACATTGTGTACTAAGCATGTGACAAGCGCTAGGAGCCCTAGCTAGTATGGTATTTGCTTATACAACTTTACACATTGGTACCATATTTCTCTAACACAAAATTACATAGCTATCTGATCATTTAAGAGAGACAAACATTTTTCTTACTACGTCAGTGAATTCACACTTATGAAATTGTATTTTGTCTGTACTTTGTGAGCTGTTCATATTTTTCAGAACCATTGTGATAATATGAGAACTTTGAATGATATATTTGGTATGGGATCATGATTTTTGAAGTACAGATGAGGTAGATGACACTATTGAAATGAGCAAAAACTTTTTTAGGTTTTGAAATTATTGAAAGAAGCTGTGATGATGATGATGTTATTACGATGATGTGTATTATGCTTTTGAGGTATGTTTATGATCAATAAGCTGATGCTATATGAGGAATGTGATTACATGTTTATGTGTATATGACTGATGAGTAGTGGTTAGGGAAACTGATTTGTGAAAAGAATGTTGGAAACCAAGAATCGTACTTCCAGACATGCATGAATGTGAGTATCACAACACTGCTATTCATGAGATTTCGTTTCTACACATTTGTAACATAAATTCTCAACCTGTGAAATTTTTTATATATATGAGACTGTCAGTGTAGGGGAAACTGCTGGCATAAATATTTCGGTGAGGAAGGTAAGTGACCTTGACGTAATGCATTGTAGGCTCCCAGCTGCACGACAGTTGCCTGAAAAAAAAAAAAAGCCATTAGGTGGAGAGAAAAGAGGCCATAAACCTCGCTATTGACATTTCTTTGTAGAAAGCATCGCAAATACGACACGCTCATACTTGAAAACGTAAGATTACACATTGGAGCTCGTAATTTCTGATATTTACTGAAATGCCAAATGAAATGATGAGAAACATTTTCATCTATTGTCTTTCTAGTTGAGGCATTGTTTGTACTGCCTTAGGAGACCCCATATGGCTATTGAATGAGGTTCCATGCTTTGATATATATATATATATATATATATATATATATATATATATATATATATATATATATATATATATATATGCTCATTATTTTTTGTTTAGTATCTACTTTCTACTCGCACTGCAGCATTGGTTAAAATGAAATTTTATAGATCACTATTTCCTGTCTACAGATGTATTAAATAATAATTTTATGATCTACTTTCTTAAAAAAGGGAGCACAGATAGACATTTCCCTTCACAGGAATTGCATGCATAAGTTTTTCAACAATTTGGTTATTTTTTTGGCAGAGTAAGTTTTTGCAGTGCATCGCTCTAGTGTTAAAAGCTGACATAGGTATTAGACACTTCCTATCTTTACTGTAACATTTTTTCTGCTTGAGCTTTGTTATGTTTAGGTTTAAGTTACTGCATTTGTCACTTTGTATTACTCTGCTAAGCCAGTTTTACAACTGATTTCTTTTTCATGTTGCTGCACATTGGCTCATATTAGTTGTAATGTTGCATTTGCTTTGCTAATTTACATATACTGCTACTTGCTTCGCCAACTTGCATTTTTTTTGTCATTGCTGTTTCTGTTAACTTTTTGGCTGCTGCATTGCGTCGTCCCTTATTATATATATCTGAGCTCAGTAGATTTAAGTTAAGAGGAGGTAGGCTATATAAGAGAATGAGTTGCGATGAATTGGAAGAAATGCATTGAGAATTTATACGAAAAAAGTTTGTACAGAAAGGGTACTGTATAATGAAGAATAATTATTTTGAAAGAGGATATGAATAAAATACAGAAGGCAGGCATAGATAGGACTTTTTGGGAATAATGATGAACGAAGGGAGATCTCCATGAAGTAAAGAAAGTTTTTTTTTTGCAAAATACTGCAGTAAAACAAAGCCTGTCCGTTCCTTTTGTGTTATCCCGCTATGTGTTTGTGTATCCTTGTGTATTTGTGTTTTTCCTGTCTTTATGTGTTTATCTGATAAGAGTTATGTTGTAGAATTTTTCTAATAATATATTATTTACTCTGTAAAGATGTTTAGACATTATTTTCGAAAGCTATTCTGATCTTTTATGTATTTACTTATGTCATAATTCCTGTAACACTGATGTATATGTTTATTTCTATTCTTTTGTATAGCCTGTATTACTAAAAATGTTATCTGTACTATTTTGATCTTTAATGATGTATTTTGTACCTTTGTAATTGTATTCTTATGTTGTAAATTTATAATTGTATAGACACCAGTTCTTCAAATTAAGTTACATTTCACTGCACACGTTTCTGTTGGTCATAGTATATGCACAATATGTGAGAAGTTGGGGCTGTTAGTTTTTGCATATGTGTTAATAATTCAGCAAGGGACTGGTTAACAGCATTGCTGGTTCTAAGGACAATTCTAAAAACTTTGTGAGTGCACAAGTGGTGCTTTATGGACTTGCCATATTGTCTGCAAGATTCTTCGATGGTGATTGCGCACCTGCACAGTTGCAACAGATGGTTGCTGGCTATCTCTACAACCACTACAGCGGTGTCTGCGCCTTTGATGGCCCACCAATACCATTATCTCTACAATGACTGCAGTGGGTCTGCACCTTTGATGGCCCACCAATACCATACTTTCTACCAGGACTACAGTGGGTCTGCTCTGTGATGACCTACCTACCACTATTCTTCAAAACTTCGACTGACTCTGCTGTGGGTTTGCTCTGTTGTGGCCCCTTACCTGTCTGCATGTCAAGAGTCCGCATTGTCTTTCCGTTGGAAGGACAACACTACTTCTTCAAGACTACATGGCTTTGGTAGTTAGAATCTTGTATTTAGCTGGCAGTATTGGCGCTCGCTGTATTGCAATAGTTCGAGTAACGAAGATTTTTGTGAGGTAAGTGATTCATGAAAGGTATAGGTTGTGTTGGTCAGGGCCATTCTTTTTTAGGGATTGTTGAAAGTCAGATTGCGTTGCGCTAAAAATATTGTGTGTCAGTTTAGTGTTGATCAGAATAAGTAAAGAGAGAAATGTCTGAGTACGTTCAGTTCTGCTGTTTGAAAATCAAATAACGTAAGAGGTTTATCAGCACAGCAATTCATTAATTTTTCAAAGGGGACGTTTCAAACTAACGGTGTTCCGAAAGGATAGGCTAAACACGGATGGCGGTGGCGTGTTTGTTGCTGTCAGAACTAGTTTAACATGTCGCGAAATTGAAGTAGATACTTCCTGTGAGTTAGTATGGGCAGAGGTCATTGTTGGCAACCGGAATAAAATAATAATTGGATCCTTTTACCGACCTCCCAATTCAGATGATGCAGTTGTCGAAAAGTTCAAAGAAATCTGAGTTTGATTTCAAACACGTACCCGACTCATACGATAATAGTTGGTCGTGACTTTAATTTACCCTCGATATGTTGGCGAAGATACATGTTTAATTCCGGAGGTTCGCATAAAATATCATCCGAAATTGTGGTAAACGCATTCTCTGAAAATTATTTCGAGCAGTTAGTTCATGAGCCCACACGACTAGTAAACGGTTTTGTAAATACACTTGAACTTTTCGCAACAAATAATCCTGAGTTAATAACGAACATCAAAACCAATTCAGGGATTAGTGAACACAGGGTTGTCGTAGCGAGATAGAATACTGTAATCCCCAAATCCTCGAAAAATAAGCGAAAAATATACCTATTCAAAAAAGCAGATGAAAATTTACTTGACGTCTTCCTGAGAGAGAATCTCCACTCGTTGCATATAAATAATATAAGTGTAGACCAGATGTGGCTTAAATTCAGAGAAACAGTATCGGCAGCAATTTAGAGAATTATACCAAATAAATTAACAAAAGACAGAGGTGGTACACAAAACGGGATGGAACACTGTTGCAGAAACAACGAAACAAACATGCCAGATTTAAACAGACGCAAAATCCCCAAGACTGGCGATGTTTTACAGAAGCTCGAAATTTAGCGCGGACTTCAATTCGAGACGCTTACAACAGTTCCGACACCGGAACTTTGTCTCGAAACCTGGCAGAAAATCCAAAGAGATTCTGGTCGTATGTGAAGTATGTTAGCGGCAAGAAACAATCAATGTCTTCTGTGCGTGATAGCAGTGGAAATACTATCGAAGACAGTGCTGCCAAAGCAGAGTTACTAAACACAGCCTTGAGAAATGCCTCGAGAACAGCTGCCAAGATGAGTAACGTAGAAATAAATATCCTCGGAGTAGTGAATCAACTTAAATCACTTAATAAAAGCAAGCCCTCTGGTCCAGACTATATACAAATTAGGTTCCTTTCAGAGAACGCTAATGCATTAGCTCCATACTTAAGAATCATATACAACCGTTCACTCAACGACAGATCCGTACCCAAAGACTGAAAAGTTGCACAGGTCACACCAATATTCAAAGAAGGCTGTAGGAGTAATCCACTAAATTACAGGCCCATATCGTTAACGTCGATATGCAGCAGGATCTTGGAACATCTATTGTATTCGAACATTATGAATTACCTCGAAGAAAACGGTCTATTGACACACAGTCAGCCGTGCAGGATTAGCCGAGCGGTCTGGGGCGCTGCAGTCTTGGACTGTGCGGCTATTCCCGGCGGAGGTTCAAGTCCTCCCTCGGGCATGGGTGTGTGTATTTGTCCTTAGGATACTTTAAGTTAAGTAGTGTGTAAGCTTAGGGACTGATGACCTTAGGAGTTAGGTCCCATAATATTTCACACACATTTGAAGATTTCTTTTTTTTTTTTTTTTTTTTTTTTTTTTGACACACAGTCAACATGGGTTTCAAAAACATCGTTTCTGTGAAACACAACTAGCTCTTTATTCACATGAAGTGTTGAGTGCTATTGACAAGCGATTTCAGATCGATTCCGTATTTCTGGATTACCGAAAGGGTTTTGACACTGTACCACACAAGCGGCTCGTAGTGAAATTGTGTGCTTATGGAATATCGTCTCAGTTATGTGACTGGATTTGTGATTTCCTGTCAGAGAGGTCACAGTTCGTGGTAACTGATGGAAAGTCATCGAGTAAAACAGAAGTGATTTCTGGCGTTCCTCAAGGTAGTGTTATAGGCCCTTTGCTGTTCCTCATCTATATAAAAGATATGGGAGACAATCTGAGCAGTCGTCTTCAGTTGTTTCCAGATGACGTTGTCGTTTATCGACTAATGAAGTCATCAGAAGATAAAAAAAACTGCAAAACGATTTAGAAAAGATATCTGAATGGTGCGAAAAGAGGCAGTTGACCCTAAATGAGGAAAAGTGAGAGGTCATCCACATGAGTGCCGAAAGGAGCTCGTTAAACTTCGGTTACACGATAAATCAGTCTAATCTAAAAACCGTAAATTCAACTAAATACCTGGGTATTACAATTACGAACAACTTAAATTGTAAGGAACACGCAGAAAAAGTTGAAGGGAAGGTTAACCAAAGACTGCGTTTTATTGGCAGGACACTTAGAAAATGTAACAGATCTACTAAGGAGACTGCCTTCACTACGCTTGTCCGTCCTCTTTTAGAATACTGCTACGCGGTGTGGGATCCTTACCACATAGGACTGACGGAGTACATCGAAAAAGTTAAAAGAAACTCCCCACAATATTATCTATGTGGTTTTTCCAACTGAAGTTGTTCGTAATTTTAACACCCAGGTACTTAGTTGAATTGACAGCCTTGAGAATTGTACTATTTATCGAGTAATCGAATTCCAACGGATTTCTTTTGGAACTCATGTGGATCACCTCGCACTTTTCGATATTTAGCGTCAACTGCCACCTGCCACACCATACAGCAACCTTTCCTAAATCGATTTGCAGCTGATACTGGTCTTCCGAAGACCTTACTAGACGGTAAATTGCAGCATAATTTGCGAACAAACTAAGAGAACTGCTCAGATTGTCATCCAGGTCATTTGTATAGATCAGGAACAGCAGAGGTCCCAGGACGCCTCCCTGGGGAACACCCGATATCACTTCCGTTTTACTCGATGATTTGCCGTCTATTACCACGAACTGCGACCTTCCTGACAGGAAATCACGAATCCAGTCGCACAACTGAGACGATACCCTATAGGCCCGCAGCTTGATTAGAAGTCGCTTGTGAGGAACGGTGTCAAAAGCTTTCCGCAAATCTAGAAATACGGAATCAACTTGAGATCCGCGGTCGATAGCGGCCATTACTTCGTGCGAATAAAGAGCTAGCTGCGTTGCAGAAGAACGATGTTTTCTGGAACCATGCTGATGACGTATCAATAGATCGTTCCCTTCGAGATGATTCATAATGTTTGAATACAGTATATGCTCCAAACCCCTACTGCAAACCGACGTCAATGATATACGTCTGTAGTTCGATGGATTACTCCTACTACCCTTCTTAAACACTGGTGCGGCCTGCGCAATTTTCCAATCTGTAGGTACAGATCTATCGGTGAGCGAGCGGTTTTATATGAATGCTAAGTAGGGAGCTATTGTATCAGCGTAATCTGAAAGGAACCTAATCGGTTATTGATATCGATACTGTCAAGGTATCAAAAAATGTAAAAAAAAGTGGCCGTATCTTTTGATTGCATTGTCATAGACGCATAAGTGCTTTACATCTCAAAGAGGCCACAGACCTTAGTATGAGACATACATTTCAAACTCATACATCTTCCTGTTACTGGGATAAAGGGCTATTAAAAGACGGACGGTCAGTAAGAAGGGGTAACAAATGAGAAAAACTATATTTTTTGTGTGGTATAATTCTAAATTAAGAATTTTCAACTTTTTGCTGTACTTGCGCATTAAAACATTACTTCTTGCCTTTCATGATTGTAGATGAAGGGAAAGTATCCTATAAGTTTGCTTGAGGGAGTTTGGGAGTATCAAAATATGTGATATACATGGCCGTATCTTTTGACTACATTAACTTCGAAGCTAAAGTTTTTTTACACAGCCAACGGACAATAGGTTGTAGTACGTGAGATAATTTCAACATGATACGTTTACTTGTTTCTGAGAAAAAAGAGTATTGACAGAAGGACAGACAACAGACAGTCGGATAGCAAATGGCTATTTTTTTCGTGTGAGATACTTACAAATTAACTACTTTCAGATTTGTTCCTTTAGTTAGACTGTGAAACCTTGCTTCTTGGCAAATTCCAGATCAAAAGAAAGTGCGGTATAGGTTTTCAGGAGTGAGTTAGTGAGCATCAAAGCATGCAACATAAATTGTCGTATCTTTTGATTGCATTGACATCGAAGCTACAGTTTAGTGCACCATCAAGGGACCACAGACCTTAGTATGTGACACAATTTTTAACTCCGTACTTCTTCTCGTTCTTGAGAAAAATAATTGTTAACAGTCGAACAGACTGATGAAGAGTAACAAAGTGATACTATAAGCGTTTTGTTTTTACCGGTTCAGGTACGGGATTCTAAAAATAGGAATCATTTTAGTACTACCTGCATCCCTTGCAATAAAATGTGGTTTAACTAATGGTGAATTCACAAATTCCTTTTACCGGCCAGATTCTTCGTGGAATAATCCCAATACTAAAAGTTTAAAAAGGGAAAAGGTTAATTTCAGAATTATTGGTGATATTATCATGCAAGAAAGGGCTGAGCAACATGCTTTAGCTTACAATATCAAACAATTTCATTTCGAAGTACCTTGAAAAAATACATTATCTCAGTCCTGTTACACGCTGCCTGTCATCAGTTGTGTTTCAAATATTCTCCTCTAATTTGGCAGTAATTGCGATCTGCGAACTCGTTATGTCTTTTGCTTATACGTTGAGACAAATGAGACTAATTACTTAAACATACACGTAGACAGCAGCGCACGACTCTGATTATAGTGTCCGTCCTCATTAGACATGAATTTTTGCAGCAGTTAACAGCTCAGCAATTTTTCTTCCTATCTATACACAAGGTTATTAAATCACGCCAGCCAGATTAGGGCGATGTGGACGTCGTCCATTCACTTCGCTGCCTTGCCAAGATTTTTGTACTGTTTATTTGAATTTTTCGTTTCTCTCGCGCCGCTTGTTCGTCATTGGTATAACCTTTCGACTTCGAAGAAATACACCTGCTGTGGATTACTGCGCTTAACCTCTCATAACTACTCTATAAATCATGAGTGTGTCCTTTGAGCAAAACTTGAAGTCACACTCAAGCATTGATAAGTGTCATTACCAGTTTCAGGTAGACGGTAAAGAATAAATAACGCGAGATTATGAAGTACGCAATGGTGTTTCTATTTGTCCACTGTTCTGAAACATAGTTGTTGCAATAATTGTAATTCGCTGGTTTTTCAGTAATTTTCTATAATTATGGGTATGGGAAACGAGACACGTTCGTTAGACGTAGGACGATGCCAATAAAAAAGCGCCCAATACATCCTGAAATATGGAATTAGAGTTTAAAGGAATGCCAGGATTGAAATATTTGGAATCATAAAATACGAGTAAACCTCCATGTGACTATACTTTACAATGAAGAATGCATTTACATTTCGAATATTAATGGTACTGGAGTTGCACACTGTAGACGCCGTAGTTGCAAGCAACAGCTCGGAGACAGAAGGGTGAATGAACCGGTGATAATCTTCTTAAGAAAGCATTTACATTATCTGATCAAAGGTATCCGGACACCTGATTGTTGACATTAGTATGGTGCATGTCCACCACTTGCTTTTATGACGGATTAAACTCTGCTAAGGACACTTTAAGTGTGGTGTCTGAACGTTTGTTGAAGAATAGCAGCCATTTCCTCCTCGAGAGCTGAAACCAGAGAAGGTACCGACCGGTATTACACGCTGGGGTCTGGAGTGAATTATACCTTACGACTCATCCCAAAGGCGTTCCAATACGTTCTGATCGGGTCTCTGGGCTGACTAGTCCATTTCAGTAACGTTATTGTCCACGCATCGTTGTTTCACAGTTTCTTTATGACAGCTCTAACTTAGAGCCCGCCGCTTCGAGCGCGTTTGGGTAGTAATTACAAGAAAAATAATTTTATAAACTTGTATTAGATCTAGGGAAAAATTAATGTGTTAAAGAGCCGTTTCTTTCTCTAAGCACTTCTGGCAAAGCCAATTTGTCATGATGACCGTTAACTAGCGTTTTTTGATTTACTCCGCAGAGTGCAACACGTTCCAAACTTTTCACGCTAATTAAAGCTACAGAAGCATAACGTTTTCCGAATGTACTTCCGACCAAAAAGTGATTGCGGCAGCAGGAGTCGGAGTTTTTTTGTTAATCCTGCCTTTTCAATTCTCGTGGTTATATTCTTACAGAAAATTTCATCCCAAACGCATATTCTTTTGACGTCAAAAACATATTACACAGATTTAGCTCCAAAAATATTTTAATACTACAAAATATTTTCGTAAGAGATTTCATCCGCTATTTCACCTGCTTAGGGTTTGAACTTCAAAAAACAATGAAACTCGTATTTTGTGTTATTCCTAATAGAGAAGCCAAATACAAACTTCGAGAGATTTAATTACAAAACTGCTTTCGTAATTAAATATTTCCATAAAAACATTCATTTTCTATGGTGCCACTTTAGGTGTTGAATTTCTAGAAACATTGAAAGAGTATTTCTTCATTTCTAACGGAGAAGCTTAATAAAGATTTATTTTCAAAGAAAAATTTCACCCATTATTTCACTCCCTTCGTGGTTTAATTTCCAAAAACGTTTAAGCATGTATTTTTTTTATTTGTGATCAAGAAATCAAACACCACTTTTCGTAGTTCTAGGTTCAAAATTATTTTAATAGTGACATTTTTCAATAAGCGTTTCATCCCCTACCTCAGCCCTTAGGAGTAGAATTTCCAACAATCCGTTGCTAAACGATGCGTGTAGTATAAGATCTGCACGCTCTCCAAATGTCAACTTTCTGCTGTCAGCTGTTTGGCCTTGGCGATGATGAGTCAGTTAACCAATGAGGTGCTGCTTCACCCTCTTAGAGGTTGAATTTCGAAAATTTATTTCTAACTGAGAAGCCAGATACAAATTTTTACCGATTAGGCTTCGAAATTGTTTTTATCATGAAATATTTCCATAAAAATTGCCATCCCCTTAAGGGTTGAATTTCCCAAAAACATAAAACATATGTTTTTCAAAATTTCTAACTCAGAATTCAAGTACCAGTTTTGACAGATGCAGCTTTAAAAATGCTTTAGTGGCTCTTTAATAACGATTCATTTGAAACAAAATTTTCAGCCTTTATTTGATCCCATACCTGTTAAATTTCCAAAAATGCTGGATCATGTATCTATTTATTTATTTCTGATCGAGAAACCAGACACCAATTTTCGTAGTTCTAACTTCTAAATTTCCTTAATAGCGATATATTTTCAGAAAAACCATTCATACACTACGTCAGACACTTAGGGGTAGAATTTAAAAAAATCCATTCGTAGACGATGCCTGCTACAACAACACCCTCTCCTAATTTCAAGTTTCTAACCTTACCAGTTTAGGCTGGGCGATGATGGGTCAGTGAAACAGTCAGGACATTTCTTTTTATGTTTACGAGTAGAGATTTATTGTCTTACTGAGACAAACAATTATCTTCGGACTGTTTCTCTATTGTATGCAGTACACAATGCTGTAACATGTGTTTGTATCCCTCAGAACTTAGCACCTTCTTAAGCGCAATAGGAACCAAGCCTTCTTACCTTAACACCACTTCCTCCGTACTTCACTTTTGGCCCTACACATTACGGCAGGCAATGTGCTCTAGGCATTCGCCGAATTCAAATCCTTCCATCGAACTGCCAAAGAGGATAGAATGACAAACCAATCCAAATCACCAGTTTCCAGTCATTGGACTCGCATTCGGAAGAACGACGATTCAAACCCGCGTTCGGCCATCTTGATTTGGTTTTCCATGATTTCCCTAAATCTTCAGGCAAATGCCGAGATGGTTCCTTTGAAAGGGCATAACCGACTTGTGGGGCGGCGAGTAAGTTGTAAAAATATAAATTGCTGTATAAATGCTTGCATGTTGAATCAGTTTCTGGCTTTTAGAATGTTGTTAATGCTGTCTTTCGCCGTTCTCAACACTGGCTCTCTATTTACTTTTTTAGCACCCAGAAAGTGATTTAACAAAACGTGAAGCCTGTAAATAGAGTTCCTAGTGCCCACTTCATCTGAGAATACCATTATAGCTGCAGCTTATAGCTCTGAGGAATTAGGAGATTGTCCGGGATTTCTAATCAAAAACGGTTTTCCAAAATAGTTGAGTATATTCTGAAATTCACTGATAAAAAACACAAGTATCCCTACAACCTAACTAGCAGAGCAGTTCAGAGTCTAATGCGCTGATGCAACTAGAAATGTCCGAATTAAATGTTAAAAAGAATGCTCGCCATAATTTGATGAAAATATTTCATCAAACGCCACGCTAAATAATTGGTAGAATGTCTGTCCCGCGACGGCACGTGAAAATACGACAATACGCAAACTGAAGCTAGTTAATGAAAATCATCCCAGAATTAACACTTCACTTGAAATGATTTCATGGTTCCGCGTATCTCTAGTAACTTAATACGGCACCCAAGGCTGTTTGTCGCAGTGATACCGATGCGACGCGACTCCCGACACAGATGGCGCGTTATTCAGCGTCTGGAGAGAACTGGGGCCTTTCTTCCATGCGCAACGAACGTTCTTATATATAAAGCCGCGGTGCGGACGGCTAAGGGAACACCTGATCAAATCGGCTCTCCCGACTAGCCGCTGGGCTAGTAACGCACCACTTCAAGTTACATAATAATTTATAGCTTCTTTTGCTGATGGCCGATGAAGCTCTTGATTTAAACGTGCATTCAGCACGCAGGTAAGTATTAATAATAAAATTTTTGACGTGGCTAAGTTAAATATTTTGGGCGAGAGAATTAATTAAATTACACTGCACGCAGTAGATGAGCTCTGAACTGGCCCTTTTGAGATCCGCTATTGCTATAATTTTATAGGTATTCAAAAGAAACTTTTCACATCTTCATAGTCATAGCGGACCTCCAACCTATTTAAATCTAAACATCCTAGCCTTATTTATTAGCCTACTTAATCTATCTTGCTTCCTTCAGTTTTGAGATGAAAACCAGAAAATCATGAATTTCCACTAAAATCTTAATTTGTGAAATCCAAAGTACTGTTTTTATTAAATCATTATGAAAGATGAATCTAAATATAAATTTTGAAGTCTCTAGCTCTTTTCTGTTGCGCCAAAGATTTTTTCAGAAAAACGTCCAAATTTCGAAAATGGCTGAAGTTATCGAACTGATATTTAACACACATTAATTTAGTATTATTCCTGACATGCTAGAAAAGTTTTAGGTCATTTGCTTGATTTTTAAGGTATTGCGCAACATTTATGATGTCAGAGCTAGTTACAGCAGACTGGCTGGCACACAATGGAAACTGATGTGAATTTACTACAGCGTGAGTAGGCTGCTTCCCTACAGACTTCCTTCTCCATGCTTCTCCATTCCGATGGGACCGATAACCTAGCTGTTTCGTCTCTTCCCCCAGATCAACCAACCAACCAATCTCAGTGGCTTCGCTCCTTACACCACCTAACTACAGAAATATGTTTCTTATGAGCAGCTGTTTGACCCTATCACCGCAGTCTTTTTATCTCCCTATGCTCAGTCATTGTGCTGTATGAGACGCTGGTAATGTTTCCTTCCGGTATGTGAAAAGAATACTTCGTGACACCAACCATGGATTACGCTACTGCCACGCCGACGGCAATGTCGGAGCGGTCACTGTCGACCATGTCGGCTTAGAAATGCGCACCATACGAGGTTTCGAACTCCCGTTCGAGCTCCCGGCGGAAGACGTTATCGCGGCTTTCCGCCCGTATGGCACTGTACATGGCCACACTGCCGAACGCTGGGCGCCATTCCAAACGTACCCCGTTCTTAACGGTGTACGGCAGATCACCATCGATCTCCATCGCCACGTTCCATCTTACCTGCAAATTACATCTACATCTACATGACTACTCTGCAATTCACATTTAAGTGCTTGCCAGAGGGTTCATCGAACCACAATCATACTATCTCTCTACCATTCCACTCCCGAACAGCGCGCGAGAAAAACTAACACCTAAACCTTTCTGTTCGAGCTATGATTTCTCTTATTTTATTTTGATGATCATTCCTACCTGTGTAGGTTGGGCTCAACAAAATATTTTCGCACTCGGAAGAGAAAGTTGGTGACTGAAATTTCGTAAATAGATCTCGCCGCTACGAAAAACGTCTTTGCTTTAATGACTTCCATCCCAACTCGCGTATCATATCTGACACACTCTCTCCCCTATTACGTGATAATACAAAACGAGCTGCACTTTTTTTGCACCCTTCCGATGTCCTCCGTCAGTCCCACCTGGTAAGGATCCCACACCGCGCAGCAATATTCTAACAGAGGACGAACGAGTGTAGTGTAAGCTGTCTCTTTAGTGGACTTGTTGCATCTTCTAAGTGTCCTGCCAATGAAACGCAACCTTTGGCTCGTCTTCCCCACAATATTATCTATGTGGTCTTTCCAACTGAAGTTGTTCGTAATTTTAACACCCAGGTACTTAGTTGAATTGACAGCCTTGAGAATTGTACTATTTATCGAGTAATCGAATTCCAACGGATTTCTTTTGGAACTCATGTTGACCACCTCGCACTTTTCGTTATTTAGCGTCAACTGCCACCTGCCACACCATACAGCAATATTTCCTATGTCGCTTTGCAACTGATACTGGTCTTCCGAAGACCTTACTAGACGGTAAATTACAGCATCATTTGCGAACAAACTACGAAAACTGCTCAGATTGTCATCCAGGTCATTTATATAGATCAGGAACAGCAGAGGTCCCAGGACGCCTCCCTGGGGAACACCCGATATCACTTCCGTTTTACTCGATGATTTGCCGTCTATTACCACGAACTGCGACCTTCCTGACAGGAAATCACGAATCCAGTCGCACAACTGAGACGATACCCCATAGGCCCGCAGCTTGATTAGAAGTCGCTTGTGAGGAACGGTGTCAAAAGCTTTCCGGAAATCTAGAAATACGGAATCAACTTGAGATCCCCTGTCGGTAGCGGCCATTACTTCGTGCGGCTAAAGAGCTAGCTGCGTTGCAGAAGAACGATGTTTTCTGAAACCATGCTGATTACGTATCAATAGATCGTTCCCTTCGAGGTGATTCATAATGTCTGAATACAGTATATGCTCCAAAACCCTACTGCAAACCGACGTCAATGATATAGGTCTGTAGTTCGATGGATTACTCCTACTACCCTTCTTAAACACTGGTACGACCTGCGCAATTTTCCAATCTTTAGGTACAGATCTATCGGTGAGCGAGCGGTTGTACGTATATTGCTAAGTAGGGAGCTATTGTATCAGCGTAATCTGAAAGGAACCTAATCGGTATACAATCTGGACCTGGAGACTTGCCCGTATCAAGCGATTT
This sequence comes from Schistocerca americana, assembly GCF_021461395.2. Lineage (NCBI taxonomy): Eukaryota > Metazoa > Arthropoda > Insecta > Orthoptera > Acrididae > Schistocerca > Schistocerca americana. The sequence goes on along the minus strand of NC_060123.1, from coordinate 292,240,210 downwards.
GGGTTGTTTCGCAACCCCTAAGGTATCTACTTCTAAGAAACTCATGCTAGCAGCTGCTCGTGTTTCAAATTCTGGAATATTCCATTCGTCTTCCCTGGTGAAGGAATTTCGGAAAACTGCGTTCAATAACTCCGCTTTAGCGGCACAGTCGTCGGTAACAGTACCATCGGCACTGCGCAGCGAAGGTATTGACTGCGTCTTGCCGCTTATGTACTTTACATACGAGCAGAATTTCTTCGGATTTTCTACCAAATTTCGAGACAATGTTTCGTTGTGGAATCTATTAAAGGCATCTCGCATTGAAGTCCGTGGCAAATTTCGCGCGTCTGTAAATTTTAGCCAATCTTCGGGATTTCGCGTTCTTCTGAACTTCGCATGCTTTTTCCGTTGCCTCTGCAACAGCGTTCGGACCTGTTTTGTGTACCACGGGGGATCAGTTCCATCTCTTACCAATTTATGAGGTATGAATCTCTCAATTGCTGTTGCTACTATATCTTTGAATTTGAGCCACATCTCGTCTACATTAGCATAGTCAGTTCGGAAGGAATGGAGATTGTCTCTTAGGAAGGCTTCTAGTGATACTCTATCCGCTTTTTTAAATAAAATTATTTTGCGTTTGTTTCTGGTGGATTTGGAAGAAACGGTATTGAGCCTGGCTACAACGGACTTGTGATCACTAATCCCTGTATCAGCCATGAGGCTCTCTATCAGCTCTGGATTGTTTGTGGCTAAGAGGTCAAGTGTGTTTTCGCAACCATTTACAATTCGCGTGTGTTTGTGGACTAACTGCTCGAAATAATTTTCGGAGAAAGCAATTAGGAAAATCTCGGAAGATGTTTTCTACCTACTACCGGTTTTGAACAAGTATTTTTGCCAACATATCGAGGGAAGGTTGAAGTCCCCACCAACTATAACCGTATGAGTGGGGTATTTATTTGTTACTGGACTCAAATTTTCTCTGAACTGTTCAGCAACTATATCATCGGAGTCTGGGGGTCGGTAGAAGAAGCCAATTATTAACTTAGTTCGGCTGTTAAGTATAACCTCCACCCATACCAATTCGCACGGAGCATCTACTTCGACTTCACTACAAGATAAACCACTACTGGCAGACACAAACACTCCACCACCAATTCTGCCTAATCTATCTTTCTTGAACACCGTCTAAGACTTCGTAAAAATTTCTGCAGAACTTATTTCAGGCTTTAACCAGCTTTCTGTACCTATAACGATTTCAGATTCTGTGCTTTCTATTAGCGCTTGAAGCTCAGGGACTTTCCCAGCACAACTACAGCAGTTTACAACTACAATTCCGACTGTTCCTTGATCCAATCACGTCCTGTATTTGCCATGCACCCTTTGAGATTGCAGCCCACCTCGTACTTTCCCGAGGCCTTCTAAGCTAAAAAACCGCCCAGTCCACGCCACACAGCCTCCGCTACCCGTGTAGCCGCCAGCTGAGTGTAGTGAACTCCTGACCTATTCAGCGGAACCCCACCACCCTAAGGCGCAAGTCAAGGAATCTGCAGCCAAATTAGCGGGTGCCGCACGGTTGTCATATACGACGGCCAACCCAAGACCTGTTCCGGGCGCGGCAAAGAAGGCCACATCAGATCTGAGTGTCTTCAGCGACGAATCACCCAATTGCCAGCCGCTACCTTGGCATCTCCAGCTCCGACGACGGTTTTACCGGTGACCTACGCATCGGCGCTCTCTTCTCCTCCCACCGGCCGCCGCCCGTCGAACCATGTACCGGTGACCATTCCAGCTGCTACGGATACCGCCGGGACGGACACGTCGCGCTCAAAGCCTGACCCAACTCCGGCGCCACTACCAACAGCGACGACTTCCGATCCCCACCCGCCCGATCATATGGACGCCCCTTCATCTGACGTTTCCGCGACGGCCTTCCTCTCAGAGCGACGCGACTCCCTTGCGTCTTCTGACACGGAGGGACGAACCCGCAAACAACGTTCACCTAAGAGGCGCAAGAGGAGGCGCCGTACGGTCTCGGAACGAGACGGATCACCTCCACCTGAGGCTCCAGAGGCCGTCCGTCTGGACGAGGCCTCGGAGAACCTGCACGGCGATACGAATGACGACAACATGACGCCGTTTGTGGATGTGTCGATGCCTACTTTACTGGCTCGTCCAGGTGCTCCTGAACCAATAGACTCCACCGTTGCGACTGCCGCCGAGCCGTCCACCGCCCCTACGACCGAAGTGGTACGTACGACCATCACATCGACAGTGCCTTCAATGGTGTGGAGTGAGGACGTTGATGAGGACCCGGACCACACGCTGGGGACAGAGTTACCCCAGACGGAAGCATCGTTACGCTGCTGATTACGCCGTCAGGTGGCGTACGGCTCGATTCGCCGTTGCCTCGCCCCTCTTCATCCTCCGCCGGTGGAGTTCCCCTCCACGGCGGGGTACGGCTCCAAACCTACCGAATAGCGACGATCAACACTAACACCACTAGCTCACCCGTGAAACTTCAACTGCTGCGGGAGATGATATGGGCGTCGGACGTCGATATCGCACTACTACAGAAGGTTCACTTGGCCACACTTCCAGATGTCGCAGGATATATTACTTATCCTTCTCCTGGTGACCACCTGGGACGCGGCGTAGCCATCTACGCCAGAGAAGGCATTCCAGTGGGCGATATCACATACCTTCCATCTGCCAGAGGCATGGCCGTCACCGTCGTGGGGACGCGTATGGTCAACATTTACGCTCCGTCAGGCTCCACCCGCAGACGCGACAGGGCACTCTTCTATTCAGAAGAAATCGCTCCTCTGTTTCTTGGACGCTGCGACCATTACTTGCTTGGGGGTGATTTTAATTGTGTCTTGCACCCTAAAGATCAAGTGCCCCACTACAACACCTGTCAAGAACTGCGTCTTGTCGTCCGAGATCTGTTGCTCCGCGACACCTTGGAAGTTCAGCGCGGCGACGCGCCTGGACATACTTACCAGACGAATCACTCCGCGAGCCACCTTGATAGAATTTACGTCTCTCAGGAATTCACACCTGCAGTCCAAGGTGCAGAACTTTGGCCCCTGGCCGTTTCGGACCACTGTGCCTACATCTGCAACATTCTCTTCCCGAAGCAAGTGGTCTGGCGTAGTCGTGCACCGTGGAAGCTAAACACCTCCCATCATCATGATCCCGAATGTCTTCAACGTGCATCCGAGACATGGGCCACCTGTGAACGTCGCTTACCTAAATACTGCACGACCTTGACCTGGTGGGTGGAATGTGCAAAACCTGTCATTCGACGTACTTTGATTCAGTATGCAAAGGAAGTTGCTACGTGGAGCCGGCACACTACCGACTATTTCTACGCCGTTCTCCGCGACCTGGACGCCCAACCGCCCACCCCCGACACCCAGAGGGAACGCAGCAGAATTAAGGCGCAAATTGTAACGTTGACACGCCGTAGACTGCAGGGGGCTATGGTGTGAACCCGATGTCAAGATTCGGCGGAACAAGAACATCCCACCATGCATCATATCGCCTCCGATAGGAAACATCGACGACAACAACTCATCACCGAGATCAACACCTGCCGCGGCCAGCACGTCACTTGCCGGGCTGAAATCGTCAGTGCCTTTGCCGACCACTACCGCACAATGTACCAGAAGCAGACTACCAAAAACCACGCTGAGGAGTCTGTGTTACCACACGTAACTCGCACCCTCACGAGCGACGAAGCGGACGAGCTGATGGAGCCAATTACGCGTGACGAAGTCCACGATGCAATCAAAAAAGGTGCTCTGAATAAGTCACCTGGTGTCGACGGATTGCCGATAGAATTTTATCGCGCTTTCCTCACACTAATGGCGTCACGGTGGACAACGATGTTTCATGAACTGCTGACGATGGGGAACGCCGTACCGCCGTCCTTCGTCACGGGAATTATTATACCCATCCTCAAACCGACACCAGGTGTGACGACTGCACATTGCCGTCCCCTGACTCTGCTTAACGCAGACTGTAAAATTTTTACACGCCTGCTGGCAACGCGATGCCGCAAGGTCCTGCCTAGCATTCTATCCCCGGAACAGACAACTCCGGGCGGCTCAGTTAATATACAAACGGCCACAGGAGAATGTCGCAATTTAACTGCACTGGCAGCGGCGTGCAGACTCCACGCCGCAGTGGTTGCCATTGATTTTGACAGCGCATTCGACAAAGTGCGGCATCTCTTTCTGTTCTCAGTGATGAACCGCATGGGTTTTCCACTCGCCTTTATCGACGTTATCCGGCGCCTGTACGGCACCACCGAATCCCTGATTCAGGTTAATGGCCGTGTGGCGGGACCAGTGGCGATCCGGCGTTCCGTACGGCAAGGCTGCCCACTTTCGACCCTACTCTATGCCATAAGCCTGGAGCCACTCATCGGGAGTCTGACGAGTCACCTTTCTGGTCTCACTTTGCGACAGCACAGTTTTCGATGTCGTGCGTATGCGGACGACCTCCTCCTCTTGATCCGCTCACGGAGTGAAACACACACCGTACTTGATTTGATATCAACGTACGACACTGCAGCGGGCAGTAACACGAATGTGGCTAAATCCGCGGCGATGCCCATTGGACGCGGCCTCTCACACGACGACTTAGCACCTCTCCCGTGTGTACTACGATACCTTGGTATCGTTTTCACCTCCACCGTGCGCCGCTTCGCTGCCATCAATTTTCGGCGTGCACTCCAAACTATCCGCACGACGGTGCGACAAAATCTTCTCCGACGACTCGATTCTTTACAACGTGTCCAATACCTCAATCAACATGTGGCGTCCAGAATGGTCCACATCGCACAGGTCCTCCCGCTGCCATCAACAGTTGGACGCAGCCTCCAGGCTGCCTTCGGATACTTTCTTACGGCCGGTACGCTCTTTAAGGTCCGCTACGACACGCTCACCCTTCCCCCGCGAGCGGGAGGCCTCGGCCTTGTCAATGTGCGACTCCGAGCGGCGTCCTTGTACATGTCCACCATGCACAAGCAGTGGCACGGGGGCATCTCCCTTACGCGCAGCTTGCTGGAAACTTTTGTGCCCGCAACCATAACGCCACCAGTACCAGTCGGATACATCAAGCACCATCTGACGCACATTTCTGATTTCATCGTCGACTTCAGTTACGCTCACACACACTTACCGACCACGCGTTCTCCTCGACCTAAAGATTTCTACAGCCCACTGCTTCGTTCCATATCCAGCAACAATTTCGAACTGAGACATCCGTCCAAGCGGTGGACCACGGTTTGGCGTCATATCCACCAGCCTTTTCTTCCCTCCAACGTCCGGGCAACATGGTACCAAGACGCAAATGAAAAATTCGCCACAAATCATCGTCTTCACGCCATCGGACTAACGGACTCTCCACTTTGTTCCATTTGCCACCTCATGGATGACGATGTTCATCAACTGACTTGTGCTGCCACCAGTGACGTCTGGAAACTAGCCCGACAGTTCGTTGCCCGTTGCCTCCGCGTTCCACCGGACTCGATTGACCCATGGACTTTTATCCATCCTGAGAATACTTATTTCCCCGCCACCAAAAATCATGCGATTGTATGGGTCAATGTATGGACGATCACCTACATGTATAATGATGGCGACAAAGCACGCCTTGATCCCCCCCCTGCTGACATCTGAGACTCCCCGCCCTACTTTCCTACTTTCTATATTGTAACCCACAGTGGAGTAGGCGCATGGCACGCGCCTCCTTTCTTTTATGCACTATACCAGAACACACTTGTTTTTCCCTCACTCCACTGCATATTGCTTCACACCTCTTAGCTTACATCAGTATTATTATTCTTTTCTTTCCTACACCTTGTTCATAAAAAAAAAATGTCTCGCCTTGTACGAGTAAAATGTCTTGTGTTATTTTCGCTGGAAGGATGGCATTTCTGTTGTATTTAAGTTTGCCCGCGAAAAGAATAGGTCCCAAGTTCGAGTCTCGGTCTGGCATACAGTTTTAATCTGTTCAGAAGTTTCATATCAGCGCACTCTCCGCTGCAGAGTGAAAATCTCATTCTGAAACCGAAGTTTATGTTTAAAACTTTGTTTAAATATAGTTCCGTGTAACAATGTTCCAAATATCAAGTCTTTATGTTCTAGACTTAACAATTTACGTACGTATAAATGACGTTTTCAGAGAAAAATAAGTAGCTTTAAATAATGAAGCTAGAAAGCCAGAATTTCGTCAAAAGTTGTCTTTAGAACTTATAAATAAGTGGTGCAGGTTTACAACACTATCGAACTGAAATTATCACCGAAATCCACGTTTTTAGGAAATATCAGGGGCTCTAAACATTGGACTTAGAAACATGAAATTTGTTTTACGCTTCTGTTCACTCCAAAAATAATAACTGAGAGACCACGTTAAGCTACCTCTTATAGTTTTTGAGTAATTAAGTAAAAACCAATTTTTAACGTAAATGTACTCAATTGTTGTGGATTAAGTACCTGTAATTTTAATGATAGAGAATTTTTGTTAAAGTGGATGATAAAACATGCCAAATGATAGTGCTATACCAAAATTAAGAGTTGTATTAATAACTGCCGAAATAAGTTCTAGTAAAGATATGGTTCAGAGGTAGCGATCTACCGTTAATTCCACTATAAAAATTCTAGAAGGCAAAGTTTTCATTCAAGCTAGCTGAAACTTTATCTGTGCTTTCAAACAACTTAATTGAGTACAAGTGAAAAAAGTTAACAATTTTCTGAAGTAATTTGTAAATATTAAGGATTATGTGCCCGAGATAGCGGTCGTTCGGAGGCTGCTGCAGTATGCAGATCGCCGTAGACAACAGATGTTCCCTTGGCCGTCCGCTCCGGCCCCTACATAAATACAGCCCGAGAAGCAGTAGATAACTTCACTTCGCATTCAGCTACTGTAAGATCCACGTCTGCTAAACGTCGGATCGCTTTCTGCCCCGGATGACGTCAGAGCCGAACTGTGACAAAGCGCATATTTTGCGCTAAAAACGGACAGTGAATTCGCGAGGACTGTACACCGTCCTGGATCACTTAGAATTCGCCAAAGTAACTGTTAGTGTGCCGTCTGTGTGAATTACAACTCCGCGTGGCAGGTGGTGACTTTATTTCCACTTTTATGGCGAGCATTAACTTTGAACATTTACTGAAAGCTTGATGAAAGACAATCTGGTAGGAACGTACCGTAGAGGTCACCTCTGAACTGCTAAATGTGCTGTTAGAATAGATAGACTTGTTTTCAGTTGACCATAGTAAATTTCCTGGTGTTGTACGTGAGAAACTTTATATAGTATAATTTTTAACGGTAACTATATAATTTTCTTTAAATGATAGGAGAATATAAACTTTTTCTTCAGTGCGCTGGACCAGAATGTGGCCTTGTAGATTGGAGACTAAGGTCAGCATGTTTCCCTTTGCTTTCTGGCTGACCACTAAATTAGTTGCCAGGCTCTCGTGAGTAAGGCGTCGTATAAAACTTACACAAACCAATGTTGTTGTTGTGGTCTTCAGTCCTGAGACTGGTTTGATGCAGCTCTCCATGCTACTCTATCCTGTGCAAGCTTCTTCATCTCCCAGTACTTACTGCCACCTACATCCTTCTGAATCTGCTTAGTGTATTCATCTGTTGGTCTCCCTCTACGATTTTTATCCTCCACGCTGCCCTCCAATGCTAAATTTGTGATCCCTTGATGCCTAAGAACATGTCCTATCAACCGGTCCCTTCTTGTCAAGCTGTGCCATAAACTCCTCTTCTCCCCAATTCCATTCAACACCTCCTCATTAGTTAAGTGATCTAACCATCTAATCTTCAGCATTCTTCTGTAGCATCACATTTGGAAAGCTTCTATTCTCTTCTTGTCCAACTATTTATCGTCCATGTTTCACTTCCATACATGGCTATACTCCATACAAATACTTTCAGAAACGACTTCCTGACACTTAAATCTATACTCGATGTTAACAAATTTCTCTTCTTCAGAAACGCTTTCCATGCCATTGCCAGTCTACATTTTATATCCTCTCTACTTCGACCATCATGAGTTATTTTACTCCCCAAATAGCAAAACTCCTTTACTACTTTAAGTGTTTCATTTCCTAATCTAATTCCCTCAGCATCACCCTACTTAATTCGACTACATTCCATTATCCTCCGCCGGCCGCGGTGGTCTCGCGGTTCTAGGCGCTCAGCCCGGAGCCGCGTGACTGCTACGGTCGCAGGTTCGAATCCTGCCTCGGGCTTGGATGTGTGTGATGTCCTTAGGTTAGTTAGGTTTAAGTAGTTCTAAGTTCTAGGGGACTGATGACCACAGATGTTAAGTCCCATAGTGCTCAGAGCCAGCCATTATCCTCGTTTTGCTTTTGTTGATGTTCATATTTATATCCTCCTTTCAAGACACTGTCCATTCCGTTCAACTGCTCTGCCAAGTCCTTTGCTGTCTCTGACAGAATTACAATGTCATCGGTGAACCTCAAAGTTTTTATTTCTTCTCCATGGATATTAATACCTGCTCCGAATTTTTCTTTTGTTTCCTTTACTGCTAGCTCAATATACAGATTGAATAACATCGGGGAGAGGCTACAACCCTGTCTCACTCCCTTCCCAACCACTGCCTCCCTTTTATGTCCCTCGACTCTTATAACTGCCATCTGGTTTCTGTACAAACTGTTAATAGCCTTTCGCTCCCTGTATTTTACCCCTGCCACCTTCAGAATTTGAAAGAGGATGTTCCAGTCAATATTGTCAAAAGCTTTCTCTAAGTCTACAAATGCTAGAAATGTAGGTTTGGCTATCCTTAATCTTTCTTCTAAGATAAGTCGTAAGGTCAGTATTGCCTCACGTGTTCCAATATTTCTACGGAATCCAAACTGATCTTCCCCAAGGTCGGCTTCTACTAGTTTTTCCATTCGTCTGTAAAGAATTCGCGGTAGTATTTTGCAGCTGTGGCTTATTAAACTGATTGTTCGGTAATTTTCACAATTTTCACAAAATTATTTCATCCAGCCGCCCCACAAAAGCTCGTCAACTTCTGACAGATAGTAGATGAGGTCTGGCTGGTCTTGATTTAGCTGTGGCTGTTCCTTCTCGTTTCCATTTCACAATCACATTAGCAACCGTTAACTTTGGAAGCTTGAGAAGGGTTGAAACGTCCCTGCTGGATTTGTTACTCAGATGAGATTCGATGACTAGCCCACGTTCGGAATCACTTTGTTATTCTGACTGACACAGTCTGTTGTTACTGTTCCTATACTGACAGCAACTTAAATCCGGCCTTCTTTGATACTGGCGGGTCCATGTGTCCTCATGAGGTCAATTCCGCATTACACATGGTGTCCGGATACTTTAAATCTGATCGTATATATGTGCATCTAGATACGTACTCCTTAAGGGACCTACGGTGCGCTGAGGAGAGTACTTCGTGCCTATGTTTGCGATTCCCTGACCTGTTCCGTTCTCGTATTTAGCGATGGAAAAATTGTTGCCTATACGTCCTGGTTTGCGCCTTATGTTCTTTCTTATTCTCTTTACTCCAACGTAATAACTGAAATAGAGGACGCAGAGCTGTAAAATAATATTCTTAGAATATAAGTTCTGTTAATTTAGTCCTGTCAAAGCTACCAGTTGATTACAATGACGCGTTACAAAATTTTCTGAATGCTTGCGGCCGTAACTACTAGATAGAGGATCTTGTGCGCGAAGCGGTATTCCAGAACTGGTCACAAAAATGTCTGTGTCGTTTTCCGTTGCATCCATAGAGCAAGTTTCAGGATATCTGCCAGCAGATCTAAGTCTTCCCTCAGCCTTCTATCCGACTATTCAGGGCTTTAACAGCAACTATTTTTTACTGAGTATCGTTCACGCAATCACTTGTCTTTACGATTGCCAACCGGTGTTCTAAAATAGGGGTAGACAGCTGGCTGTGACTGGTTTAACTTCACAGTTGTTTGCACAGCAAGTAATCGCCACAGGGCTATGCGTAAAACTATTTCGATGTGATGTACGCTTGAGCTTTAACCAAGTAGCTCCCACTGATTTCAGGACCATTCTGCAGCTTTTCAGCACACGAAACAGTTTTCCATGGCAGTAGAAAGAGAAATCCAGAACGAGAGGATGTACTCCATTCACTCTCTTTCTCTGTCTCCCTCTCTCTCTTTGCGTGTGTTTCTGTGTTTTCCCGTTCTTGTGAGAACGGTGAGAGGCTATTTCAAATAATTCTGAGGCCAGTTATTGAAACTATTTAAGTCCTCAAATTAACTTGATCACCACACTAGTTAATTAGTTGTTGTCCTGTTGGCTTACACTTTGATGTGTAGACTACACTTTGACAATGAATCTCGAATTTTCAGAGAGAAATAACCAAAAATTGTAGTAGTGGTATGATTCGCCATGTAAGAAAACTGTAGTGTAAATACTAATTCCACTTAACCACATCAATAGTCGTTAAGAGCGCGTAAATTCATTTGAAAAATGCATTAATTTTGTAAATCAGCTGTCACGCTCCACACTGTGACGATAAATCTTTAACGTGATCCGTGGAACAGAGTATGGGTACTTCAAGATAAGTCTCCCTTTTTTTTTACCAAAGGGTTAACTGTACTTAACGCCAAAGACTACTTCAGAAGTAGTTTTCAGAGACATACATATGTTATTTACCAACGTGAAAAGTTTGTGATTTTAGTCCTCCCCCCCTTCCTCCCTCATGGTATGCCTAACTTCCGTGTACGCTGTGTATGACCCCTCTGCCATTATTTTTTTGATTACTCTTCACCATCTGTGTGGTGATAGATCTTTACCTGTTTTTCTTCCATCTTTTTGAGAAATTCTACGACAGAATTATAAACGGTGATATTTTTCGTACTCTTTGATAACAAAGATGTGTAAAGAATAAGTTTTTCGCAATATGTTGAGAGACGTGGTGCGTATTTTGCAACCTCCACGCAATCCTTGAAATAGCCACGTGTCAGTAATTCGTTAGGGGGACAAAAAAGGCCGGACTACAGCAGCAAAACGCAAATTGTGAATTCTGACCTTCAAACAACCCCTCGGCTTGCCGGTAACGCCATGGGGAGAGAAAGAAATTCAGTCCGGTGACCTCGCCGCGTCGCAGAGCGCGAAAAGCCGCCCGCGGAAGTGGCCACACAACCTTCAGCAACCCGTAGGCCCAGCGTTACAGTCACTGGAGCTCGCTGCGCCGAGATCGACCGACGATACAGGCTCCCGTTCGCCCCGCCCTGACAATTACAGCAGTACGGGCTACACGTTAGCCTCAATCGCAGCCACGTGTAGGGCAGTCGCGCACGGTTACAGCTTAGGCAAATCGTCCAAGGATCGGCGAAGTATTTTACGCGTACTTCGGTCGGTATTGCATTCTTAAGCGAAAAATTTTGTTGAAGTGACAATACACATTGCGTAGCAACAGTTTTGGTTAAAAACACTCTTGGTTGCGATTTTAGTTTTTATTTTTCAACGACGCGTGTCGCCTTATTTAGGCATCTTCAGGTTATCTACATAGAAAGCAGAGAACAAATACATTTATTTAAGAATCGCGTTCGCGTTGTGCAGACTTGGATAACCTGTAAGCATGTATAAACAGATCAACTATTGAAAGAGTAAATACCTTAATTTGGTATTTCTTAGAAGAATCCTTTAGTCAGTGTAGCCAAAGGGCAACGTCGAATATATCATGCCAACATCGCCTTTCTAGTTTTTACTGAGGTTAACGAAGGCGATTGCAAAGGGCAACGTCGAATATATCAGGCCAGCATCGCCTTCATTAAACTCAGTAAAAACTAGAAAGGCGATGTTGGCCTGATATATTCGACGTTGCCCTTTGACATCGCCTTCGTTAAACTCAGTAAAAACTAGAAAGGCGATGTTGGCCTGATATATTCGACGTTGCCCTTTGACATCGCCTTCGTTAAACTCAGTAAAAACTAGAAAGGCGATGTTGGCCTGATATATTCGACGTTGCCCTTTGGCATCACCTTCGTTAAACTCAGTAAAAACTAGAAAGGCGATGTTGGCCTGATATATTCGACGTTGCCCTTTGGCTACACTGACTCAAGGATTCTTCTAAGGAATACCAAATTAAGGTATTTGCTCTTTCAATAGTTGATCTGTTTATACGTGCTTATAGGTTACCCAAGCCTTCACAACGCGATCGCGATTCTTACATAGATGTATTTGTTCTCTGTTTTCTATGTAGATAACCTGAAGATGCCTAAATAACGCAAAATGCGTAGTTGAAAAATAAAATCTAAAATTGCAACCAAGACTGTGTTTAACCAATACTGTTAAGCACTGGTTTGCTGTATGTCACATATGGATTGGAAGAATTTCTGTACCAACAGTTAATCGTCAGGTCGACCCTTGTAAGAGACGGAATATCTCTGAGATATCAAAGTTATGAAAAAAACGTAGAACAGTGAATTACTGCTTCCTTGTGTACAAAATTTTTCTTATTTTGCCGGCTGCATAAGTACGAGTTCGAGAAAAGTGGAATGAAACCTTAATATATCGACGATATTCGAAAAGTGATAACACACTGTATAAAGTCCCATAAATTAATGTTACAAAGCACACACCAAAATAAGTAATAAAAGATTAATCATGAATAACCATCTTACAAAGGGAAGACCAAGTTGACGGTGTACTTTCACTCTTGCACAAAGAACTGAAAGAAAAGTATTTGATTTATTAACATAGTACGTGTTCATAGACTAAGAATATGACAATGTTACGCTAAATTTATACGGGAAACATTAGAAAAGTTGGAAATTCCATCGTACTTAATCTCAGCTGATCAATTCCTGGTAGTGAATATAAGTATGAGGTCTGATCCTCTGAAACGATAACGTACGTCAGCAAACATTAACCAAGGAGACACACACACATGTGAATACTTGTTTTGCAAATAAAACTGCCTTTTTCTGCCGCTGGTTATTTTATTTATCCCATACGCGTTTCGCCCTCTCCTGTTATAAAGCATCATCAGTGGGATCTATAACGATACAGTTTTGTTAGTTTTAGATTATCAAACAGTTAACTTCGCGATTTTCTGTAAAAAAAGTAATTACTTACCATTTGCTGATCTGCGTTTCCTCACGTCTGGTCTGGAGGTCGCACTACCACTTTTACCACTGCCATATAATCACATCTTTGTGTTCTCGCCTTCCACACACCGTTCGCCAAGTTCTTCACTCTTTTTTCTGGTGAACTATTGTTCTTTTGTGACTTGATACAACTATTTCGTCGTACACTGCTTTTCACAACGTAAATATTGCGACTCCATTACGTGTTTCATCTTCTTTGGTATGTTTACCTATTTGTTGCCCACCTAACGAAGTATGTGTTCGATACACATGTTAATGTCTATATTGACACAGTCATAAAAATGGCCTAACAGTAGACGACGCTTTTATAAAGTCTGCAGATTTCATGTTTGCTTACAAGCAGGTCCTAATCAGCAATACCGAAAATGAGAAACAGATATAAACGTTCCAGGTTGCTGCTACTTATGTTTTTCCAATTTCCATCTGTGAAAGTAAAGTGATGGAATTTCGAGAATTAGAATTAATAAGAAAGTAAATTCCAACAACCTGCAAATAACAGAAAAAATAAGAGGATTTAAATATCTGAATTCAAGTTTCAATGTTTCACGCATTTCTGTTGTTCGATGAGATGAACATTAATACGTAACATTCGAATGGAAACCTTACTCAAGATATTGTTGTACTGGTGCGGTAAGCAAATAGATTCCTCTGAGATGAGTTTTCTCCGCTATGTAGCAATATACTCGCTCCCAGATTGTAAGAAGAATATTGACTTTAGACAGAAATTAAATGTGGACTCAGTTACAGATGTTATAAAAAAATAATGAATAAAGTGGAGGGATCAAGTTCAACATGTGGAAGACAATTGAATCACTAAAATTACCTTGAAGAATAATCGCAGAGGAAGATCAAATATTGGACACTCCTTAAAATAATGGCGTTTCCAGTTCGGAGATGGACCAGACCAATAGAACTAATCCATGATGAGGATAACTATGAGCGACGTCGACACAGTATATTGCAAATACTCTTGTCTATGTAATGAATATAGAAATGTAAAAAGTGACTAACAGCTTTTCCTTTGTATTCTGGATATTCGAAACAACATATAGTGTCAGCCATCCATTGCTTGTACGTAAAATATTACGTCCCCATTTCAAGCAACTGACAAGCGCGGAAAACATTATTGTGATGTCATATACAGGGAAGCAGCACACCATTCACATATACATATTTTGTTCCTTTGGCAAGACAACGAAGTTTCCACACGAGCAAGGTGACGCCAAGAAGATGAATCAGACAATTAAAACTTCACTTACCTCATTCTCTTTACATCTACAATAAAACCTTATTAAGATCTTTAACGACAACCTACGGTAACTTACTTGTAACTGAACCATGTCTTATGGCAGGAAAACAACTGTAGATCTTCTCCAGTCACTTTGAAATAAATAAAATGAAACAGAACTAAGTGCTTGTAAGTTATGGTTACGAATACGTCTCTATTCCATTAGTGTAGATATTTTCAGGCAACAGATAGATGCCAAAATGTTTTTCGGAATAAAACACTTTGCGAAATCAACATTAGTCTGAATATAACAGACGTTACTGTGATGTGACTGGCTAGACGTGACTTGGCTTTATTGTACGTGCAAATGTTTGAGGAAATTCGACGGTGACGGCCTTATAAAAGTTCTTGGTCATCCACATTCTGTCAGAGGCATTGGAAAAAGAGGGCAGAACAGTGGATAGGGGTTTACGACATCATCTTATCCTTGTGGTACGAAATTAACCCTTAACGCGGATGAATTATCAGAGATCAACGTAGAGGTTAAAAAATCAGAAGCTAGACTGTACGATACATCTAAGAGCGGATATTGACGCAGATACTAATTTAATAATGATGAAGGGTGGGCTGAAGCTTGAGGCAACCGCCAAAAAGATCCATTGTACTAACAAGTGGGGTACTGAAATACAGAGGAATGAAGATGTGCGTTCGAAGCTCACGGAGGCAGTAGATCTGAATTACTGAGTACTAACGTTAGTAGTTTCGTTGAAGAGGAATTAACACTTCTGTAAACGTGTAATTACAAAATTAGACGTATAAGTAAACAATGATGAGGCAAGACATTATGACCACTGGCTTAATAGCTTGTTTGTCTGTCTTTGGAACGAAATGCATCACTGATGCTGCGTATCAAGTATCCGACAGTTTGTGGGTAGGTTTGTGAAGGTACTGCGTATCAGGTACTGCATATCAGATATCCGACGGTTTGTTGATAGGCTTGTGAAGGTAGGTTTGTGAGGGTATGTGGCTTTAGATGTCGACGCACAAGTCATTCAATTCCCTAAATAACCGGCAGCTGAACTGTGTACGCGATGAAGGCGTACGACGGTGACCCAGATGGGAACCATCGGATGCACATCAAGTGAATTTGGTTGCCAAGATATTAACGTTATTTCACTGTCATGCTCCTCGAACTACAGTAGCACGGCTTCGAGACATGGTCAGTTGTACTGCTGAAAGATGACGCAGTGGTGAGGGAAGACATCAGGCATCAATTGACGCTGGTGGTCCGCAGCTCACCTGGTGTCTTCGATTACTACTACAGGTCCCAGTCAAGCGCAGGAGAATGCCTCCGATAGCATAATACTGCTCCCTTCAGCCTGAGTGCGTGATGAGCTGCACGTTTCTAACCGCTGTTCACCGCGATGACTCGGTCGGTGGCGGCGACCATCGACCTAGTGCAGCAAAAACGTGGTTCACCCGAAGAGCCGACACGTTTCCACTGCTCGACAGTCGAATCCTGATAGTCCCGTTCCCACTGCTGTCGCGACTGACGATGTCGTTGGATCAACATGTGATCACGTAGGAGTCTGCTGCGGTGCTCCGTGGTCAACAATGTACGATCAACGGTGTACTCAGAAACGCTTGTGCGTGCACCAGCTATGTGCTCTTTAGACAGAGATGTCACAGATCACCATCTATCCTACTTTACCGAGCAGACAAGACTTCAAACCCCACGTTAGGTGAAGAGTCGGGGACGTCCAACCACTTAGCACCTAGTGGTAGTTTCGTTGTACTTCTACCTCCTTCCGTAGATGCTCACAGCAGTAGTACGTGAACATTCGATCAGCTTCGCCGATTTCGAGATACTCGTTCACGGGCTCTGCGTAATACACTACTGGCCATTAAAATTGCTACACCACGAAGATGTCGTGCTACAGACGCGAAATTTAACCGACAGGAAGAAGATGCATTGATATGCAAATGATTAGCTTTTCAGAGCATTCACACAAAGTTGGCACCGGTGGCGACACCTACAACGTGCTGACATGAGGAAAGTTTCCAAACGATTTCTCATACACAAACAGCTGTTGACCGTCGTTACCTGGCGAAACGTTGTTGTGATGCCTCGTGCAAGGAGGAGAAATGCGTACCAGCACGTAACTGACTTCGATGAAGGTCGGATTGTAGCCTATTGCGACTGCGGTTTATCGCATTGCGACATTGCTGCTCGCCTTGGTCGAGATCCAATGACTGTTAGCAGAATATGGAAACGGTGGGTTAAGGAGGGCAATACGGAACGCCGTGCTGGATGCCAACGGCCTCGTATCACCAGCAGTCGAGATGACAGGCATCTTATCCGCATGGCTGTAACGGATCGTGCAGCCACGTCTCGATCCCGGAGTCAACAGATGGGGACGTTTGCAGGGCAACAACCATCTGCACGAACAGTTCGACGATGTTTGCAGCAGCATGGACTATCAGCTCGGAGACCATGGCTGCGGTTACCCTTGGCGCTGCATCACTGACAGGAATACCTGCGATGGTGTACTGAACGACGAACCTGTCTGCACGAATGGCAAACCGTCATATTTTCGGATGAATCCAGGTTCTATTTACAGCATCATGATGGTCGCATCCGTGTTTGGCGACATCGCGGTGAACGCACATTGGAAGCGTGTATTCGTCATCGCCATACTGGCGTAACACCCGGCGTGATAGTATGGGGTGCCATTGGTTACACGTCTCGGTCACCTCTTGTTCGCATTGACGGCCCTTTGAACAGTGGACGTTACATTTCAGATGTGTTACTACCCGTGTCTGTACCCTTCATTCGATCCCTGCGAAATCGTACATTTCAGCAGGATAATGCAGAATCACATGTTGCAGGTCCTGTACTGGCCTTTCTTGATACAGAAAATGTTCGATTGCTGCCCTGGCCAGCACATTCTCCAGATCTCTCACCAATTGAAAACGTCTGTTCAATGGTGGCCGAGCAACTGGCTCGTCACAATACGCCAGTCATTACTCTTGATGAACTGTGGTATTGTGTTGAAGATGCATGGGCAGCTGTACCTGTACACGCCATCCAAGTTCTGTTTGACTCAATGCCCAGGCATATCAGGGCCGCTATTACGGCCAGAGGCGTTTGTTCTGGGTACTGATTTCTCAGGATCTATGCACCCAAATTGTGTGAAAATGTGATCACATGTCAGTTCTAGTATAATATATTTGTCCAATGAATATCCGTTTATCATCTGCATTTCTTCTTGGTGTAGCAATTTTAATGGCTAGTAGTGTAATAATCTGCCCTTTGTCAAAGCGACTTGTCTCAATTGATTTCCCCATTTGCAGCCCATATCTTCGCTATGGTGATCCCCCGTCCGTGTATGCTCCGTTTACATACTTTTGCTGCCGAATCACGTGCCCACAACGCCACCAGGTGGCATCCAACGTCGCGGCGAGCAGTGGTCATAATGTTTTGGCTTGTCAGTATACGTATTAAAAGCCGAAGGGCAAAGACACTGTGGAAAACAGGAATAATATTTCAGTTGATTAACGAAAGAAGGAAATATTAAAATTTAATGAAAAGTTAGGAACGGAGCAATATAACGGAACTGGGAATGAACGAAATCAGCCGGAAGTGTAGTGATGGTAGAACGTAACGATTGCATTGATAATGTAAACAAAACAAAATGGATGTAATCATCCACAAGACAGAATGTACATGTAGGAAATTCAAACTGACTTGCGGTGAATTTAAAAGCAAACGAGTCAACACGAGAGAGCAAAAAAATTCCTCTACGAAATGCAGCGGAGGGAGCGCACACTTGGAAAGAGCACACTGAGGGACTCTGCGATGTGCAGGAACTGTCGGATACAGCGATAGACTATGAGATGGGTGCGAACTTGGCGCATATTGGAGATCCAGGATTAGAATGAAGGTTTGCCAGGAGTTTGAAGCTAAAGGAGTCCTTTGGCTGTTGGTAACAGTACTCCACTTGTTAAAACTTTTTATCTACGCGTTTTGGGCCATGTTGGAAACATATAAACAAATATTTATCATCATGTAATAAGTATAACGTGTCTTCTACGCTACTACTTTTTGGTATTTCTCAAACAAGCCAGTGTACCATGGAGGCCAAGAATTCGGTTGACGGGCCTTACTCTGGCTCGCGTGACATGCCTCTATCGTACGGTTTCACACTTTCCCTGCCATCACATCATGCTATCTGATTGTGGAAAGAGAGAAGAGGGGGAAACTGCAAATGTGCGCATTTAAATAGCAAAGCAGTTGCACTGCGTAGGACTTTATTTCATATTTCCTATGTTTCAACAATATAGATAAAGAAATTTTTCAGTGCCATTTGATTATTTTTGCGTGCGGCTGATCCCGGCGGAGGTTCGAGTCCTCCCTCGGGCATGGGTGTTTGTGTTGGTCTTTAGGATCATTTAGGTTAAGTAGTGTGTAAGCTTAGGGACTGGTGACCTTAGCAGTTAAGTCCCATAAGATTTCACACACATTTGAACATTTTTTATTATTTTTGCGTTGCCGAAGACATAAAATAATCTGGCCCGAGTAGATGCACAAAATTTAACAGGGTTTTGCACTCAGGATCTCACGTAATCGTTACTCATTTAGTTTCTAAGCAGAAAACGCTTTTCACAGACATGTAGTTTTTTTTAAAAAAAGTGTTTTATCACGTATGTAACCTCATTATGGAGACGCGGAAACTCTTCCAGAGAAAAAAACTTAGA
The DNA here is from genome assembly GCF_021461395.2 of Schistocerca americana. NCBI lineage: Eukaryota > Metazoa > Arthropoda > Insecta > Orthoptera > Acrididae > Schistocerca > Schistocerca americana. The sequence continues at coordinate 292,221,100 of NC_060123.1, read as the reverse complement.
CCTTCTGGACAGTTTTAATGTAAAAGAATTTCTTTTAAAAAGGAATTACATTGCACATCAGTTAGTTCCATCTGCACGTGCAGAGGAGTGCTTTTAACTGAAACGGTAACCGGTCCCGAAAATAGCTCAAAAACAAATGCATGATTGACAGCGTCCACAGAAACGTTTAAGAAACTGTTTTAAGATTGCAAGGAATTTTTCTTACGTCGTATTTTCTCTAGCTCCAGTAAGCTCAGGGAAATGGCAATATTATTTGTCAATTTCTCACTTACACAATGAGGTTTTCTTTTTAAATGCAACATCTTACAGTGAGCATTCAAAACCACTAAAAATGCGTGGTCTGCAGTCAATTCTGGATGTTCTAACTTTCGTTCTTGCTCTTCTTTTCCTCCATAAATTCAACAGTAGCGGGCTTTAAATCGAAAAATCGTTCCAGGCATGCCCCAAAGCACTTTGCAGTAGTATGTGAAGTATCCGTACTCTTCATTCAGTTCCATCGAAACTGTTGCAACTGACAGTAGAAATACACTATTCGCACCACCAATTTCAACACATTCTACGTGTGCCAGCAAAATTATCACAAAGTGCTTCTTGATTTACAGGACAATGAATCCTCCCTGCCGATCGCTGTAATTTTTTGCTCTTTCACTGTCAACTCAATCTTCGAGTTCTTTCTGCCTAGTTTAGTGAAGTTACATAGCAAATTTGCGCTACCCAGCGATTACGCGAGAGTATAGTACTTAATAGATCTTGGGAATCCTTATCCTTCTCTACTGTCTTTCCCATTCATTTTTAACGATAGAGCCGCCCGGAGTGGCCGAGCGGTTAAAGGCGCTACAGTCTGGAACCGCACGACCGCTACGGTCGAAGGTTCGAATCCTGCCTCGGGCATGAATGTGTGTGATGTCCTTAGGTTAGATAGGTTTAAGTAGTTCTAAGTTCTAGGGGACTTATGACCACAGCAGTTGAGTACCATAGTGCTCAGAGCCATTTGAACCATTTTTTTTAACGATAAGTCGCTGTTCTCTTTTTCTTTTCTTTCAGCCAGCCATTGGAACTGTGAAGTTCCTTTACACCACAGAAAAGTAGCGAAAGGTAAATAGCGCTGACAACACGACTCAGCCGGACTGAAGAAACTCTTTCCGATCGAAAAATGCCGCATCCGAATGCTAAATGAAATGTCGCCCTATACCGAGTATTTCCGAAAAGTACCGAGCAAAGACGAGACAGGCCGTATCTCGGACCGTATGCGGCCTGCAAGTCGAGCTCGCATGCAATTTCGCACGCTGTGACCGAACCAACAGGTCGGTCACCTTAACCTCACCTTCGAAGCAGACGCTGTTCATGTATGCTGTACTTTGACACTAGTGGGAATGGTGATAAATGTAGATTAATCTTTTCTAAGATTGATTCTGACACTGAGTTTAAAAAAGAAGAAGAAAACAAGATGCTGTTCCAGGGAATGTTTTAAAATGAGAGAGAAGTGCACACATGAAAACCTGTTTAGGGAAATGATAACTCAGAACCGGATGATTGCATCAGCTGAGAACTTCGATTTCTTTTATTTTATAGTCCTACCGCTTGTATGTTATAAGTAAAACATTGATTTTCTTCTTAATCTCTTCCTGCATAATTTTTGGCTGGGAAAGAGGCGACCGTGCTGGAAACCGTCACGGCTGTTTTGTTTTTATCCTTGATTGTAGTTTCCATAGATGTGGAATCGGATGGCATTATGAGATAAACTGTAGTAAAACTCTTCTTCGCTAAATATAAGCGGCGAAACATCAACACATACAATGTCCGCCATTTTGTCAAATTCTCTGTTAATCAAAATTTCTCTCAAACATCTCAGACATGCTCTATGTTTGACAAACACGTGAAATAGCTTTGCATACAGTAAAATATTTGGCAACTAGTACTTTTGGTTGATACGTGCCTTTTCTGGGGGCCAGGCCACTGTAGTGTCGCGCTGACAATAGTTGCAGTAACGAGTGAGCAGAACCAGTAGTGGTTCTGAATCAGCTGCGTTGACAGCAGGGGAAACAGTCACGGTAAATGTACACATGAAGTTAAAATGGGAAGTATTTAATCAGTTGTAACGAGTGGTGTATTGATTTGGTATATAAGGACTAACGAGAAGTTGTGAATGTGAGTGTGTTTTGTATCGAACACAAGTGAATTTACGGGATAAGATGTCAAGCTATGCGATTCATGTGAATAAACATTATTAGCAGGGACACAGCGCGTAGAGTAATTTATAGGGGAGGGTACAATACTTATGATCAAATTCTTACTGAGCTAATGGCTTCATTGTAATAAATTCACATTGAATTGTGATGTATATCAGTGTGAAAGAGAAGCACATGGATCTGTTACTTTCTTTGAAGTTTAATAAGCTAAATAAATGGACATAATTTTTTTTATTGCAGAGCAATCTTCTTATCACTGGTTATTAATTTCGTGTGGCAGCTAATTATAGACACATCACGAACAATTAGATACAAGGATTATCGTTTGCAGGCTAAAAAAATGGTTCAAATGGCTCTGAGCACTATGGGACTCCACTGCTGAGGTCATTAGTCCCCTAGAACTTAGAACTAGTTAAACCTAACTAACCTAAGGACATCACAAACATCCATGGCCGAGGCAGGATTCGAACCTGCGACCGCAGCGGTCTTGCGGCTCCAGACTGCAGCGCCTTTAACCGCACGGCCACTTCGGCCGGCCTCGTTTGCAGGATCTGATATTTTTGCAAGTTGTCTCCCTCAATGTCTGATGGCCATGTAATACATAGATTGTAATTTTAGTACGGTGTCTAAGAGAGCTTACAAAGTTAGCCCTTGTTATTATTGAACAGAAAGAGGTTATAAGGGTACGGTCAGCATTTAAGGCAAATGAGCTTTGATGACTTGCGATAAAACAATGCGGAAGGGACAGATAACCTACCGAAGTAGTCTGTAGAATATAGTGATAAACAACAACTAAACTATTATTCAAGTTGATGTGTAGAATCTAAAAAAAATGGTTCAAATGGCTATGAGCGCTATGGGATTTAACTTCTGAGGTCATCAGTCCCCGAGAACTTAGAACTACTTAAACCTAACTAACCTAAGGACATCACATACATCCATGCCCGAGGCAGGATTCGAACTTGCGACCGTAGCGATCGCGCAGTTCCAGACTGTAGCGCCTAGAACCACTCGGCCACACCGACCGGCGTAGAATCTAAGAGACTGAATACATATAATCGGACTTCCAAATAAACAATTGCGGAAATGTTAAGATCAGATAGCATTTGTTGTCCAGGAAAAGCAGTTTGACAATTTAAAGATTTGCAAGATATCGAAATCCTCAGAAACATAGATATACTGTACAGTAAAAGTCGGGTAATAGACTGTATGTACAATTACCGGTAGGGAACAGTAAGGATGAAAGATGAAGGGAGAAGGCAATGGTGAAGGCTTTATCCTCTACTGTTCAAGAATAATGACGGAAATCAAAGACTGCTTCATGAAATACGTTAAAATTTTAGGTGGGAAGATATCAGTGATAAGATTCACTGATGACTTTGCTATCCTTTGCGAAAATGAAGTAGTAAAGGACCTGTTGAATGGAGTAAATCGCCTACTGAGGAAAGAATACAAACACAGATTTAGAGGAAATCAAAAGGGGTCAGCACTGCAACAAAGACGCGACAGCAGAAAGAAAGAACTACTTTGACAACGGTAGGCCGGTTACAACACATCCAAGCTGTGCACTTCTGTGGTGGCCGATGTGATTGAAAGTGGTGCTTTGGCTAAACAATTACGCAGCGACCCAGTATAAATACCCTTCATTTTCAGTCAAAGCTATCGTAGTCTGTCAGTCACCATCTGTGAGGTCCTCTCCGATAGCTGAATGGCCAGCGTGACGGACTGCTGTCCTAAAGAGCCCGGGTTCGATTCCCGGCTGGGTCGGGGATTTTCTCCGCTCAGGGACTGGGTGTTGTGTTGTCTTCATCATCATTTCATCCCCATCCGCCGCGCACGTCACCCAATGTGGCGTCGAATGTAATAAGACCTGTACCACGGCGGCCGGGCCTGCCCCGTAAGGAGCCTCCCGGCCAAACGCTCATTTCCATTACCATCTGTGAAAGGAAGTATACCACCACGGGACTAATGTTGGCTCTCAGTCCGTCGCTGTGGACTCATTCCAGCTGGTGGGTCACCTCTGGGCTCACTTCAGACTCAGACAGCCTTCTGTCATGGGGGCAGCCGTTCGAGACTAGCGTGATTGCACCGCTCAGCTCCCACGCCTGTGTAAGCAAACTGCCACGGTACACCTCTGCTTGCAAGGGTGGACACCACTGCTGGGGGCTGTCCTCCTCTGCAAGAAGCACTACGGGTTTCTGCGCCTTGTGGCATACTGGAGTTACAGAACGGTGCCCATGCGGTAAACAAGTGCTTCTGCATTATCCATGTATCAGCGTTCCTAGTACCGCGAGCGTCACAGCAGGTCATAAGCAGCCTCCTTTTACCAATACCTCCACACTCGCTGTCTTCAGCACACGACCGAAGGGGTTGCGGTTGGAGAGGGGGATGGTGGGGGGCGGTGGAGGGCGCGGGGGAGGGGGGGGGGGGGAGGGAGCTTGGCAACCGAAAAGTTTTGCAACCAGTGTTTAGTCTCTTCTTCAATAACGCGTATGGCTGATCATGATGTTTCTGTTAGTAACTATGGTCATCATTTGTACAACACATCGCCCTAACCGTGCTACTTCAGAGGTTGTCGATCACGGGTTTCCACAAAGTGAAGGAATTCTGCTACCTAAAACACAAATTTTCACACGATGGTCGAACCTAGGAGGATAATACTCGCAGGCAAGGAGGGGAATCCTTAAAAAAGATGAAGCCTCGGAGTATTAACTACTGCTCTTAGCTGTAGAAATAAATTTCCATGTGGAACACTGTTTTGCATAGAAGTGAATAATGGACTTGTAAGGGTAGTGTGCATTAACACATATAATGTCTCAGATTTTTGCAGTATATGGAAGCAACGGTTATTGTACAGGATATGAATGCCACATGACCTATATTGAAGCAGCATCAATGGGCTAAGAAATAATACGAAGTTCGTTGACGATGTGAACAATGCTTTTCAGACAGCATAGCGAACAGCGGTAGAACGTGCCAGTTCTCTGTGAGCCACGGCCTGGTTAGGACATAAATGTTGCAGAAAATTAACTGACCTCGAAACGCATGAAATGCATGGGATGAGATGGCTCTGAGCACTGTGGGACTTAACATCTGAGGTCATCAGTCCCCTAGAACTTAGAACTACTTAAACCTAACTAACCTAAGGACATAACACACATCCATGCAAGAGGCAGGATTCGAACCTGCAGCCGTAGCGGTCGCGCGGTTCCATACTGAAGCGCCTAGAAGCGCTTGGCCACAGCAGCCGGCCAAATGTGTGGGAACTTCGTAAAACCAACAAGGAGAGACAATACTCTACAGGTAAAAATTTTCGCCAACCGAGACAAAAACTACATAGTTCATTTCAGTGTAAAAACACATCGCACAAACTAAACAGAAAAAATATTTTCTCTCTCTATCATTACGTAGAAAACAGTACGGTGGTTCAGATTATAGCCACTTCAAAGTATCCACCCTTTTCCCTTCAGAACAGTTGTTCAAACTCCTGGAATTCTGGAGGTAACATTTTTCACCGTTGTTGAAGATACTGCAGTGTAACACGTCTGTAAATCATTCATAGATCTTCAACATTTGATAACCTCAGTTGTCCGACCTCTCTGTCAAGTTCATCCCGTAAGAGTTCAATGCACCGCGCGGAGTAGCGGCGCGGTTTGAGGCGTTACGTCATGGACTACGCGGCCCCTCCCGCCGGAGTTTCGAGTCCTCCCTCGGGCATGGCTGTGTGTGTTGTTCTTAGCGTAAGTTATTTTAAGTAGTGTCTAAGTCTAGGGACCGATGACCCAAGCAGTTTGGTCCTTAGAAATTCACACACATTTGAACATTTAGTTCAATGCGATTCAAGGCAAGTGATTGACTTTATCAGATCATATTCTTCAGTTGCCCTAATTTCTCATTTCTATTGACATACCCTCTGCATAACTGAGGAGCATATTTGGGAACATTCTCTCGCTGTGGAACAAACTCGTGACCAATGAGTCTCTCGCCATATGGAACTTCATTGTTGATCAGTATCCTGTGATATCCTTTCTTCTTTAATTTTTCATTAATTGTCACCAGATCAACGACTTCATCACCAGCAAAATTCTACGCACAATGACCGAGCGTCCACCTTGCTTCGCCATGGGCCTCACACACTGATTCTTCATCCGTCTTCCACGAAGTCGACGACTGAACATTCGACCATGGCTTCCAAAATTTCAAACTTAGATTCGTCCGTGAATAACACCTTGGACCATTGCTTCACGCTCCAGTTTCTACGATGCTGTGCTTATTGCAATCTTGTAACCTTATGTCTTTGCTTAATAGAGGGTTTAGGGCCGATATGCACACCTTTAAACCTTGTTCACGAAGACGCTATTAACGCACATAATGGAGCTGCTGATATACTGTTTACCTCCTCGGATTTCAGGTTCAGCACGAGTCCTATGACGTTTACTCTGTACACATGTGAACTGTTCGCCCTGTACGATATTACTCGGGGTCTTCTACACATGTCCATTCAATTACGCACATGCGTATTCAAATACCAGATTATCAAGAATTAAGTGAGTTCGAATGTGTGTTATTATAGGCGGTGCACAAACGATGGGACACAGCATCTCCGGGGTAGCTATGAAGTGGGAATTTTGCCGTACGACCATTTCACGAGTATACCGTGAACATCAAGAATCTGCCAAAACATCAAATCTCTGACATCTCTACGAGCGGAAAAAGATCCTGCAAGAACGGGACCAACGACGACTCACGAGAATCGTTCAACATGACGGAGGTGCAACTCTTCATCAAATTGCCGCAGGTTTCAATGGTGGGCCATAAAAAAATGTCAGCGTGCGAAACATTCGACGAAACATCGTCGGTATGGGCTTTCCGAGCCAAAGGCCCACTCGTGAACCCTTGATGAGTGCACGTCACAAAGCTTTATGCCTCGCCTGGACCAGACAACACCGACGTTGGACTGTTGACGACTGGAAACATGTTGCCTGGTCGGACGAGTCTCGTTTCGAATTGTGTCTAGCAGATGGGCGTGTACAGGTATGAAGACAACCTCATGAATCCATGGACCCTCCATGTCAGCAGGGGACTGTTGAAACTGATGGAGGCTCTGTAATGGTATGGGAAGTGTGCAGTTGTAGTGATATGGGCCCCCTGATACTTCTAGATACGACTCTGACAGGTGACACGTAAGCATACTGTCTGATCAACTGTGTCCATTTACGTCCATTGTGCATCTCGACGGACTTGGACAATTTCAGCAGGGCATTGCGACACCCATACGTCTAGAAATGCTACAGAGTGGCTCCAGGAACACTCTTCTCAGTTTAAACACTTCAGCTGGGCACTAAACTCCCCAGACATGAACTTCATTTAGCATATCTGGGATGCCTTGCAATGTGATGTTCAGAAGAGATCTCCATCCCCTCATACTCTTAGGGATTTATTAACAGCCCTGCAGGATTCATGGTGTCGATTCCCTCCAGCACTACTTCAGACATTAGTGGAGTCCATGCCACGTCGTGTTGCGGCACTTCTGCGTGCTTTCGGAGGCCCTACACGATATTAGGCAGATGTACCAGTTTCTTTGCCTCTTCTGTGTAGATCGTAAACACTTACCTTGGTACCAGTTTAATTAAACTGCTGCTAGGTCAATGTAGATCGGGCTAAGCCAACTTCAGTTGCTATTGTGCTGCTAGAACGGCCTTCCTGATACAGAGCTACAATTAAGTATGAACCTGACCAGGTATACAAACATGCTGCCAGATGAACACAATGTACTTTAAACTAATGCGAACTGATTGCTACAGATGAAGGAATGAGGCCTGTTCCGATGGAACAGAATACGTGAAGGCTCGTCAGTGGCGTTGTGAATACCTATCGGCACCCCTCTGTGCGAACAACCAGTCAAATACGCAACATCGGCACTTAGGCTTTACATTTTTATATTTATACTATCATAAGAACGGGGATATGACAGAATATTCATAATGAAACCTTGTTTTAACCACAGATAGGTGGTTGTGATCGGAATGTTTTGATCGGTAGTATATGCAAAACACTAAATAGAAAGCAGAAACTGTGTTAAGAAATCATGACACTACAGGCCAATAGTTTTAGGCAAAGACAGTCACTGGAATGTACAGATTGTTTCACAGTTCCTATTATAGCATTCTGGGGGTTGTAGAGGGGACATAGTAAAGAACGTTTTGGAAAAGAAACCATGTCCGGATGCGTACCATAAGATGAAGGGTGGAATTACTATCAAATCTTCCGCTTCACGGAGCGCACTCAAACGGAAAAGAGGGTGCTGCCGTGAGTTCCCTGACGTAATGTGTAATGTGTCCTCTGTTTGCGATCCCTGCTTCAGAGTTCTGATCACCTGTCACTCCGTCATTGAGCAGTAAGGACGACCGAGACTTTACAGGACGGCGTAATAAACGTTTGAATAGTACCTAGAGAGCCCGACAATTAACAGTGAAGTTGAACGTAATGGTAGAACGACACAACGCATGTAGAGCTCCAGCAGAACAAAAATGTCAGATCTCATTGTCTCCACTGTATGCGTAACGTGAAACAAGAAATTTGAAACTGACGTGATCATCAAACTTATTTTTCATGCAAACGGTACGTTCCCACACATGGGTTTCCTATCAAAACGTAATGTATTAAGTCCCCAACACAGCCCCTACACAGTAACTGTGAAACACCTTGTATACAGCATATAATGAAGTATGTTGGGATGCAGGAACTATTCTGAGATGAAGATAACAGCCCAAGAGAGGGAATTGTCAAACCAGTCATTTGACTAATTACGAGTACAAAAAAATGCAATAGTTGTTATATTATCCGCAAGTAACATAAAATCAGCTTATTTACATCATAGTACTGACATAAGGTAGCAAAATTCTGTTCCAGTTTGGTATAATCACACGAAATTTATTGCCACGGATGCTTTTTTTATTTCAGCCGTTTCCCTCCCCATTAGTCAGTGCACTGCCCATTGCGAGGGACCATATATGCTAGTGGCCTCCAATATACTACACAGGTGTTTCTCTTCAATGAAGCAGGAGATATGCCAACACATTTTGTGGCAGGATCGGCAGTAATTTTATCGAAAAAAGACACGGAGAGTAAACGTAGGAATACTTTATCATCTGCCGCTGGAGTCTGTACCAGCACGTGGCATGTGGCAGCTCCACCAGTCGGATTAACGACATGCAGCCAGGCAAGATGCCAAAATTGCGTGCGTGGTTTTTTAATGGCTTGTCAGAAGAGTTCTGGCAACTGTTGTACGGTGACATTCCAGAGCGCCGCGTATCGAGAAAGGCCGATATGCAGCAGCAATCCATGTGACATTTATTTTGGAGTTAATGACCACTGTAACGCGTGACAGTACACTCGAAATTCGATCTGAACATCTGAGAGATTCATTGCGATGATCAAAGAGATTAGGAGGTTGCACATTCATAACTAGATGCCGCATTTCTACTCATATTGACACTTGAGTAACTTGTCACAGTAATTTCGTACGCTCATATCCACACTCAGGTCTACGTGGACTGGGGACTGTCTCACTGTGCACTGCTCTGCAAACCTTATGGACGAGGTAGATAAAGTATCATACACTGTGTGATCAAAAGTATCCAGACACCTGACTGAAAATGACTTACATGGTCGTGGCGCCCTCCATCAGTAACGCTGGAATCCAATATGGTGTTGGCCCACCCTTAGCCTTGATGATAGGTTACACTCTCGCAGGCATACGTTTAATCAGGTGCTGCAAGGATTCTTGGGGAATGGCAGCCCATTCTTCAGGGAGTGCTGCATTGACGTATCAATGTCGGTCGGTGAGGTCTGGCACAAAATCGGGATTCAAAAACATCCTAAATGTGTTCTATAGGGTTCAGTCCATTACAGGAATGTTATTGTCGTCCAACCACTCCACCACAGGCAATGCATTACGAACACGTGCTCGGTCGTGTTGAAAGCTGCAGTCGCCATCCCCGAATTGCTCTTCAACAGTCGGAAGCAAGAAGTCTCAAATGGCTCTGAGCACTATGGGACTTAACATCTGAGGTCATCAGTCAGCTAGAACTTAGAACCACTTAAACCTAACTAACCTAAGGACATCACACACATCCATGTCCGAGGCAGGATTCGAACCTGCTTCCGTAGCGGTCGCGCGGTTCCAGACTGAAGCGGCTGGAACCGCTCGGCCACACAGGCCGGCGGAAGCACGAATTTGCTTAAAACATCAATGTAGGCCTGTGCTGTGATAGTGCCACGCTAAACAACAAAGGGTGCAAGCCCCTCCATGAAAAACACGACCACACCATAACACCACCGCCTCCAAATTTTACTGTTGGCACTACACACGCTGGCAGACGACGTTCACCAGGCGTTCGTCGTACCGGTACACTGCCATCGGATCGTCACACTGTGTTCCGTGATTCGTCACTTCACGCGACGTTTTTCCACTGTTCAATCGTCCAATGTTACGCTCCTTATACCAAGCGAGGCGTCGTTTGGCATTTACCGGCGTGATGTGTGGCTTATGAGCAGCCGCTCGACCATGAAATCCAAGTTTTCTCACCTCCCGCCTGACTGTCATAGTACTTCCAGTGAGTCCTGATGCGGTTTGGAATTCCCGTGTGATGGTCTGAATAGATGTCTGCCTATTACACATCACGGCCCTCTTCAACTGTCGGCGGTCTCTGTCAGCCAAGAGACGAGGTCGGCTTGTACGCTTTTGTGCTGTACGTGTCCCTTCACGTTTCCAATTCACTACCTCATCGGGGACAGTGGACCTAGGGATGTTTATGAGTCTGGAAATCTTGTGTACTGACGTATGACGCAAGTGACACACAATCACGTGACTACGTTCGAAGTCCATGAGTTCGCGGAGCGCCCCATTCTGCTCTCTCACGATGTCTAATTACTACTGAGGTCGCTGATATGGAGTACCTGGCAGTAGGTGGCAGCACAACGCACCTAATAAGAAAAATGTATGTTTTGGGGGGTTTGTGGATACTTTTGATCACACAGCGTAACATATTAACTACTCGGTGAAAATGATGTAACTGGAGCCAGAGGTCTCCCAGTCGTGTACATATTGTTGGACGTCACAAGACGTGTAGTCAGAGTGACTATATCGCCAATTTAGGCTGGCAACGCATCACGACGTACCTGAAGCAACGGTAAAAAAACAAGGTACCGATGTCTGTCAATCAGCGAGCGGTTACGGTGAAATGTCTTAATGTTTTTCATTAAAAATAGCCCGGAGACAACATTTAGATAACTTGACATGGGGAAGAATCGTCGGGTAAGTGGAAGAAGGGCGTAGTGCGGTGTGTGAAGAGCAAGAGTTTGGTATCGCTCACAGCACTATTTATCGTACATGGATAGCGTTCAGAACCACAGGCACTGCTGCCACACGGAGAGGAGGCGGTCGACTACGGCAGCAGATGGCCGCAACTTTGTGCAACAGGCAAAAAGGATCCACGTCAAACAGCAGGTGCGATTGCAACCACTTTTAACAGGACGGCAACGCACGCAATTTTACGCTCCATAGTGACACGACAATTGCATGGGGTGGCTTCTTTATCCGAAGACCAGTATGCTGTACTCCGTTTTCGATGGCCTCACAGCAGACGTGCTGGACTAACGAGATGTGAGGTCGCGTGCTCTTCTCGAGTGAGAGCAGATTCAGTCTAAGTAGTGATTCTGGACGTTCCCTCATATGGCGAGAGATGGGAACACGCAATGCGCCCACGAACATTGTCAAACATGATCATTTTGGGGGTCCTGATTTTATTGTGTGTGGAGGCATATTACTGCGTAGGCATACTGACCTCGAAATCTTTGAACGATGCACACTCACCGGCCAACTTTAGGGTGCACTGTACTCCTTCCCCCCATTTGCGTCTTTGCAGGGGCGCATTCGGTTCAGACTTTTTTGAATGACAGTGTGTGACTACATCGAACTGCGCAATGAAGGAGCCTCTTGGAACGAGAGGATATTCAGCGAATGGAACGGCCTGCCCGTTCCCCCGCGTTAAATCTCATTGAGCACGTGTGAGATGCTTTGGGGGGGGGGGGGGGGGGGATAGCATAAAGCAGCAAGTTCACGTGCACCAGCAACAATCCGTTGTCAACCATTGGTGCTGGAATGGTACGCCTTACGCCAAGAACTCCTTACCAACCTCATAGCTAGCTGGGGAGCGCGTTGGACAGCCATTCGTGATGATAACGTACCCATTAAGAATCCTGTTCCGCCTTCTCTAATGTCCAGAGAACCATCGTAAATCGAGGAATAAAAGTATCATTTCAGTTCGTCTCCCTCCATATTTCTTTCAGTTATCTTCTGCGAGAAACTGCTGAAGTTCTGCCCGAGTGGTGCAAAATTCATCGAGTTATATTACTTGTCAATGACACAGCATGCGAATGTTACTTTCGTTTTTAAGTTCCGCACACCAGTGCGTTGTAATTTGTATATTCACAGATTTCAGTAGTTCATCTGCAGTTTTCTTTTCTAATTTTTCATTCTCGGTATGGGCTGGTGAGCTAGAACATTATGATCACCTACCTAGCAGCCGGTATGTCCATCTTTGACACGGATGACAGCGACGAGAGGTCGTGATATGGTAATAATGAGGTCTTCGTAGGTCACTGGAGGGAGTCGGCACCACATCTGCACGCACAAGTCGCCTAATTCGAGCAAATTTCTTGGAGAGGGTGATGAGCTCTGCCCCACATTCAGTCACACCCATATGTGTTCAATTGCGTTCAGATCTGGCGAGTTTGGGGGTCAGTATCTCAACTGGAACTCGCCACTGTGTTCCTCGAACCACTCCTTCACACTCCTGGCCTTTTGACAGCGCATTACCTTGCTACACAAATCACCTGAATGTTTCCTAAGCGGAGAAACAAACAAGTGATAAATGGTATCTTGGTTGAAGTGCGAAAAGAGTCGGTGCAACAAGCGACTGAAAAACGAAAATAAAGACTGAATTTGAAAGATATGAGATGTTAAAAACATTGCACTTCACTTTCCAACTTCTAAGAAAGTAGATAGCACGTCCAATTAACTTAATTTTCTAAGGGAGGTGGGAGATCAATGAGCAGACGTCGATGCTGTTAGACCGAAGTATTCAGATTTGATGATGATCTAGGAAAATACTCACAAATAAGTATATACAGGGAATGAAAGCAGTGCAGAGAAAGAATAATGTAAGGAAAAAAATTGTGCTTAATGCAAGTGAAGTATGATGTACTTCATGAAGCCAGTGCTTCTAACAGATGTAATGCCAGTCTGATGCGACTTCATTTAAACAGTATCAAGTAAACTGCGAAAATGTTCTCAGTGACTACCTATTTCACGTTGAATTTTGCTTTTGTAGACCATTGCCACCGCCTTCATCGCCATCAGATAACGTACATGAGCAACAGATGCGTCACAAATGAATACCTTTTAATGTTCTAAATAGGGAAAACAATGATGATAGTTCCTGAAGTTCTAAACTGCGTAGACGACCATGATTTATAAGCGATTATCAAATTACTATCGTACAAACATCATGTGATGGCAATAATCGGAGCTTCTAAAATGACATAAAAATGGTTGAATCTTTGCTCTGCCGCCGAAAATACTGACAAAAGCCCTCTACACCGTGAACAACAATGGTAATTTTGAAATGACGAACTCAACTTTTTTCGAATTGCTCATGCAGGAAACACAAGGATTTCTCGGAAAATTGTAGCTTTTATATATTATAAACTGCATGAAGAGTTACATGTTACGTCATTGCTGTAACCAGCTTATTAAAACCACCCGATATAGAAGCCACAACGGAGAAACTTCTGAGAAAGAACAGCATGCATTCATAGATACGCATTTCATCACTTGTATTCTCCGTGAAGTTATTCTGTTGGTAACCTGAGAGTCGCGACAATGAATCCGTGCGTTGAAATATGCAGGAAACAACTGCAGGAAAATATGAAACAGGCACCTGATTCACTGAAATAAATGGAAATGTCGTGTGGCTGGGGCCTCCCATAGGGTAGACCGTTCGCCTGGTGCAGGTCTCTCGATTTGACGCCACTTCGGCGACCTGCGTGTCGATGGGGATGAAATGATGATGATTAGGACAACACAACACCCAGTCCCTGAGCGGAGAAAATCTCCGACCCAGCCGGGAATCGAACCCGGGCCCTTATGATTGACAGTCTGTCACGCTGACCACTCAGCTACCGGGGCGGACTCACTTAAATAGTAGAGGCTACGTAACGCCTAAACAGATTAGTAACAACTCTTTCGAGCTGTAGTGAAGCGTGCTCCGACCGAAACAAAATTTCTCCAAAGCGGACAATGTACCGTTTAAATGACAGATTCTTCAATAGTTCTTCTTTGTGGATCGTCAATAAGAGCCGTGGTTCGTATAAGCAACAGCTTTCATTTCCGCGCTCCAAGTGGTTTCCAGGTCGATGTATATGTTGTTGAATTCCATTACATCGAACTGGAAAATCGCATGGACCACGACAAAGCAAATCACCATTCTACTGGAAAGCATGTAAGTGAACACAACTATTTCGCATCATATGTAAATAAATGGAAGCAGTTTAGGGTGTTCTGTTAATGAATCAAAATATTCTTCTGCATAGTGGGAGCATACGGCGTTCTGTTGATCAAAATATCTATGTAACTAAAAATGTTATCCATCTGAAGATGGGCATGTTAGCCCGAAACCGGCTATGGCATAAAATAAAACATTGATAAATTTTTGTAGCTGTTTGCGTCAGTCACTAAATATTTGACAATGTTTGGTCGGTTCGCAGTTTTCCTTTCTCACAGTGTTCACCAAGAGAGCTTTTAAATTTAACTGATGGCAAATCTAAAGTTGAATGACAGAATTAAAACCGCTACATTAAAAGTTATCGGCACAACCAAAATTCACGCATACACGGTGTCCTAGGAGCAATGGTCTGTTGGCTCTGAGCACTATGGGACTCAACTGCTGAGGTCATTAGTCCCCTAGAACGTAGAACTAGTTAAACCTAACTAACCTAAGGACATCACAAACATCCATTCCCGAGGCAGGATTCGAACCTGCGACCGTAGCGGTCTTGCGGTTCCAGACTGCAGCAATGGTCTGTATTTAGGAACATGATGGAACAGTCATTCGAAGCAAAAGCGGCGAAGATGAGTAAGTGCTTTTAGCTCTTACGGTATGCAACACCGAGTCCATGTTTACGAGAATTTTTTTCTTATTTTGGCCCTAACTATCGCCACTTAAAACACGGAAAGCAAAGATTTTTCAGTAGGCAGATTTGTTTCACGGTATCAAATATGAAGAAATGTTCATAGTTTTAAGGTATGTATTTTACAGCCCACATTTACTAGACATTTTTGTTTCGAATAACCGTTACTATCATATCCCTGAATATTGACCAGTCCTCCTCCGACAAACTTTATAAAACAAGGTATCGCTTGAACAAGTCCAATTATGAATGAAATGTGATTTCTTTACAGTCTAGACGACATTCAAAGTGATTACACCCGTAAATGACGCAAGCTCGCTTTTTTTCATTTAATCAAAACACTCACCAGAAGCTAATGTTTGGAGCAGTTAATATGACGGACGTCGGATTCAAGTTTGTGACGTCATCACAGCTTCCCTTATTATACCTACTAGATCTTACCGCAGCTGCCTATTAAACAGATATTCTGATTGTCGTACATCGTAACGTTATTCTGACATATTATGTATAGCATATTATAACTTTTCGATTCCGCGATTGTAGGAATCACGTGGTTTTGAGGAGAAGAACTCTTAGAGCCACTGCTGGAAAGCGTTTTCATTCGGAAAGGAAGTTCGTTGAAGGCTGATAGGGAGTGGAAAAATTGAAAATCTGAGGGTGCAGGATCAGGTGAATAAAGTGAGTGCGGAATGATTTCCCAAACCGACTCCTGTCTATGAGAATGCAGGCTGGCGCTATCATGGAGTAGCACCACTTCAAGCAAGTCTTCCTGGTCGTTGCCCTTGGATTGAGTATGCAAGATATCTCAGCTGTTGACAATAAATCCTAGTAGTGATGGTGACAACTTGGGGAAGTGATTCGTAGCACACCACATCGTCGCTGATCCACCAGATGCATAACATTACGTTTTGCGAAAGTGCGCACGTGTTTGTATTCAGAGTTGTTGCTTTGTTTGGGCCCAACCATTCCTTTTGTTTCCTTATTTTAGTATAAAGACACCATTTCTCCTCACCAGTAACGATACAGGACAGGAACGGACAACTCGTTCACGAGCCAATAGATGACGAGCAAGCAGACATGCATATATGGCTACCCGCTGATTTTTGTGATTTTAGTTTAGAGCATGCGGTACCCATACACCCGATTTTTTAACATTTCCCATTGCATGCAAATGAGACACAATGGTGGAATGATCCCAGTTTATCACATTTGTCAGCTCGCAAGAACACTGGTGTGGAACATATTGTATTAATGTTTTAAAAGATCATCAAACTCTGAAAGACTTCCTGAATGTGGAGGGTCAGTAATGTCAAAACGATTCTCCTTGAGACGAGAAAACCGTTTTCTTGCCGCGCTCAGTCCAAGACATTATCCCCATCAATGGTGCAGATGTTTCTGTCTGTCACCGCTGCTGTCATCCCTCTACTGAAATCAAACAGAAGGATATGTCGGAAATGTTCCCATTTATCCACTTGGCACTCCATTTTCTAACGTCCACACCTCCATTGACAAAATGACAATATGTAACTCAAATAGCAAGTGTGAACTACAAATAGAAAAAAAACAATCGATAATTAAACCCACAGCAATCTGAATACTAACATGCAAAACAAAAACGCTACGAACCTATGCACGAACCTAATGTGCAGATGATACACATTTACTAGCCACAATATTAAGACTACTGCCCAGAATGAGACTGAATGGCGCTTGTAAGAATATGAAACTGTAAGAAAATTATACAAGCGTAGCACAAGCGAACGGGGAGTCATTCTATCGACAATACGGGCAGCAAACTGGTAAAGCTACTGAAATGGTTCAAATGGCTCTAAGCACAATGGGACTTAACATCTGAAGTCATCAATCCCCTAGACTTACGAGAAGATCTTCTGGGAGGAGCATCGCGTTATGAGCTCCAACTTCGCCTGCTTATAGTGTGGGTAGGCACTCTAAAATTGTAGGTGCCAATGCGGCCTTCTTTTTGAAATTTTGCCTTTTAAAGTTTCGGTAGCTCTCTATATACAGAAAAGTTTCACTATTGTGGCAAATGAGAGAGTAGCCGAGTGACAAGGGAGCGAGAATCCCGTCCAGGTGACCCTGATTCGAGACCCGTCTATGCTACTTTTGTTTCCTTTTTTTAAAAATGCCTTTTTTAATTTATAATTAATCATCAGAATTCCGCAAGGAATTGATTAAAACGAGTTACAAGCCTCTACAAATGAAAATTACACATTGAATGTCAAATTTTGTCGAAATTTGTTAACTCCTGCCGCTCTCCATTGTTAGGTGGAGTCCACAAAAGACCTCGTTGGTCTTCCACCAAATGTTCAATATTGTCAAAATTGCACTGAGTGACAACTCGTGAACAACTTGCACTTTTTGCTCCATTCTACAGGATGATCGACTGCACACTTCAAAGCCAAGCTTTCAACTGACGAGAAACGTTTATTCGGCAGTTATAACCGTCGCTACTCACGTACACAGACAGCAGAGTACCTTTATTCGTGGAACGTTAGGTACAAATAGGGGAACGCCAACGGTCACAAACCATAAACAGGATGTAGGCGCGACGACGCGTCAACGATCTGACAGGTATAAGATTTTCTAGGATCCTGTCCCAACATTTGTATGACGGGTTTATGACTATTTTCGAAGAAATATTTTAACAACTTCTCTCAATTTTCAGGTAAATAGGAAAATTTATGTATGCCAACGTTTTGATTACGGTTCATTTCCTGTTAAAATAAAAATACACGCAGAAGATTGAAACAAAATGTGACATTCAATTTGTAATTTTGATGTATTGAGGCTTGTAATTCTTTTTAATCAATGCCTTGTAAAATTTTCACGAGTAATAATAAATTAAAACAAGCACTTGAAAAAACAGAAAGAAAACAAAAGTAGCATAGACGGGTCTCGAACCAGGGACGCCATGACGGGGGTCTCGCTCGCTTGTCACTGGGCTACTCGCTCACTTGCCAAAATAGTGAAACTTTTCTGTATATAACGAGCTGCCGAAACTTTAACAGGCAATATTTCAAAAATTAGGCTGGATTGGCACCTACAGTTTTAGGGTGTGATAGTTGCCTACCCACACTATAAGCAGGCGAAGGTGGAGCTCATAACTTGATGCACCTCCCAGATGGTCCCCTCGTTAGAACTACTTAAACCTAACTAACCTAAGCACATCACACACATCCATGCCCGAGGCAGGATTCGAACCTGCGATCGTAGCAGCAGCGCGGTTCCAGACTGAAGTGCCTAGAACCGCTCGGTCACAGCTGCCGGCTAAAGCTACTGACATAGTCAGACAAAGGGCAGTTTGCTGTGGACCGGTGTCTGGGAACGTCGTAATGCAGTTGGTGAGCATTCCATACCCTTCAGACAGTCCTTGGAAAAGCCACGTGTCGGTAGTTAGGTGGGTTGCGAAAAAAGCGACCCTGTGGCGGCGAAGAGGCGACCTGTGAATTTCGGCCTTCGAGCAACTTCTCTAACTGCCGACAACGGCCCGGGGACAGAGAATAAATTCCGTCTGCCAGCCTCACCGCACCAGTATGAGGAAAGGCCCCGTTGCCCCTGGCTAGCAGCCGCGTCCACAGCATATTCACCTCGTCACGTTCTTTCGGGCCGTACATCGAGGGCCACACGCGCTCCCGCACACTCACGGACGGCGAGAGCCGCACCGGCTACACGTTAACATATTTAGCCTCCTCAAAGCAGCCTGTGCAGCTACCACGCACGTTTGTAATCCAGAAAAGCTGAAGCTAGCGCTCCCAATTGTGAGAGAGTGCCAAACTCGTTCACGTGGTCGGTATCTTAGTTCAAACTCTGTCGAAAGTAATAAGGTAAGGGTTTTTTGCTAAGTAACAATGCACATTTCAACGCACGGATTCATTGTCGCGAGTCTCAGGTTACCAACACAGTAACTTCACGGAGAAGACAAGTGATGAAATGCGTATCTGTGAATGTATGGTGTTTCGTTGGAGATTAACGTTTCTCAGGTGTTTCTCCGTTGTAGCTGCTACGTCCGGTGGTTTTAATAAGCTGGTTACAGCATTGACATAACAACATGTAACTCTTCATGCAGTTTATAATATATAAAAGTTACAATTTTCCGCGAAATCCTTGTGTTAAACGTATACGAAGGTACATGTAACGTCATCTTTGCACTCTAATCCTGGGAACCTTTGAAAACTAGGTTGTGATCGCCAGGAGGCAGTAAAACTTTCACCTTGTTTCTTTGACATCATAATGGTGTTCTCTCAGCAGCGATTGAAACCGGTATAATATACTCCGAAATGTCAAAGAACATGTTCTTTCGAAAGCATCAATTATGTGTAATTTCGAGAGACCGAATAGTAACAGTTTTACACGAATTGGTTAGTAATTGATGAATAAGTTTGGAAAGGTGTTCAGACTCCCCATAAACTCTTCACATTCTTCATACCTTCACAGTAATCATTGAACTATACAGTATGTGGCAGGACACTGTTTCATATGGTTGTAATCTGGTAGTCAGGGAGAGGCAGGCTAAGGCAACGATTGTGGATGGGGCCATAATCAGCTACCGTTGGCTACAGTAAACACACACACTTTATTTAAAGAAATAACTTTCAACAATCATTTTAAAAGATTTTACACTGACGGCTGAAGGCCTTATTAAGAAAGATTTCAAACGTTTTTTTAATTGTCTGCCGGCCACAAGCAACTTCAGAATACTCAGCAGCGGAAGGCCTGAATTACAAGTGAGGAAGGGAATTACACATTATAACATTAGGGTAAATTTTAAACAATTATAACAACTTGACCAAGTAAAACGGAGTGATCCACACACAGTGCTCCCTGGATCGACCTGAGGAAGGCGACTACAGCTGTGTAAGTGGTGAGACAGGCAGCCGAGAGTAATGTTCACCTAATGAGGGCAAGTCAAACTCGATACGATTTAAACGCCGATCAACCTTCTTAGCAAATCCACCTAACGCTAGATAACCAGTACAACGATGGAATAATTCAGGCGAGAGTGAAGCAACAGACAGCAGGGACAGCACTTCATCTCCAGAATCTGGTGTTTAAAACACCAAAAGGCAAAAGGAACCACTACAACCCAGGTAGACAAGGAAAACAATTATCCATACCCCAATCGAGGAAGCTGTCAAATTACATGCCATACCCGACAGCATCATCAGAATGAGGAAAAGTACACTGCCGCAAAATAGACTAACCTCCAAGGCAGGTTACTGGGGCGTTAGCGGCCACTAGGCAGTAAGATACCACTGGTTGCACTTCAGCAGTAATAACACTAACTAACATCAAGCAGTAGAAGGCGGCTAATAGCATCCGCCAACCTGACAGACTCCGCTTGTTGCGGTTGGCCTTGTAACAACAACGACGCTGTACTATTGTACATATAAGTAAATTTTTTTTCCATCTGATTTTTCGATAAACTAGTGTAATTACTTGACGGATCATTGTTATTACAGAGTGGGTGTACGTCTGATTTGCTACCATTCAGGTACACGCGGTCGATATCTATAAGAAAATCCTTTCTCATAAGGTGAAACCCGCTCACTTGCCATAGTACAGGCTTTCTACATCTACATCCATACTCCGCAAGCGACCTGACGCTGTGTGGCGGAGGGTACCGTGAGTACCTCTATCGGTTCTCCCTTCTATTCCAGTCTCGTATTCTTTGTGGAAAGAAGGATTGTCTGTATGCTTCTGTGTGGACTCTAATCTCTCTGATTTTATTCTCATGATCTCTTCGCGAGATATACGTAGGAAGGAGCAATATACTGCTGGACTCTTCGGTGAAGGTATTTTAAGTGGCTTTAACGAGTATTGTGTGCCCCACGCGCACGTTGCAAGTGGCTCCCGGTGACAGGACATCCAGTTGTTGTCGGTCAAAAATTAACGTGAATACCGAACAGTGGATGTTCAGTGGCACGAATTGCAATATTATTCAGTAAACTAAATAGCATTTAACGTCAAGTACGGTAGTTGGGGTGTAATTCGCGTTCGGTATGGACAAGAACGTAAACACAGTAGATGCGCCGAGCGTAATGGAAGATGCGGCTGGTAATGACAGGAGTTCACGCGGTCAGATAACAGATGGCGTTAGCGGTAGACAATTGGTGTACATACAATACCACGAACACGTTAACGAACAGATTGAAATGTCGAGATCGCCTCGAACACAGCAAGGAATAAAACAGGAAGTAGAGGGTGACTTTGTAGATGATAGTGGGTATGTAAACGATTCCACTGACATGTTTGATTCACCACAGATAAAGAAAGAACCGAAAGAAAATTTTGAAGTAGGATCGGAACGCACCGATTCCGTAGAACAAATTTTAAGCATGAACGACTTATTTGAACAATTAACCAAACAAATTGCAGGACAGAATGATCAGCTTCAAAGACAAGTCAGTAATCAGGTTAGTCAGCTTAAAACAAATGTTGACGAGCAGCTTAAAACACATAGTAATCAGCTCAGAACACAGAATGATCATCTTAAAACACACGTTGACGAGCAGATTAAAACAAAAGTTGGTCAGATTAACGCACAGGTCGAAGAACGAGGAATTAAAATTAGTAAACAAATAGAACAGGTAGAACAAAAAGTGGGTAATTTAAGTTCTGCAGTAAATACTATGAAGTTTGAAATCGACACAATTAATAAAAATATGAATACTATGCAGGAAAAAATTGACGACATTAACAGTAGGTTTGATGTTGAAATTCTCAACATCCAAGAGAAAGTGGAGCCTCTAGTTGAAACAAAAGTAGACGAAAAAGTTTTCGGTCTTAAAACTGAAATCGTAAACGAATGCCAACATGGAATCTCACAGTTGAAAAAGGCAGTTTCAGATACTGAAAGAAATTTAGGCGAAAAAGTTACTGGATGTGTACAAAAGTGTGAACAAAATGCATCGAAAATTCAAGGCAAAATTTTCGATCTCGAGAGTAAAATCAAAGATAGGCCTGGTGTTGTCTGTAATGGCACGCCACTTGCGAAGCTGTTGGAAGGTGAGGAGCGCTTTGATCCCACCAAAAAACATAACGGATGGCATCCGTTGGATTTCATCAAAAATTGCGAGAGAATGTTTCCTAAACACTTATCTGGTCAGGAGAAAATAAACGCAGTAATTAGCGACTTAGCAGGTGACGCTAAGCGCTGGGGAATTAACTTGAATACCGAACTAATGACGTTCGAAGAGTTTAAACAAAAGTTTACGGAAGAATACTGGTCCGAACAAAAACAGGATCATTTGTGGTGCGAATTTATCATGGCCGAACTTCGTGATAACAGGGGCAGGAATTCTTTGAAAGATTTCTGCGAATATTGGTACCGAAAGTTGACACATTTATGTTATATCCTAGCCAGTAATGCCACCCGAGCCCGCTGCCAAAAGGTTGGCAGCATCAAAGTCCGGACGCCGTCCGCATAAGCAGCGCCAGCGAGACAGGAAATCGCCGGAAGTCTGCGCGCGCCACCGCTGGCTTCTGGGTTCTTAAGCGCTGGAGTCGCGAGCGCTAGGACAGTTCTGTATTCGCCGCTCAGTTGTATACTCGCCACCGAATTGTGTACTTGCTAGTCAGTTGTGTGTTCATCGCAGCAGAGTTGTTGTTTGTCGTCAGCCGACGTTGACCTAGCCGCTCCGACTCGAACTAGACAGATTTCTGTAGACACGGAGTTCACTACTGTGTTTCTGTATCTTCGTTAATAAAGATAAGTACCGACTTTTATTTAATCAGAGTGTTTGGGTTTTCATCTTTCTGTTCACTGTTCCAGCGGACCGGTCGGCCCGCTATTAAAAGTGTGGCGGTGACTTCGTAAGCCGTTTCTACAGCGAATTGTTTGTCGCTACGAACGCCGCCACAAAAATTTAAGAGGGAGAAGATCCGATTCTGAAATCGTATGGGAGCTATATAAAAAGCTTCCAGTAGATTCGAAGAGATATGTGGGAAGCAATCATCGCAGTTTCCAGGCGTTTCTCGAAGGGGTCGAAGACGAAGACCACTGGCGAGAAGATCGTGCCAATTATCAGAATTTTAGTAACAGGAATAATCGCAATTATGACGAGAGGAATGACGGTGATGGTTTTCGCGTCAACATGATACAGAGAGGTAGAGGTAGAGGAAGAGGAAGAGGGGGTTGTCCAGGTCGCGGTAGAGGTTACACCGCGCAAAATAATAACGACGCAGGAAACTGATTTCGGCGAACGTTGCGGGCCAAACGGAAGCGGACAGAACATTCCGGCCCCGATTTAAGAAACATTACCGGACTGACAGTGTAGTTATGAGACAGCTTTTAGACAGGCGTAGAACGACGCAGCGTGTTGTTGCGAAACAATCGTGAGGTGCGTGCGCAGATGATTCATCTTTGCCGCGCAGTGCGATACATGTTAACAGGCGAGTGGAGCGTCAGAGGGCAACGGCCCAGCCTAGCAGAGCAGCTGTTCAGAGAGAGGCCGCTAGCAAGGCGGCAGAATTAGGTACAAACATTGCCGTAAGAGCTGGCGAATACATTACCAGTGGTAATTCCGTGGCGAAGGAAATAGTGGATGGAACAGTGAATAACAGAGAGGTGCGGTTAGCAGTGTTAGCAATGAAGTAAATGGCGAGAATG
Organism: Schistocerca americana; assembly: GCF_021461395.2. Lineage (NCBI taxonomy): Eukaryota > Metazoa > Arthropoda > Insecta > Orthoptera > Acrididae > Schistocerca > Schistocerca americana. The sequence continues at coordinate 292,197,028 of NC_060123.1, read as the reverse complement.
AATAAGCAGAAGTAACTGATTGGCGTGTGCAGATCGACGATATGTACAAGGGCCTCAAGCAATGTGAGTGGGAGGATTTTAAGAAGGAATATGAGGCAAGGCGGTTAATTAGTGAAAAAGGAAATAGTAGGGACGTCGATAAGGTGACGTGGCCCGAATTTGAAGAGGAGAGAGTAAATAGCGCCGTGCAAAGTACGCGTGCTGCCGATAGGACGATGGCTAAAGATATGAAGGAATTGGAGGATGAAATCCTAAGCATTGACGAGGAAGTAACTTCTGTTAACGATCCGCCAACAGTACAAGCTGTTACCGAAAGGCACCGTGCGGAAGGGGCAGGTAATTACCTACGAGTAACTGAAGTTCACGAGGATTACACTAAATATGAAGTAACAGTGGATGTGAGTAAAGCTGATAATGAGGTCATCTTGCCAAAAGAGGATATTGAGTTAAAATCAAAGCCTGACGAAAATGCAGAGGAAGAACTTAGTGCCTGTCTCAGAAAAGCTTTTATGTTAGAACCTGAAAGCGATCCAGAATGGTCGGATTCTGACGATAGTTCAGATGACGAGTATTTCGGTACTGGTGAAAATAATGGGAATACAGCTAATTGCGGTATTGTACCTACTGATGATGAAGTTTCAAAACAAAACCCAGATGTTGAGACTGAACACAGAAAAAAGGAGCCACCGGACGACTCAGCGTTATTGTTACAAAGAGTTCAAGTAATTAATGACTTTGAACTCCCGGAACCAAAGAAACCGCCAGATTTAGGTGATGTGCAGGTCAAAAGCATATCTTGGGACGATGTTATCGTCGACCCAGATTTGCTTAGGGAAGAACGCAACAATGAAAGGCATTTGACGGTTAAACAAACTGTAACACCAATTGAAATTTATAATGTGAAATTGCAAGTACTTCTTGATACTGGATCTCAGATAAGTGCGATCTCCCGATCGTTCTTCGAACACATCTGAGATAAGCCTGGACTAGTAATTATGTCAGTAACTGGTGTACAAATTGTTGGTGCTACTGGCAAGACTAGCAAACCAGTAAAGAATCCGATATTGGTTGAATTTAGTATAAAAGGACAAAGGTTTGAACACGATTTTTTGGTTGTGCCAGACCTGAGTACTGAAATGATTCTGGTTATAGATTGGCTAGACAAAGAAAAAGTTATTATTGATTGTAGCCAGGAAGTCGTCAAAATTAATAATGCATCTACGAATTTGGAAATAAAATTTGAGGAAAATGGGAAGGTGTTCGTTCCAGAAATTGGATATTTATTGTTGGAGATCGACCAAGGGAATGATGGTTTGACAAACATGTATGAAATATATCTTGTCAAGAAGTTAATAAATGAGAGTGACAGGCAGGGGCATGCTTTTAAAGAAATTGTGGAAAATTTGAAGGAGATATCTCCTGATCAGAAAATAGAATTGCTTGATCTTTTAGAAAGTAATAGCACCGTATTTTCGGACAAATCTGGCCTAGTTAAGAACTTTGAATACCAGATTGAGACATTAGAGCATAAACCTTTCTTTGTAAGACCGTTTTCGGTACCCATATCAAAGAGGCAGGCCGTTCAAGTGGAAATAGATAAAATGATAGAATGGGGTGTAATCGAACGGAGTAGCAGCGAATAGAATAGTCCCCTTATCATCGTGAATAAAAGGGATGGGGGAGTAAGAGTAGTCATTGACGCCAGGACTTTAAACAAAATTGTAAAGAAGGAAATAGACAGACCTGAAAATCTGCACGAAATGCTCCAAAAGTTTTATAATGTGAAGTATTTAACTAGTCTGGACATGACCGCCGGATACTGGCCAATCCCATTGAGCAAAGACTCCCATAAATATACCGCTTTTCTATTTGCCGGGAAATGCTATCAGTATAAAGTAGTGCCATTTGGGCTTAGCACTTCTGTGGCGGTATTTATTAGGGCACTGGACTTTGTATTAGGGAAAGAATTGAGTTCCCAGCTAACCATTTATGTAGATGACTTACTGATTGCTACTGAGGAATTGCAAGAGCATTGTGAATTATTGCAGAAAGTGTAAGTAGGCTGTTTATGTTTTCTTATTGGCAACGCTACGTAGCGCACTGTATGAAAATCACTGGCTGTGCTGTGTGCAGTCTGTGGCTAGTTTGCATTGTTGTCTGCCATTGTAGTGTTGGGCAGCGGCAGCTGGATGTTAACAGCGCGTAGCGTTGCGCAGTTGGAGGTGAGCCGCCAGCAGTGGTGGATGTGGGGAGAGAGATGGCGGAGTTTTGTAATTTCTCATGAACTACTATATATATTATGACTATTAAGGTAAATACATTGTTTGTTCTCTATTAATATCTTCCATTTGCTAACTGTCCCTATCAGTAGTTAGTGCCTTCCGTAGTTTGAATCTTTTATTTAGCTGGCAGTAGTGGTGCTCGCTGTATTGCAGTAGTTCGAGTAACCAAGATTTTTGTGAGGTAAGCGATTTGTGAAACGTACGGTTTAATGTTAGTCAGGGCCATTCATTTGTAGGGTTTTTGAAAGTCAGATTGCGTTTCGCTAAAATAAAAAATATTGTGTGTCAGTTTAAGCACAGTCACGTATATAATTGTTCTAAGGGGACGTTTCAAAAGTTTTTGTTGCTCTACAAGCAGGGGACATGACACTTAAGTGGAAGAAATATGAATTCGTGAAGTCGGAAATAAAGTTTTTGGGGCACATTATTACTACGACCGGTATTGGCAAGGACCCGGAAAAGTTAAGTGCAATAGCAGGGTGTCCAGCTCCTAGAAATAGAAAACAGTTGAAAGCCTTTTTAGGTCTATGCGGGTTCTATAGAAAATTCGTCAAGGGGCAAGCTTTTAATAGTCCTCATTTGAATAATCTACTTAAGAAAAATAGTGCTTTTGTTTGGACTGATGGGTGCATGAGAGATTTTGAAAATTTAAAAAGTGAACTCTTGAATGACAATATTTTGCATCACCCCATACTGACAGAACCTTTCCACATGAGTACTGACAGTAGTGGTTGTGGGATTGGTACAGAAGTTTTCCAAGAAATTTATGATGGCAAAGAAATCGAACACAGGACTATCGCGTTTGCAAGTAGAACTCTAACAAAATAAGAGAGAAACTACACTATATCGGAAAAGGAGGCTTTAGCCATTATATGGGGATTAAAGAAATTCAGGAATTATCTGTGGGGCCATAAGCTTATCATACATACTGACCACAAAGCTTTAACTTTTCTTAAAGATTGTCATTTACTTAATGGCAGGCTAGCTCGTTGGGCTTTGTACCTACAGCAGTTTGATTATGAGATTTGCTGTGTTAAGGGTACTGAGAATTACGTGGCAGATGCTTTATCACGATTGCCTAATGGTATGAGTGAAGTCCCAATGAAAATTGTGAAGAGGGTACTTTCCAGATAAGGTACATGAAAGAGGTTTCAGGAAAAAGGAAAGTTGAGCAAATATGTAAAAATATGAGGTACCATCAAAATGAGGATCTGAAATGGAAATCCGTGAAGGTAAATTTTGACAGTGTGCAGTATCCTCAAATTAAGAAATACTACAAAATCTTTAAAGGTATTTTATATAGGAGGAAAGATTTAGTCACTGTGGAATGGAGAGTATGTTGGCCACACCAGTTTGATACTGATGTCATAGACTATTTTCATTTAGCATTTGGGCATAGTGGGCCAAAGAAATGTTTGGATAAACTGAATAAAGTAATAGTGATTGCTGGTAGTGTCAGTAAGAAAGTAAATGAACGAATTAAGTCGTGTGATGTTTGTCAAAGGGCCAAAGTACCGAACAGAACTAGTAGGGGTCCAATGCAATGAAGACACCCTAGAATTATTATCAGTAGATTTGTATGGTCCCCTCCCGAAGACTTCGGGATACTGTGCATATATTTTAGTAATTTTGGAAGTATTCTCAAAGTTTGTGAAATTGTACCCCTTGAAAATGGCAACAGCAAAAGCTGTATTTAGTAGGATAGTCGAATGCTTCAGAACCATCAGGAAACCCAAGGCAGTACTATCTGACAATGGACCCCAGTACATATCCAAAATTTGGAAAGAAGGAATGGAGCAAAATGGTATGGAGGTTAAATATATCTCAGTCTACCACCCAGTTAGCAACCCGGTTGAAAGGCACATGCGAGAAATTGGGAGATTGTGTAGAACGTATTGCAGTCATAACCACAGAGCCTGGGGCAGATTTATATTGGACTTTGAGAATGTCATTAACACCTTACATCATGAAACTACTGGGTTCCCACCGGAAGAAATTTTGTTAGGCAGTAGAAGTAAAAGTTTAATTGAGGAAAACCTTGAGTTTCCACCTTGTACAAGCTTGGGGTTGAGTCAAAAGAAAGAATTAGTCAGAAAAAGGGCAAGGCAAAAACCTGAATCTAGATCTAAAAGACATGATAAAAACCTGAAAGTTTCAAAATTTAAAATTGGGGATTATGTTCTTTCAAAAACCCACGAAAAATCTAGTGAACTGAACCATGAACTTTCCAAATTTAAATATATTTATAATGGACCATATATAATACAGAACATTCCACACGATAATGCTTACTACCTGATCTACCAAAACTCCAAGAGACCTTTAGGTGTAAGAAACGTTGTGGACCTGAAACTGTATGTTCCTAGGAGTGAGTGACCTAAGTACACTCAGAAAGCTATCTGCAGTAAATGTGCTCTATCTAACAATGAAATTATTTTGTTCTAAATGTAACAAGTATTTGTAAATGTATATATACCATTGTCAGTGTGCTAATGTGCTTATGTAAGTTTCAGATTACCAAATGTACTATAAATGTAAAGGTGTATGGAAAAAAGGACTGAAAAAAAAGGTAAATGCAGCAAGCCAAATAAAAGATGGGACTGCCAAAAATCAAATTGGGCATTACATGAGTCGTGATATAAAGGACTGCCAAACACCAAAGAGGGCAGATAAATAATCAAAGGAGAATTGTAAGTGTGGTACAGGTGATGTGATAAAATGATGTGAAATGGACTGCCCAAATCTGAATAATAGGCAGCATATATGTGTAGTGATTTTTCTAAATAGCATTGTGTGTTTATTAGTAAATAAAGAAATGGACTGCCATTCAATGCAAGCAGCAACAAATTGTTTTATAGTGTATATAGGTATTTGTATATGCTTTGTAATTAAGTGTTTGTGTTCCAAATTTTGATTTAATTTCTCTGAGAAATTTAATAATAATGAGTAATTTGCTACTTAAATAATGTTGTGATAGGAGGTTGGACTGTGCCAAAGGCACTTAAGTAAATTATAGGTAAATGTTCTCGATATATTAAAAAGTATAGACCTATATGATGTGAGTGAAAGGAGGTTTTGTGATATAAAATTTTATGATTGGCACATTCACACAAAGATTTAGAACCCCTGTATAAATATAAACTTTAGTGTTCCCATCAAATTTGCACTTAGTGAAATTTACTGGAAACAGGAGCATGTGTAACAACATTGTATGTACTATTGTACATACAAGTAATTTTTTTTTCATCTGATTTTTCGATAAACTAGTGTAATTGATGTTCTGATTTCATTTCTTTTTTGTTTCATGTCATTGTGTTAAGAAAACTGTAAACAAGTTTCAATGTGAATATTAATGTTTATGTCAAATGTCAAGCAATATTGTAGTAGAATTGAAATGTAACAAATGTTGGGACTGTTGTAAGATGTTTAAAATTGTAACTGTGCGTCTGGTCCATACGTACGCAATGTGTTGTGATATGTAGAATGCAAAACCTCGGGTGAATACCCTGTCTGTAAGGGAGCGGTAAAAGGTGGATGGCAGGCGAGCGCTGGAAAATGCGCACGGGCACTGCACGGCACAACGGGCTCAGTAGTAGTTGGAGTCTGGCACTGGTTTGAGCAACACCTTCTGGAGCGAGGCTCTCCTGGAAGACGTAGTTTCACTGAGCCTCGGGTATGCCGTTCCAACGCCCACACAGCATGGCAAAATTCCATAGGCACTAAATGGAGCAGTACTGCGACGCTAAGAAGAATTAAAGTGCCGATACGTCAAGAGCCATAGCTGTGGTTGTATGTGTGCTCTGTGCCTCGCCATCTCGCCGCCCGTCAACCGCCGCATCGATACAAGCAGGTTGAAACGTTTAGTACTGTATTCGTATGGACCATAGAGTGAACTGTTCAATAATAACCTAAATTTTACCAGAACTTTCCCATCATTTAATTATCCCTACAACTAACCTAGACAGGGTCCTTTCCAAATGTTGTGCAATCCGAGTGTCCCAAAATGAAAAATTAAATTTTGTGTTAATAATAATTACTTGCAAACCTAGCTATGTTAGAATGGTGTTTAAGGAACTGTTTTGTTAATGAACCAGTAAATGAATAACGAAGGTCTAACGAAGTCGAAAGATAACTTTAATATTGTTATGTTAGTAATGAAGTTTAATTATTTCGAGACAGATATAAAGGTATTTAAATGAGCAGTAAATAAGATAAAAAGAGTAGTAACTCATATACTGGAAATCTTGAATGCATAATAATTTCAGTAATCATTTTTTTTAATATAGTGATCATAACAGTTTCAGGTTACCCCCTCCTCCATTTTTATTCATTTCAATTCTGAAGTGTTCTAAATTGGTTTGACCAGGAAAAGTTAAAGTCAATATAAAAGCCAAAGTTTATCAGTGTTTTATCTTTATCAAAATTGACATTTTGTGTGTGGCTCGAAAGTGCTATTTCTAGGGTAGCCTATGCCCGATTTTAATCAGATCAATAGACAGTACAAAGTTTTGTAGTATGCATTATAGTGTAGTGTTATGTATTCATGGTTTTTCTATATCAGTACAGAACGTGAAACAATCAGTTCAATAGATTTTTTGGTTCTAAAATTTTACTATATTATGCAGTGTTACTACTTGTTGTTTTGCATGAATATACACCAACTTGTACAGGGAAGAAACTCAGTTAATGCCTAATTAGGCTGGCGACCGTATTATTATTAAATTGGTAGCATCTTCAGTGTTGCTTTTGGTCCATACTGACGTGTAATTGCATTTCGAACTTACTTGACGGATCATTGTTATTACAGAGTGGGTGTAAGTCTGATTTGCCACCATTCAGGTACACGCGGTCGATATCTATACGAAAATGCTTTCTCGTAAGGTGAAACCCGCTCTCTTACCATAGTACAGGCTTTAACGAGTATTGGGTGCCCCACGCGCACGTTACATCCTCACCGACCCTGGGAGCAGCAACACGCAAACAGCAATACCACAAACAGTAGAGGTTTCACTACTGGATAAGGTTCACTCAACTTCAAACATCCTGGGTTCGGTCGTCGCCTACAGCCTCTCGGTCCGACAGTAGCTGCACGCCGCCAGCGGTCTCAACCTGCCCACGCACTGTGGACCTCCTCGCTGCTCCGTCCAAAGACGAACTGCCTGACACACACGACGACCCGGAAATACTAGCCGTGACACCAAAGATAGTACCACAGTACTGGCTATCGATAATCGCTGCTGCTACCACTCGCGGACAAACAGTACTAGCACACTCAGTGGTGCCATTAACACAAGAAGGAAACAAGACGCCACTACCGCTATTACAAGACGCCAAGTTATGGACGGCAAGAACGCGAGCCGCACGCTGCTCAATGGTGAACTGTATAATTGATTTTGGTAACTAGGTACCCTAGTAAGAAATCATGAGGCGTTAATTGAGATGTGCATGTGCACTGACAAATAAATGTGAAGTAGTTCAATTTTGCTAGAGGCACAAGTTGTCGCGAACTGTGTAGTCGGGGGTATACAGACTCTGCACCTAAGCTGTCAAACGTTGACGCAAATAGCAGAAAAACAAGCTAAACTCAATAGTATAGTAGAGCTTAAATTCTTAGCCAGAGCTGCAGAAGCTCATACGTGACCGGACGCAGCCACTATTTGCGATCTGTTCTGCCAACAAGGGCGGACCCTGTAGCATCACAAAGCTCGGAGTAAGCGAGGAAAAGTGACCTTTGAACACAGTGTCGAAATATCATGAGTGTACGCCATGCAGGTGTCAAGCGCTCGCACGTGATCAGCCCCGCCCGTATACGTAAGGGTAGAAGCTTCCAGAAAGATGGGGCCGTGCGCAAAGACGCCTACAAAAGGGCTACCTACCCTACTGAAAGGTCGTTGTTCTGTAGTTTTCGGCAGGAGGTTAGCCAGTGTCACTGTGTGATAGGGGTTGGACTTAGAAAAATCCGATGTAGTCGACACTTAGGCCTGCACACTCGCCTCTGCACCGCGAAACTTGGGCTCAGGGAAGAACAGGAAGTCTTATAACCAAATGAAGACCCTTTGTAAATAGACTTGTACACAGGAAATGTGCCAGGGGGTGCTTCCAGTAATAGCAATCCTGTCTCCCGCTTTATGATATCCTCCTCGGACCCCCGAGATTCCTGCCGTGTTCCGTACTCTAACCCACTCAATAGCCTACTCTTCAGCCAAGCAAGTGAAGAGCAGACATCCCACTAACAGAATGTGTTCTCGACGTACCTTGTAGGTGAGTTCCATGACGCGCATTCGTGCAGTCCTTCCTACTCCCTCTCAGGACTCGTCAGCTGGACCCGACAAGGTGTTGGCAAAATTACTACTCCTACAAAACGATTACCAACTACCGCAACTCAAAGGCTCACGGCTAACAATTGCTAGTAACAGCTATCAGAACATGACTCTTACGACTGTTCTCGCGTGTGTTCTCGTGTGTGTGTGTGTGTGTGTGTGTGTGTGTGTGTGTGTGTGTGTGTTTCTCGTGTGTGTGTGTGTGTGTGTGTGTGTGTGTTCTCGTGTGTATGTGTGTGCGTGCGTATGTGTGTGTGTGTGTGTGTGTGTGTGTGTGTGTGTTTTCTCGTGTGTGTGTGTTTTCTCGTGTGTGTGTGGGTGTGTTCTCGTGTGTGTGTGTGTGTGTGTGTGTGTTCTCATGTTTGTGTGTATGTGTTCTCGTGTTTGTGTGTGTGTTCTCATGTTTTTGTGTGTGTGTTCTCGTATTTGTGTGTGTGTGTGTCTCGTGTTTTTGTGTATGTGTTCTCATGTTTGTGTGTGTGTTCTCGTGTGTGTGTGTGTGTGTGTGTCCTCGTGTTTGTGTGTTCTCGTGTTTGTGTGTGTTCTCGTGTGTGTGAGAAAGAGAGAGAGACATAGAGACAGAGAGAGAGAGAGAGAGAGAGAGAGAGAGAGAGACAGAGAATCATTAGCTTTCGATGAAAAAAGACAGCATACATGCCATGCGACATGCGGAATAGGGTGCATCAAGTGGTTGCACCTTCTTTTGGCAATTTCCTATGTACTGGTGTCCCATGAGGAATGCTCACTGTTGAGGTCTATGGCAGGGACGATCAGTTAAAGCAAAAATGTCGAGTAGATATTGGATCTAAACGCATACCTAAAGAGCTATGAGCACTTCTTCATTTTCGATATACGAAACAAGTCTATTCTACTACTGGCTCTTTGACTTCCGTGTTTTGAGCCGTGGTGGCATGGACCAAAACAAGAAAAAGATATACACCAAACATGGGCTCTAAAAGGCATACCTTGAGAGATATGAGCACTTGTTCATCTTCACTGCTGTAAAGCGCATTTTTTCTATTGAACAAGCAGTTAAGGTACCCATTTTAGAGCCAATGTTTGGTAGATAAGTTGTACCCATTTTGGTCCGTACTACTCCCTCCGAAAATATAGAAAGCAAAGAGCATTCAGTAGAAGAGATTTGTCTCACATTACCAAGGCGAAGAAGTGCTCGTAGCTTTTAAGATATGTATTATTACTAGACTTAAGGTATGCATGTTTATTAGACTTTTCATGTTTCAAATGGTGATTCCTGTCATTTCCCTGAATCTTGACCATTCCTCTTGAGGCATCCTGTGTAACTCACCACACTGTAAAGTAAAGAAAATTTTGAAAAATTCTTATCTAAGATCTAATTACGGTAATTCACTTAAAAATTTTTCTTGGTAATGTTAAGGCGGTAACACATCTACGAAATACCGGAGCACGTTTTTAAACAGATAAAATGACAGAGTAATGAGAACCTATCACAAATTTGTTTTAGACTTCTTTAAATATAATTTATATATTGCACGCCTACTAGCGAACGTGTCCCAAAGGGATCTGCCTCGATTTTTTCAGAAATGGATTACAAACCGTTTCACTGAAATACGAAGCCGTGTCAGGTGCAACTCTCAAGGCCGAAGGTCCAAACAATATTCAACATCAAGATGAAAAAACACAGGCTGCGGAAAGAAACGTGTACACACCAAATGAAGAATGCATTAGGATGTACAACGTGGTGTACGAATCTTATACCCTTCTTCCTGCAAAATAGTGACAAGTTAAGGTAACGACAATGAAGGCCGATAGCGATCAAATACCCTACTCTCCAAAGTAGATGTCAAAGGCTCAATAACATTGTGATCTGATGTCTGTGATGGCTCACAAAACCAGTCCTGGACGATGCGAGCAGTGCGAATAGGGACCCTGCCGTCTTGGAACACAGCGTCACCGTTGGGGAACAAACATTGTACTATGGGAGAAACCTGATCCGCCAAAATGGTCACACGATCGTTGGCAGTAATGCGACCTTGCCGGATGACCATTGGCGCCATGAAAGGCCACGACAAAACTACTACGTCATCGCCGAACCCCCGCCATTTCCTGGGACCTAAACTCGGCCAGAACTTGGAAACAGTGTGAAACGAGACTCAACAGAGCAAATGACTTTCTTCCATTCCTCCATAGTACAGGTTTTATGGTTCGGCTCCGCGTTTTCCTGTTCACTGATGCGTGGTGTTGGAATTCCAGCTCGCCATGCAGGTGCTTGCTTTTACAGCTCACTTCATGTTGTTTTGGTACTGACAGCGTTCGCGAATGTAACATTCAGTTCTGCAGTGACTGCTGCATCCGTCGTCCTCTTATTTTGTTGTCACAATCCTCTCCAATGAACGTCTGACACGATCACACAATACGCAGTCTCATCCGCATTGTGACTTAACGGGTGATATTTTTCCACTTTCCCTGTACGCGGTGCCTCTTGAAACGCCGAACACTCCGGCTACCTTGGTTGCGAAGTACCCACCACATACGTACCAACAATATGCCCATCTTTTAATTACATGAACTCCGTCATAATGCACTCACAATTAGGCAGAACACTTATATGACCAAGAATGACACTTTCAGCGTGCTGCGAACATCGCACAGATGCTTATCGTTGTCAAATAAATCAGCGCAACGTGCAGGATTAGCTAGAATCTGAAACAGCAGTTGCTTTTAATCATGTGTGTTTTTCATATTTTTGTCCAACTTCTGTATTTATGCTAAGACATATGAAAAGGATCATCATTTTTTCTCGCTTCATGTGAGCTTGTCTGTGTGTGTAGCGATAGCTCGACAATTTTGAGCCAAGGAAATGCGAAGTCATTTTGATGCTTTTGGCGCAATTCCGTATATTATTGATAGAATCGGAAATTACTGCAGCACGTTTTTCCTGAAATTTTCTTTTACTTTGTTGTTTTTAGCGATTTGTAAATTTGTCAACAACTGGCGCTGCCAGTCGCGTTGCATTGCACATGTTAGCGGAGCTTACTTAGTCATATTTTGCCTCAAAAAAGCAAACTGAGCAACTTACAAGGGAACCTCCCCATCACACCCCCCTCAGATTTAGTTATAAGTTGTCACAGTGGATAGGCCTTGAAAAACTGAACACAGATCAATTGAGAAAACAGGAAGAAGTTGTGTGGAACTGTGAAAAAATAAGCAAAATATACAAACTGAGTAGTTCATGGGAAGATAGGCAACATCAAGGACACCAAAAAGGTAGGAGCGCCGTGGTCTCGTGGTAACGTGAGCAACTGCGGAACGAAAGGTCCTTCGTTCAAATCTTCCATCGAGTGAAGAGTTTAATTTTTTATTTTCACTTTATGTGACAAACTCTTATGTTTTCATCACTTTTTTGGGAGTGATTATCACATCCACAAGAAAACCTAAATCGGACAAGGTAGAAGAATCTTTTTACCCATTCGCCAAGTGTACAAGTTAGGTGGGTCGACAACATATTCCTGTCATGTGACGCACATGCCGTCACCAGTGTTGTATAGAATATATCAGATGTGTTTTCCTGTGGAGGAATCGGTTGACCTATGACCTTGCGATCAAATGTTTTCGGTTCCCATTGGAGAGGCATGTCCTTTCGTCTACTAAACGCACGGTTTTGCGATGAGGTCGCAAAACACAGACACTAAACTTATTACAGTGAACAGAGACGTCAATGAACGAACGGACAGATAATAACTATGCAAAAATAAAGAAAGTAAAATTTTTACTCGAGGGAAGACTTGAACCTCTCGTTTTTCAGCTGATCACGCTACCACGGCGCTCCTGAGGTCACATTCTCCTTGAGGTTGCCTATCTTACACATGGCCTACTCAGTTTGTGTATTTTGCTTATTTTTTCACAGTTCCACACAACTTCTTCCTGTTTTCTCAATTGATCTGTGTTCAGTTTATCAAGGCCTATCCACTGTGCCAAATTATAACTAAATCTGAGGGGGGTGCGATGGGGAGGTTCCCTTGTTAGTAATTATGTCTGGGTTTAATGTCTTGGGTGGTCTCTTCACTTGTTTTAAAAAATTCTTACATGTTTTGTTTGTTATAAAGTAAAGTTTGTTGCTGCCAGACACGACTTCCCTTAATTTGTTTTCCGTACGATGCTTTTCGGAAAATAGTTCCCATTACCAAGCGCGTGCTTTGTTTTTCACAAAACGCTTACTGTGGAAAAAATTAAGAAATATCATGGCAGCTGCAACATTTAGTTTATAACAAACAAAATTAATTATTTTTACAGTTACAGGATTTCAACAGTCATTTGATAATGGATAAATCCTTAAATTGCAAAAAAGGAGTACATGTTGATGCGGCACATAGTTGATCATCAGTTTCTTGAGTAGGGACATGAAGGACGTGTGTGTTAGTCGCAGCTGCCGGATAGGTAGCAGAGAGTCTGGCAAGGTGCTCAAAATACACGCGGTTCTTAAACATCTCGCTAGCACTGATGTGTCGGATGTACCGTTGCCACGTTTTGTTGTCTGATATTCATTAACGCAGTATTTTAAGCACGAAGCACACTCTATAACTGAGATGATACGCTTCTCAAATAGCACAAACACTACTTATCAATTTGGCAGTGGATTTGGATACGTGCTTGCTGAGGTTAGTGCTACAAGTAAATGATGCAGAAAGGTAGATTTCTAGAAAAGTGAACACTCTGTAGAAAGAATTAGGATAAGTCGAAATATGAGACTCTAGAAGATTTTTGTACTTAATCCTTCGTCTTTTTATATTCATTAACAACGAATGATGTAAACTACTACGTATTCTGCTACGGAAATGGTACTTCTGTGCCAGCATTGGACAGAAGGACATTGGCAATAACGAGAGGCTAATGAAACGCTAACACTGAGAACATCTCAGCATGACCGCATGGTCGCGACAGATCCTATAGCGTGGTGCAAAGTTTGCTTTTGGCTCTAGAGCACTGCAGCTGGCGTGGAACTGACTGTATGGACAGATGGACTTCGTCTGCAACCGGCTGAACTGGCCACGTCCACGCCGTTGCGATTGTATCCGCTCTCGCGAAGGCAAAATGTAGCGTTTCGGATGAGACCCGCTTCAGCTTGTCACGCGATTAATTTGCTGGTCAAGGATTTAGCCACGGGCAAGAACCTCAGAGCCAACCGTAGTCAAGTTAAGCGGGTTAGTTGACCTCCTGCCATTTCTCGGGGGGGGGGGGGGGGGAGGAGGGGGGATAATTGGTTTAAGAAGGGAGGGGGGGGAGTTTGAGCCTTAACACAACAAGGGTTAGGATAATTTCAAGGAAAAACACATGGAAGGTGGACTCACATATTTCTTCATACACTTTATTGCTTAACAACAGTATTATAATTACAATTAAAAAAATGTTGTTAAAAGAATAACAACGTTCACAATCATTTAAAAAACTTGAACATGCTCAATTTATTAATAACAAACATTAACAATTTATACCGTTAAGAGGAGGGCTTGAAATCAGTAGTGTACAGTCCCCGAATGCAAGTAAGAAGCCATATTAACTAGGCGTAGCTGCAAACGGACTCAACAAATTGAAATTTATCAGTAAAATGAATTACAATGACTGCCACTAAAAGTTCTAATTATTCCCAAGCATGGCTGGCACGTTACACAAGTGTACAACGCCCGTCCAAAATACAGAAAGGATAACAAGTCACGCTACTGAACGTGTCTGTTAGAAAGCCGTTAACGATGTTTCAGCTATAATAAAAATCCCTTAAGCAATAAAATACACAACCCCCTCCCCCCCCCCCCCCAAATTACAAATCTGGGAAGGCACATAGTTTAAATGTGTCTCCAAATTGGTACACACCAGCAAAAACATTGTCAATGACCCTTAAATAAACATCCAGCAAACACCTTGAAACTTAACACACACCAAAATTAGCAATAAGGGTGCGAGATTTAAACGAGTAGTTAAAAAACAGATGTAGTGAGGAGGAACTTCCGGCTTTCAGAACATGCATTTAACCTCATGAACTTTCCGAATACCCCAAATAGGACAGATTCATAGTTCCCGATTTATCGGCGACAGTCCGCCGTGGCACATATCAGACGATCGACTTTACTTGACTTGACCCACCACGATGAGGTTGGTAGAGGGACCTACCTGGACTTCGTACGACGACAGAAGTGCCGCCGCAGCAGAAAGAAAACACGTCTCTGCTCCTGGCCCAGGGAACGGGAACGCGTCGTCCACTGCCAAACGTACTCTATCAGCACACACGTCAGAAGGGAATAGTAATCTGCACAAATTAGGCTACAGATCAGAATGCCTAAGACGTAGGAAATTTTAACTTACCGTCGAAGCGACTACACATACAAGTTACAAGGTTAACATTCCTTAAAATACTTCTAAATTACAAGACGAAATATTAGCGCCTGCTGATGCAATGGCTAAGGCTTACTCATCTACAAGGAGTGCTTTGTCTCTGACATAGATTATATTACAAATTTAATTTCGTCAATTCATGATCGAGAGTACACGTACACTTGCGCGGAATACGGTCTGGATGAACAAATTAACATTAGTTACAATGGCTGCTGATCATACACACAATCACTCAGAGGCGTTAATATAATAGGTCCAATAGCACATTAAGTCAAATGTGGCCTTACAATATCAAGTACCCAATAAATAGAAAAACAACACTTAACTCCACTCGGGTGTGAAGGAGCCTTGACTTCCAGGATTCCAAGCACGGGTGTCACAGCATCCAATCCGTACGGACGGTGTACGAGGTGCCATCAAATTTAAGCTTGCAGAGTGGGCCGGGAACTCGCTGACCTGGTTGCGCCCGACGTCGGCTGCCCTTCCTGCAACTCGCCGCTACCAATCCGTAAGAGCGCCGGCAAGGCTTGCCTCCGAGCGATTTAACCACTCTCGCGGCTTCTCGAGGCCCACGCCGGTCAGCCGGTGGCCCCCAATAGCAACTCGGTATGCACGTGCCCTCCAGCTAATTGAATGTCACAGGAGCCGCCAAACCAACAACGCAAGCTTCGACCAAAGACCATAGCTGGCGACATATGATCAGATCGATATCGGCAGCTCAAGTTATTGGCGCCAACGGAGTGGAATGCCGCCACGTCTCAGACTTGTCATCCGGTGATGGCCATTTCTCTGTTACACATTATTCTGGTGACCGCAGTTTTCCAGTCTGTATTTTTTATTGGCGTAGAGGACAGATATAAAGTGTGATGGTTTTGGGCGTTACGGAATACACTATGTGACACTGACTCCTGTGTACCTAACCAAGCGATGGAATCCAATGGTTAGCACACCGCCCAGCAGTCTTGACTTAGATTTTCCGTGCTTTCCCCAAAGCGCTTAAGGCAAATGCCGGGATGGTTCCCATGTAAGGGCACAGCCATTTACTTCCCCCTTCTTACTTATCCGAGCTTGTGCTCTGTGTCGAACGACCTCGATGTAGACGAGACGTTAAGCCGGCCGCTGTGGCCGAGCGGTTCTAGACGATTCAGTCTGGAACCAGGTTCGACCCCTGCCTCAGGCACGGATGTGTGTGATGTTAGTTAGGTTTAAGTATTTCTAAGTTCTAGGGGACTGATGACCTCATATGTTAAGTCCCATAGTGCTCAGAGCCATTTGAACCATTCTGACGAGACGTTAAACAGTAATCTTCCTCGCTTTCTGCGTGTGTAGACAGTCTCAAGTCGAACACTACGTAGGGACTTAGGCACTTAGTGCGTGAGCGACACGTAGCCGTAATTTTTTGCTGTCTGATTTAATTGAATACTCAGACTGCATTATATTGATTTTAATATTTCATGTTGTCGATTTCGGGATATCCTGTCTCGTCATTAGATCCTCCGAAATGAAATATGTCAAACGCAAAAATGCGTAATTTTCGAGTGGGGTATTTAAGTTTTCAGGAACATCTGATGATAGTAAAAGATGACTCGAAATCCGTAATCTATACAAATTATAAATTAAAGTCCCCTGCCAGTTTTTCTGTTTGTATGTCATCCCAGGAACTACTGTAGGGGTTTTGATTCGGTGGCTAATAGACAGACTAATTCACGAGAAAGATTTGTGTTAGTAATAAATTATTCCCGTTGCGCCACACATGTCACCTGGCCATAGAGGGAAGTTGGGCCGCTCATGTCAAGCCTGTTGGTGTCGCTAGTATGAAATAAAGTAATACAACCTATACAGTGCTTACTGAGGAGTCACATAAGTTGATGAAGATGACGTCAGGAAGATTTTCGACCGGGAGATAGTACCCTTTCGTAAGACAACTCCACGTTACCTACGAGTATTTCCATGTGGTTATGCCCGGCGACAAGGGTTAATAAAAGTGCGTGTCTTTTGAGAAATACGGAAAAAGATTCTCTGTCAGGCAACATGCACAGTTCTCTTACCGTAATCGGTTGTGTTTTTTTATTAACATAGTGTATGGAAGAAAGCTAATTTATGCATAAATTTTCTGAAACGTTAATTTATTACCACCTTTAAAGTCTTAGAGATTCTGTTCTGCGACGGGGTATTACAGAGACGACGTGATAACGGCACTGAGCCCAACATGAAAAAATAAACGCTTAGGACACCATTATAGAGTATATGATGAACAGTTTCCGGGTACTCGTGCGTAATGCCGAAATGACCATTAGATGCCACCAAAGGCCGACACACTAGTAAAAAAAGAAGGCTGGGGTAAGTGTTGTCAGTGGAGAAGCAGTACAGAAGTACGAGGTGCGACAATAAAGTAATGAGACTGATGTAAAAAAAAAGTTGCTTACTGTTTTAGTCAAGTTTAGCCTTGTCTCCTTCAAAGAAGTTCCCTTCTGATTGTACACACTTTTTCCAGCGCTTCTGCCATTGATGGTAACATTTCTGGAACTCATCTTCTGTAATATCCTCCAAGACCCTCGTCACAGCTTTTTGGACTTCTTGTGTTGTTTGAAAATGGTGTCCCTTGACAGCCGTTTTGACCCTTGGAAATAGAAAAAAGTCGCACGGAGCAATATCTGGTGAATAAGGTGGCTGTGGTAGTACTGAAATTTGTTTTGAGGTTAAAAATTGCTGTACTGACAGAGGAGTGTGGGATGGCGCATTATCGTTATGCAGAATCCAATTATTATTAGACGAACCGTTTCTCAATTGATGTTCAGTTCTTCTGCAATCATTTTCACGGATAATCTTCGATCAGCTCGTAAGAGTTCATTCACCATGGTCAAGTTGACATCCGTCTGTGAGGTCTTCATCTTCAGCATTCGTTTTCCCTTCACTAAACTTGAGATCATGACATAACCTCTTCTCCAAAAGCCTTCTGAAGCTTACCGTAAGTTTTCGTCGCGTTTTCACCCATTTTAATGCAAAAAGAAATGGCATACCATTGCACAATATTATGCAGTTCCATTTCCGTGACGAGAGACATAAACACATGTTAACTTATTACAGCCCTACTCAAGACTGAGCAGTTGCATCGATGTGCCGCTAGGACTAGAAGCAGCTTATAGACCAAGGTCAAAGATATTGTACCTACGCAAGCCTGCAGGGTTGCCACATCTTCCAAAGAAAGTCAGTCTCATTACTTTATTGTCGCACCAGGAGAGCTTAGCGACCCCGAATGTATGCTAGTGACTGAACAGATCCACCAGGGACATTTCAACCCAGCTAAAGCTACTCAAGCCGGCTGTTACTGATTTAATTTTGAAGTGGAAAGACGAAGGGACAGCCAGCCGGAGTGGCCGAGCGGTTAAAGGCGCTACAGTCTGGAACCGCACGACCGCTACGGTCGCAGGTTCGAATCCTGCCTCGGGCATGGATGTGTGTGATGTCCTTAGGTTAGTTAGGTTTAAGTAGTTCTAAGTTCTAGTGGACTTATGACCACAGCAGTTGAGTCCCATAGTGCTCAGAGCCATTTGAACCATTTAGACGAAGGGACAAATACACCTGAGCGAGGACAACGCTGACCCCACGTATTGTCGGACAGGAACCGGAAAACATTTCGGAGGGCGGTTGTAATAAGTAGCATCAAATCAGCGGACTTTCCCTATCGTTCGCTATTTACACTACCTCGAATGTCACTTCGCTCTGGCTACTGAAATGTGTGGTTTATCAGTGGCACTTCCTGTTTAATTCCCTACGCGCAGTCATTATACTTTGGTACTCACGAGTGATTTTCAAAAGTTCTACCAGTCATCCAACTAGTATTACATCCAAGACTGAATTTTGGGTGCAAAGGAATTTTGAATGCGCTTCAATACTGTAACATGGGGTTCCCAGATGATAACAGAAAGACTTTACAGCATATTTCTCCGTACTATGTCACATTATAAAGTACGTTCTTGGCTTCACACCGGACTTCACGTGTACAATTAGGTAACTTTGAACCTCTGTATTTCGGAAACGGATAAAGACACGAAGAAAATTTTCAAGGTAATTCAAAATCAGCATCTTGGGAATACATCATTAAAATTACAACCATTTATTGTGAATCACCGTCGCGGAATCCGCAGCTGGGGTTTTGGTATCCAAAAAACTACTTTTTGGGGTGTTTATCGATAATGAATAAAGACCGTTGTTGTGGGTTTTTCCGAGGAACCGCCCATAAACTCAAAGTACGTCAGTAACTCCCACATAAGCCCAACATAGACCACATCAATTAGCAAAAGAACCAACCGATTTACTCCATTTGCCAGAGCAGGAGGAAGTGAGTAATATTCATACTTTGACACTGTACTGTAGGATAGCGCCATTAAGACGGCCCTTCTATTCATCATACAGAAGGTCCCTAGCCTAAGAGCTATCC
Source organism: Schistocerca americana (assembly GCF_021461395.2). Classification (NCBI taxonomy): domain Eukaryota; kingdom Metazoa; phylum Arthropoda; class Insecta; order Orthoptera; family Acrididae; genus Schistocerca; species Schistocerca americana. Next base: position 292,177,619 of record NC_060123.1, on the reverse strand, counting down.
AAAACACTTCGCCCTCCATTTTATCACCAATAGAATCTGAGGTATGTGCAACGCAACATCTCGTTTTGTAACATATTAGGTACGCTTGCTGTAGCATACATACCGATTTCAGTATTGGTAAGTATGTAATGTAAGTATTGTTACTTGTTTCATATTTAATTGGCGTTTGTAATGGCATCTCGTGGCAATGACGGGAATTAAGAGTTGGTCACCTACAGAGAAGGCAATAGCTGACGGGAAAAACAGTAAAGGAGAAAGCCACCGCAATTTCAAAGAGCAGTAAAATACGTCTATACAGGGTGTTACAAAAAGGTACGGCCAAGCTTTCAGGAAACATTCCTCTCACACAAAGTAAGAAAATATGTTATGTGGACATGTGTCCGGAAACGCTCACTTTCCATGTTGGAGCTCATTTTATTACTTCTCTTCAAATCACATTAATCATGGAATGGAAACACACAGCAACAGAACGTACTAGCGTGACTTCAAACACTTTGGTACAGGAAATGTTCAAAATGTCCTCCGTTAGCGAGGATACATGCATTCACCCTCCGTCGCATGGAATCCCTGATGCGCTGATGCAGCCCTGGAGAATGGCGTATTGTATCACAGCGGTCCACAATACGAGCACGAAGAGTCTCTACATTTGGTACCGGGGTTGCGTAGACAAGAGCTTTCGAATGCCCCCATAAATGAAAGTCAAGAGAGTTGAGGTCAGGAGAGCTTGGAGGCCATGGAATTGGTCCGCCTCTACCAATCTATCGGTCACCGAATCTGTTGTTGAGAAGCGTACGAACACTCCGACTGAAATGTGCGGACTAATGACCTCAGCAGTTAAGTCCCATAGTGCTCAGAGCCATTTGAACTGAAATGTGCAGGAGCTCCATCGTGCTTGAACCACATGTTGTGTCGTACTTGTAAAGGCACATGTTCTAGCAGCACAGGTAGAGTATCCCGTATGAAATCATGATAACGTGCTCCATTGAGCGTAGGTGGAAGAACATGGGGCCCAACCAAGACATCACCAACAATGCCCACCCAAACTTTCACAGAAAATCTGTGTTGATGACGTGATTGCACAATTGCGTGCGGATTCTCGTCAGCCCACACATGTTGATTGTGAAAATTTACAATTTGATCACGTTGGAATGAAGCCTCATCCGTAAAGAGAACATTTGCACTGAAATGAGGATTGACATATTGTTGGATGAACCATTCGCAGAAGTGTACCCGTGGAGGCCAATCAGCTACTGATAGTGCCTGCGCACACTGTACATGGTACGGAAACAACTGGTTCTCACGTAGCACTCTCCATACAGTTACGTGGTCAACGTTACCTTGTACAGCAGCAACTTCTCTGACGCTGGCATTAGGGTTATCGTCAACTGCACGAAGAATTGCCTCGTCCATTGCAGGTGTCCTCGTCGTTCTAGGTCTTCCCCAGTCGCGAGTCATAGGCTGGAATGTTCCGTGCTCCCTAAGACGCCGATCAATTGCTTCGAACGTCTTCCTGTCGGGACACCTTCGTTCTGGAAATCTGTCTCGATACAAACGTACCGCGCCACGGTTATTGCCCCGTGCTAATCCATACATCAAATGTGCATCTGCCAACTCCGCATTTGTAAACATTACACTGACTGCAAAACCACGTTCGTGATGATCACTAACCTGTTGAGGATACGTACTGATCTGCTTGATGCTAGTACTGTAGAGCAATGAGTCGCATGTCAACACAAGCACCGAAGACAACATTACCTTCCTTCAATAGGGCCAACTGGCGGTGAATCGAGGAAGTACAGTAGATACTGACGAAACCTAAAATGAGCTCTAACATGGAAATTAAGCGTTCCCGGACACATGTCCACATAACATCTATTCTTTATTTGTGTGTGAGGAATGTTTCCTGAAAGTTTGACCGTACATTTTTGTAACACCCTGTAGATATCTTCTATGTATTTTATAAATTAAAATCCCCCACCGCGTTTTTCTATGTGTTGACTATATGGAGGTTAGTCTCAGGAACTACTGCAGGGATTTTGGTACGGTTTCTGGGGATAATTAGACTGATTCGCCATGAAGGACTACGCATGTAATTTATGACCTCTTCGCGATGCGTACTTAGTGTTATCGGTGCTAAGTATGCACGGCTTGCTAGTGAGGAAAATAAAATTTGTAACTTTACGAGCGGAATAAGAGTAATGGGGCTGGTAGAAGAGCTAAACAGCAGTAAATGGGTTATAGTACAGTTATCAGAATTGTGGAGAGAAAAATGATGAAGTACAGTAGGACTCTAAACATACGCGTTATCACAGAGGAGCAGATCGCATAAAAAATTTAAGTGTAGGCTTTAGTGGAAACTAGTAAATTAAAAACATTTTCATAAATAGTGAGTGATCCTCAAACAGAATAGCAAAATATACAAATGACATTCCATAGATATCATTGAAGTCTATGAATCAAAGTGATAACGCTGTGGTGAGATAAGGGGAGGAAGACAGTCACAAAACGCTACATAATTATAATTCACAGCACTTAACACGATTTTGGTGTATTTAAATATAGAAGTAGGACAAAAAATAAAGTACGATTCTACATTGGGAAATTTTTGGTATAGCGTCAAAAATGAATAGGCAATACCTAAGTACAGTCTACTGAAAACATTGTCACGTGCTATGTTTCATAAATTGTTCATATGAAAACAAGGAATCCCATCAGTAATAGAAAGAGAAGATGCATCTATATGATTGTATGGATCACGTTCGTAACTTTCTTGTCTCACAGACGGAAATATCTATTATTAAAAAAGCTTGACTTTCTTACCTCATTTCAGAGGTGTTTGAAGCAGAAGATTGCTTGAAACTTCCTGGCAGACTAAAACTGTCTGCTGGACCGGGACTTGAATCTGAGACCTTTCATTCTGTCGGAGGTATGCTTGTTAATTCTTGCACTTTAACAGTTGCAAGAACAATGCGAGAAATGAGACATTTGACAAGAAATGACCACAGCGTAAGTATTATATAACGGGGCTCCAATCAGTAAATACCGTATGCTACCGTGAATGGTGCTCGTACTGAGCACATCCCTTGCATAGTTTTATGTTTAGCCCGTCTGGAACATTAAAAACCGAAACGTGATCATACATTTGTTCTCAAGAGCCCCTGAACGTTGTTAGTAAATGTAACCGGGCCCATCTATAAAGAAACAAGATTGATGTCGCATATCGATATCTGAAAAAGTGTCCGCCCCTGGTAGCTCAATGGCAGTTGGCCTTTGGCTGTGCTACGGTGAGGACGCGCTGTTTGTGTTCCTGCCGCGGAGCGAGCGCTCGTGTTGTTTACATCGTACTCGGCCGTTTCGCGCGTGCCGTACTCAGCATATAGATCACTATGGCGCACCAATACAGAAAATCGACGCTCAAATTTACGTTCCGCAACGAATTTGCACGGCCCAAAGCACTCGAAGTCGAACGATTTCTACGAGAAGAAGTTAAAATCTCGGCGACTGACATTCTCGGAATTCACTTGTCCATTGTGAGTAGTATCGTATATGTCAAGATCATCAACGACGCAACATGTGAACGGATCCTTCGGGACACGAAACAGGGCCTCCGTTTCTGCCATGCTGATGGCAATGTGGGGACTGTGCACGTTATTCTGGCATGGGACTTCGCACGATCAGAATTTTCGACCTTCCTTTCGAACTACCGGCGGAGGACGTCGTGACAGCGCTGCGCCCCTACGGCACGGTCCATGATCATATTGCGGAAAAATGGACGCAATTCCAGACATATCCTGTGCTAAACGGCGTCCGCCAGGTTCGAATAGCACTTAAAAGACATGTACCTTCATATATGAATATCGGTGGCTGCCTTGCCATCGTCATCTACGATGGGCAACCGAAGACCTGCTCTGGTTGTGGGAAGAAGGGACACCTCAGATCAGAATGTATGCAACGTCGCATCACTCAACTGCCGCCGGCTGAAGCGGACCCGCCATCGCAGCCGACGCTACTTCCTGTGACTTATGCAGCAGCCCTCACGACAGCTACTACTTCACCACGACAGCCGACATCCACTGTTGGGTCGCGGCTCCATGCTCCAATACAGGGCGATGATGACACACCTGTTCCACAAGATACGGATTCAACTCCGATGCCGCCGCCCCCGTCGACTGATAACAACATACATGACGATAGCATGGCCGTAGACTCGCTTATTGTGCCTACGGCTGCCTTTGTGCCGGAACGTCGTGAATCTTTGCCATCGTCTGACACAGAAGGACACACCAGGAAGCAACGCTCTCCGAAGCGACGGAAGCGGAGGCGTAGAGCAACTTCCGAACGGGATGCGACACAGCCTCCAGAGGATGACGATTCCACCTTCAATGACGACGCTACCACAGAGGCATCCGCCATTTGCTGCAGTGTGGCACCATCGAACGAAACTGAGGACAAACCACATATATCTACAGTGGCAAAATCGGATGCCGAGCTGCAGGACAGATGCTGCCCACCACCTTCCGAAATGCAAGCACCCATGCCGTGTCCTGAGGAAGCTAGGGAGGCCGATCTTACTTTCAGTTCCCCGACGTGGGCGGATGACCACGACGACAACGGAACCATGCAAGTTACGCCAACAGGGCCCACGCCATTGGCGCAGGCTCTCTAGCAAGGACTGCCGGTGAGGTTTTGGGGGATGCGGAGGTGTCAATACAGTCAGAAGCGTCATAGGTAATTCCAGTCTTAATGGATAACTTAACACCTGCGGTTCGGCAGCAAGCTTATCGTATCGCCACGCTTAACCTCAACACGATACGAACGGCAGTGAAGATCCAGTTGCTGCGTGAGATGCTTCGTTCTTCGGATGTTGACATTGCCCTGTTGCAAGAAGTATATATAGCGGCCCTCCCCGTTTTCTACGGTTATGTGACATATGTGTCACCGGCGGACCGGAATGGCAGCGGTACGGCAATACTAGTGCGCGACGGAATTGCCATCGAAGAGGTGACTTACTTTCCGTCAGGAAGGGGGCTGGCGATCACAGCACTGGGAACGCGTATCATTAACATTTACGCTCCATCAGGAACTGACCAACGCCGCGAACGATCGCTGTTATACTCGGAGGATATCGCCCCCCTCTTTATCAGCCGCTTCGAGCAATATATCTTCGGGGGCGATTTTAACTGTGTGCTCCACCCCAAAGACCAAGTCCCACATTTCTCAACTTGTCAAGAACTTCGGCTCCTGGTTCGAGATCTGCTTCTCACCGACACGTGGGAGACAGTGCACGGTGAACGTCCCGGGCCGACATACCTTACTAGTCACTCCGCCAGTCGCCTAGACCGCATTTATGTATCACGAGCTCTAGCGCCGGGAGTATTGGACGCCGAACGTTGGCCGCTTGCCTTCTCCGATCATAGCGCTTTCATATGCACACTCACTCTACAACAGAAGCGGATATGGCGCAGCCGAGGACCCTGGAAGCTGAATGTGGCACATCTTCAAGCCCCGGAATGCCGTCAGATTATCGCCAACACATGGCTGGATTGCGAACGTCGTCTTCCCCGATACCCATCGACTCTAGCATGGTGGGTGGACTGTGCAAAACCAGCTTTTCGGCGTGTGCTAACGCAATTCGGAAAAGATATCGCAGCTTGGCATCGTCACACATTGGACTTTTATTACACGATGCTTCGCGAACTCGACAGCCAACCACCATCTCCAAACCGACAAATGGAAAGCCGCCGAATTAAAGGTAAAATATTGTCTCTTACGAGGAAACGTTTGGAGGGGGTCGTAGTGCGATCGCGACGTCAAGACCGAGTGGAAGGAGAAAACCCGTCTATGCATCACATCGTGCTCGACAGCCGCCGACGCCGACAGCAGCTGATCACGGACCTCGTATTGCCAGGTGGTAGGGTCGTAATGACTCAGGCGGCGGTTACAGAAGCCTTCGCAGATCACTATCGCCGGTTTTACGACGAGGTGAATACAGAGGACGAGGGAGCGGACGATCACGACATACTGCAGCACGTGTCGCACACCCTCGACAATGCAGCAGCGGCGACGCTGTTAGGTGGGATTACACGAGACGACATCGAGGACGCGCTTAACAAGGGAGCACTCAACAAATCTCCCGGGCCAGACGGACTGCCGCTCGAGTTTTATCGTACTTTCCGCGATCTCATGATGCCCCGATGGATCATCATGTACCAAGAACTGATGACCCCCGGTTCTCACGTGCCACCTGCATTCGTGGAAGGTCTCCTAATACCGATACACAAGCCTTCCAGAGGTCGGTCGAGGGCCCATTACAATGCTCAACTCGGACTATAAAATCTTCGCCCGACTACTCGCCAGCCGCATGAAGACGGTTCTGCCCCTCCTCCTCTCAATGGAGCAAACGACACAGGGCGGAGTGACCAACATGCAAACGGCAACCAGTGAATACAGGGATTTAATAGCCATCGCCACATCCTGTCGCCTTCGAGCTGCTCTGATCTCCACTGATTTCGACCGCACCTTCGATAGAGTTAACCACAAGTTCCTTCTGTCCGTTATGGCCCGCATGGGCTTCCCGCTTGACTTTCTCGACATCTTTCAGCGCCTTTTCCGTGGAGCTGCATCCCGTTTATTGGTGAATGGACGGATTGCGGGTCCTTTTCCGATCCGACGGTCAGTTCGCCAAGGATGCCCTCTCTCCATGATCCTTTACGCGATCGCACTCGAACCACTTGTCGGAGGGTTGAAAAACAGGCTCTCGGGCGTAGCATTGAGGGATCACACCTTTCACTGCAGGATATATGCTGATGACCTTCTATTACTTGTCCGATCTGGTGACGAGGTACGCTCGGTGATACAATGGATCAATCGCTATGGTTTGGCAGCGGGCAGCCTCATGAATGTGGCCAAATCGGTAGCGATGCCCATTGGGAGAGGTCTACAAGAGGACGCTTTAGCCCCACTCCCACTAGTTAACAAGATCCGGTTCTTGGGCATAACATTTACACAGGGCGTGCGCCGCACGGCTGCCATGAACTATGCACGATTACTACAGGCAATACGCACAGAAGTTCGCCGGAACTTACTTCGACGGATGGACCTCCTACAGCGTGTGGAATACCTCAACCTTCACGTGGCAACTAAGATGATTCACATGGCCCAGGTCCTACCGATACCGACAGCGATGGCACACAGACTGCAAGCAGCGTTTGGATATTGCCTTACCGCCGGACACCTATTCAAAGTCCGCTACGAAACACTCACCCTCCCTCCGCTTGATGGCGGACTGGGACTTATAAATGTACGAGCGAGGGCTACAGCGTTATACTTGTGCACAATGATGAAATTGTGGACCCACAAAGATGCTTCCCTTACGGGTCGTCTGTTAGAGGAATTGCTGCCGGCGTCTCTTCTGCCACCTGTCACGGTTGCGCACATTACACCCTCACTCTCGCACCTCTCGGCATTTATTCTTGAGTATAGTTACGTGCACCCAGACCTTCCCAACACTCGCCCTCTCCAGGCGAGAGACTTTTACAGACTGCTGCTAAGGTCCATCCCTCGCAATGTGATTGAGAGGAAGAGCCCTACTACCCTATGGCCTGCAGTGTGGAGAGCGGTCCAGAAGTCGTTCCTCCCCACGCGGGTACGAGCCGCGTGGTACCAGGTGGTGAACGGGAAGGTTGTAACCCGACAAAGGCTGCACGCTATTGGGATGGCGGATTCCCCCCTTTGTCCACATTGCCACCTCGTGGATACTGACGACCACCGTTTAACATGTGGATCGGCGTTAGAGGTATGGCTGCTAGTGCAGAAGATCCTCGCCTGCTACCTACGTATCGCGCCTCGCACAATTGAGCCACGGCTCCTCCTTTGTCCAGAGGATACTTATTTCCCACCTGCGAAGACTCATGCTCTCACATGGTTTAAAGGCATGTCCATATACTACCTCTTTCGAGATGATGAGAAGATGGTGCTTGATTACTGGCAATTTCTCCAGGACAGTCATAGCACACTTGAGTGTACACCCCGATACCGACAACTATTTGCCAACTATTTACGCAATGTCTTCGATAACCCCCCTCACAGTTGGGGAGTACCGGGCAGAGGATGACCGCCGTCATGAAGCTCCAAACGCTGCGAAATGTTGTGCCAATTTGGAACATGGCATCTGTACGCAGATGGGCCATGCACATGGAACGGCGTGCGGGATTTGGTTACGTTTTTTCTTTCTTTATTATCTATCACCACACTATTGGTTTCAAATTCTCTTTCATAGTTTAGAAGAAACTCTTGTTCTGTTGTTGCTACGGATGTACGTTCTAATTTTGTTTGTCGTAACTGAAAGACGCCTTTTTCCATCCATATATAAAAAAAAAAAGGTTGGCAGAGGAAAAAAAAAAAGTGGTCAGCACGACGGAATGTCATGCCGAACGGCCCGGGTTCAATTCCCGGCTCGATCGGAGATTTTCTCCGCTCAGGGACTGGGTGTTGTGTTGTCCTTATCATAATTTTATCCCTATCGACAAGCAAGTTGCTGAAGTATCGTCAACTCGAAAGACTTGCACCAGGCGAACGGTCTACCCGCCGGGAGGTCCTAGTGACAAGGCATTTCCATTTATCTGAAAAAGTTACGAGTGCTTGCTCCAAATTTGTTACGTGAAAAATCTTAAGAATTTTCAACTAAAAAAAGCTTTATTAACATTCTACATATTTATTCCTCATATCTACATACACTACTGGCCATTAAAATTGCTACACCAAGAAGAAATGCAGATGATAAACGGATATTCATTGGACAAACATAGATTATACTAGAACTGACATGTGATTACATTTTCACGCATTTCAGGTGCATAGATCGTCAGAAATCAGTACCCAGACCAACCACCTCTGGCCATAATAAGGGTCTTGATACGCCTGGGCATTGAGGCAAACAGAGCTTGGATGGCGTGTACAGGTACAGATGCCCATGCAGATTCAACACGATACCACAGTTCATCAAGAGTAGTGACTGGCGCATTGTGACGAGCCAGTTGCTCGGCCACCATTGACCAGACGTTTCCAATTGGTGAGAGATCTGGAGAATGTGCTCGCCAGGGCGGCAGTCGAAAATTTTCTGTATCCAGAAAGGCCCGTACAGGACCTGCAACATGCGGTCGGGCATTATCCTGCTGATATGTAGGGTTTCGCAGGGATCGAATGAGGGTAGAGCCACGGGTCGTAACACATCTGAAATGTAACGTCCACTGTTCAAAGTGCCGTCAATGCGAACAAGGGGTGGCCGAGACGTGTAACCAATCTCACCCTGTACCATCACGCCGGGTGATACGGCAGTATGGCGATGACGAATACACCCTCCCAATGTGCGTTCACCGCGATGTCGCCAAACACAGATGCGACCATCATGATGCTGTAAACAGAACCTGGATTCATCCGAAAAAAATGACGTTTTGCCATTCGTGCACCCAGGTTCGCCGTTGAGTACACCATCGCAGGCGCTCCTGTCTGTGATGCAGCGTCAAGGGTAACCGCAGCCATGGTCTCCGAGCTGATACTCCATGCTACAGCTAACGTCGTCGAACTGTTCGTGCAGATGGTTGTTGTCTTGCAAACGCCCCCATCTGTTGACTCAGTGATCGAGAAGTGCCTGCACGATTCGTTACAGCCATGCGGATAAGATGCCTGTCATCTCGACTGCTAGTGATACGAGGCCGTTGAGATCCACCACGGCGTTCCGTACTACCCTCCTGAACCCACCGATTCCATATTCTGCTAACAGTCATTGGATCTCGACCAACGCGAGCAGCAATGTCGCGACACGATAAACCGCAATCGCGATAGGCAAAAATCCGACCGTTATCAAAGTCGCAAACGTGATGGTACGCATTTCTCCTCCTCACACGAGGCATCACAACAACGTTTCACCAGGCAACGCCGGTCAACTGCTGTTTGTGTATGAGAAATCGGTTGGAAACTTTCCTCATGTCAGCACGTTGTAGGTGTCGCCACCGGCGCGAACCTTGTGTGAATGCTCTGAAAAGCTAATCATTTGCATATCACAGCATCTTCTTCCTGTCGGTTAAATTTCACTTCTGTAGCACGTCATTTTCGTGGTGTAGCAATTTTAATGGCCAGTAGTGTATTTTGTTCTCAACATGGTCACCCTAGCGACGAACCATTTCTCCCAGTTTGTTGAAATCGTCACTGTGGAATGTTTCACTTCGTTGACCCTCTGCTTGCACCATTTCATCACTGTCAAAGTGATGTCCTCGAAGGTGTTCTGTAAGTTTTGGAAACGGATGTAAATATGATAGAGCCAAGTCGGGACTGCAAGGACGATGATGGATGACAGTGAACCCAAGGCGTGGGACTGCTGCACTTGTCGCTGCGTTTGAATGCGGTCTGGCATTGTCATGCTAAAGGCGAAGTTGAGTGGACGAACTCTTCGAATTCGAAACTCGATTACAGCACGCTGTTTCTCTCGCACCGTCATAGTTATGTTACATACAGCCATGTGACGCTCTAGAATTCGCAGCCATGTGACAGCAGAGGGCTGCTAATTTGTAGACATCAAGAGTAATGATGTAGAATGGTAACACATAAAAATTCAGACGCATTACATTTAATCACGCCTTCGTACTATTACAACCGCGAAATAATTGTTCATCATTTATCGTAAACCATGTTGCAACTTACATCCTGTATAAAGCAGTCTTTCGGGAAATTTCGGCATATTCAAATACGATTTAAGTAGAAGTCAGTAGAAGAAAGATTTTTAATTTGAAGTAAGTCGTTTTATTGTAGTGAACTGCTAAACGCTTGGAGCAACGCACCGCCTCTTTGTTCAAAATCAGGTTGCAGAGCCGGTTTTTTCCCTTCCTCCCGAGCAAGCGTGTGCCTATGGCTATGGGATTTCTTTTTACACGTTTTACTGACTTTTGCTGCGCTGTAACACATCTGTAGTTTCCAAGATTATTTTCACATATCTTCAATCTCGGCTGAGCGTATATTTAATCCTCTGCAAGTCCATCTTTATACAAGATGATTGTCGGAGCTTGGCTGTTCATTCTAAAATGTCGAGTTAAAACGCCTTCAGCCGTCTAAATTTCCAGTTTTAAATGTGCTACCAGTTTCAGAGTTACATTACTCCATCCTCAGGCTAACTAACGGACGTGTAGGAAGAATCCCACTTCTTGTACAATCGAAATAGGGACCAGCTTACTATCACTGGTATCCGTATTTCTTCTTGACACTGCGGTTCCTTAGATTATCAGATTCAGACTGTTCTGCAAGTTTTTACGGCAGACAGGGTAAAAAATTTGTCACCCCAAGGATCACTTAAGCAAGCCCCGTGTAGCACCGCCTATACTCATGATAATGTCCTGAATTTAACATGAAAGAGACTCCACAATTTCTTTAGTTAGTCACTGATGAATCGAACAAGAACTGTCTGGTGAATTCCAAGTACAGAGGGGTCTACGACAGGGAGATGTGACCTCTAAAATGCTATTGAATTTAGTTTTAGAAAAGGTGATGCGGCAAATGCCGATAAATCCAGGAGGGACAATACTTAATCAGGAAGTTCAAGAGGTAGTATATGTGGATGACGTATCATTAACGGCAAGGAATGTAAGGGCACTAAAGGGGAACTACGATATGTTGGAGGAAGCTGCAAGAGAAGTAGGTTTACAAGTAAACATAAACAAAACAAAGTGTGTGGTGGTGGGGGAGCCCAATATAAACGGACAAAAGAATTCAATAGGAATGAGTGGCAAAGAATATGAAAAAGTGAAAACATTTAAATATTTAAGTTCTGTAATAATAGAGGACAATAAAGTAGCAGTAGAAATTCAAGAAAGGATAGCGAGTGGAAATCGTTGCTATTTTGCCTTGCAGAACGTATTTAATTTCAGGAATGTATGGGAATACAAAAATCAAAATACACATGACCATATTAAGACCTATAGTAATATATGGATCAGAAAGCTGGGTATTGACATTAAAGGAGGAGAACTGGTTATTGAGATGGGAAAGAAAGATACCGCGAAGGATTTTTGGAGCAGTGAGAGAGGAAGATGGCTGGAGAGTAAGGACAAATGTAGAACTACAAACACTTTTTGGACGGATACATATTATTGTTAAAACTAAGCAGGGAAGAATAAGATGGGCAGCACATTTACAGAGAATGCCAGAAACTCGGAGGGTCAAGAAAATTTTCGTGGGAAAACCTCACGTGAGAAGGAGAAGAGGTAGACCCAGGAAAAGGTGGCTGGACGATATGGAAGAAGATCTAAAGGCGATAGGAATAATAAATTGGAGAAGGAAGGCGATTGAAAGAGAATAATGGAGGCAGGTGATACAGAAGGCCACGGCTTTTCAAGGACTATAGAGCCAAGCAAGAAGAAGACAACAAGAAGTCATTGATGATTGAGTATCGTAGATCAGCGTATCACTCACTGTTCCAAATAGGCCCAGACATTGTCTATAAGGTTAATGTTTCATAATTAACCGTATCAGTGGAGGTGTGGCAGGATGCTTTCTTGTTCGTCACACACGGACCTGTGAGTGCAGCCCTGCGAGCACAGCTGTTATCGTCATGGAAGACGGTAGATTCCACAGAAAACTTTTCATGAAGATGTAGAAGGAAGTACACCACTCAGTCACTGAGAATGGTGAAATAAACATCCTGGTTCTTGTTCACTGAAATCCGAATGAGTGAGCCCAAGAGATGGTACGAAAACCACCAGCAAAACTTTACAGAACCATCTCCTGCCTAAAGTAATCCCTTCACACACTGTGCGTTAAACGCCTCCTTGTTCCCTCGCTGTATTCTGTGTCTTGCATTATTTGAAAACAACAAAATTGTGACTCGTCGGGCCACAGTAAACTTCTCCAGTCAGCTACTCTCTAGTTTCTGTGTTGTCTAGCCCACTGAAGAAGTGCAGCTTCCTGTGTCGCTATGAGCTATCTCCTTTCATGAGATACTCAAATACAACTACCCACTGCCTGCAGTTCCCTACGCAGAGTTCACTCGGAAACCGGTTGAGATAGAACTGACTTCACTAATAACAGCAGTTCCTTTTAAACCAGTTGTCGTCTCCAGTCGCTGACAGTAAGGATATTTCTAGGACTATTACTCATGCGCAGTGTTAACATGACTTTCAGTGGTACTCCTCGCAGGTGCGTTGTACAGCCTGGCAACAAATCAGGGGAACTTCATTCATGGTGTGGTCAGGAACACGTCCAAAGGTGATAGCTGCGTATGCCATTACCTCGTATCCATGTCGATCCATCTTACTGTATTGACTCGATAAGACCTCTGGGGTATCAGGTGTGCTGTTTAATGTACCCCTAAGAAGCTATATTGCGAACTCTGGTGATCTACAGAGAAGGCAAGCACACCAGAAGATCATGAAAATTTTAAGGAAACGACAATGTCACAACAGGAACATCTTACTGGAAAGGTCACTAAGTGTAGATAGCTTGATGAGAGGATGATCATCTTTATATAACAGAAACAAGTGGTCACTCTAACAATCAGGTTCAATATCGTAAAGAGTCAACATACTAATATAAGTGCATGGGCATTTAATAAATGATCAAGGGATTGTGATTGTGAAATATAACCTAGGCACTGGTTGTCTATCACGACAAAAACATAATTAGGAGAATAATTCGCTGATATGACTAAAGCCTGCAAGAACGGTTACTGGTTAAAGAAAGAACTCAGAAAAATAAGAATAAACAGTAGTATGAGCAGTACAGTACATGATGAAAGCAAGTAGGTGGCTGCAAAATGTTGAAACTGTGCTGTTGGCTTCCAATGGGAGCATAGCATTCCAACCAAATCAGTGATTTCAATCTCTGCCCATTCTTATCATAATTAATAATCCAGCATGATTGCGGAAGGCAACAGTGATAGCAGTTGGAGATTCTGAGTTCAGTTCGCCCTTTGTAGGTAGTAATAAAATGGAGACATCCTCCCATACGATAGCAAGGGTCATTAACAGCAAGTGTTTTCTCCTTGGTCATCAGCCATCAAGCTTTCGCTATCTTAATACAATAAAACATGGCCGTTTATGACAGAGCAGCAATCTCACTGGCCAATAGTGAAGACATTTCGAGTTCTGTCAAGTAATAATTTTGTAATAACATTAAACAAACTACTACTCCTGCAGATTTCTTTATTATTAACCAATAGTACTGGGGAGTGGGGAGTAAACTATGAAACCTCTCCCAGTCCATGGTACGATCCTGATGATAAAAAATAGGAAGACTTAAACATAGGCACGCATGAGAAATCGTGCGCTCTACGGAAAATAACACTGTTAACCAACGAGAAAACCTGTTCCCAACCTTTAAACCTAACGTTCTTACCCAGCATGGCTGGCCGGCCGGAGTGGCCGTGCGGTTCTAGGCGCTACAGTCTGGAGCCGAGCGACCGCTACGGCCGCAGGTTCGAATCCTGCCTCGGGCATGGATGTCTGTGATGTCCTTAGGTTAGTTAGGTTTAATTAGTTCTAAGTTCTAGGCGACTGATGACCTCAGGAGTTGAGTTGCATAGTGCTCAGTGCCATTTGAACCAGCATGGCTGTCAAGGCAAACTGCATTTCTCACATTGCAGAGTCTCTAAAAAGCTACACCTGACTTAGATTTTTATATTTCTGAAAGTATTCTTCAAACAATTTTTTTTTTTTTTTTTTTTTTTCCAGCAGATAGCGGGCCTCATATACGGCCTGGAATGCAGAGATGGGCGAAGCGGATTCCGTTCTCGGATACATCCCGCGGGAGTCGGCTTTCATATCTAACTTGTCTATAACGCTTCTCCCTTGTCCTTTAAGCGATCTCCCGTCTCGTCTCAGCCAGCTTGGAAGCTTTCAGAAAAATAACAAGCCCTCATCACAATAAAAAAGTAAAGTTAAGAGTTATTAGATGGTCTGCCACTGGTTCTACTGAATATTATGTGCATTCATGATGCACAATAAGAGTGCGACTGCATTGACCAAAGGGAATGACCATATATCGTGATGAGATATATTGCGTGACAGTTTTGGGCAAAATATGCTATGTAACAAGCTGACTGGCAAGTAGGCACCAATTCACTGCCATGACTTACGTCACTGATCGTATAACCACCCGTTACCAATTCTGCACAATCTATAGGGCTCCAAAGAAGCCAGTTTGCTCTTTTAAAGGGTGATATTTTCCTGTGAGCTTATGTATGACTGGTTAGAACATCCACCAGTAAGTTTTCTTAGAGGCACTTTCTCTGTGTAATTCAGAAAAATAGTTTTGAAGACACTGGTGACCATGTGAAGGATGAAAATGTATGGGGAAGGAAAGATCTGTCATTCAGGAACATGAGAGTCTGAGATATTCCTGATTTATTTAATAATGTCTTTTGGAATACATTCGACACTACAAATGTACATTCGGAGTCTAAGATTGCGTCTCGGGATAGTATTTTTATCACCACGTTGTTACATGCTTTGTATACATACTGGAATATCGAGACAACAGCACTGAACAAGTGGATAATTGGTAATGCAATTTGATATTGATGCAATAAGAGAAACACACCTCACTTCGTGTTGTAGTTGTTACAGTGGTGATGGAAAACTGTTTATGATTGTGTTATTTAAAAATAAACAATATCTATATCTATATCAAAATCTATACTCCGCAAGATACCTTTACGGTGTCTGGCAGAGATTACTTTGTACCACTGTCACTTACTACTTTTCCGCTTTAGTTGCTTGTGGTTCGAGAGAAGAAGGATTGCTTAGGAGGAAGCAATATACCGAATGACTATTGTAGGAACATACACTCTGGAAACTTTAACAGTAGACCATACCGTGACGCAGAACGTGTCTCTTGCAGCGTCTGCCACTATATTTGGCTGAGCATTTCCGTGAAATTTCGGGCACACTAAAAGAACCTCTATTAGAACGTGTCGGTCTTCTTTGGGTGTTCTCCATTTTCCGTTTCAATCCTATCTGATACGGGCCTCAGACTGACGAGCACTATTCCTACACTGGTTGAACGATTGTTTTGTAAGCTACTTCCTTTTCTGATGGACTTCAGTTCCTAAAGAATCCCCCGGTGAATCTGTCTGGCATTTGCCTTAACCAGGATTAGCGATTATCGCTCCACATCCATACTCCTTGATATTTTATTAAGATTTCTTCTTCCAGTGACTGTTCTGCAATTGTGTAATCATACAATAAAGAGTCTTTCAGTCTGCGTATTCGCAACACGTTACATTCGTTCGCTTTGTGTGTCAGTTGCCAGTGTCGATCGTTCCCAGGTCTTCTTGCGTTTCACTACTTCTCCATGTAACAGAAGATCACCCGCGAAAAGACTTATGGAATTTCCAGCGTTATCTAACAGGTCGTTTATGTATATTGTGAAAAGTAATGATCCTTTAACACTACCTTGGGACACACTCGAACTCACTTTCAAGTTTGTAGACCTCTCCCCGTTCAAAATAACATGATTTGTTCTATTTGCTAGAAACTATTCAGTCAATTACAATTCTGTGATTCTTGAGTTTCTCCCGGCGTATTTGATAATCAAAATATCCACGGGTGTACCGCCGGTCTACAGTGTCCAACGGGCACAATATTTCGGCGATCATACATGTTGCCATCATCAGGTGAACTGACGGACTGAGCTCCTGTGAACGTGCCAGCACGGAGATCCGTACGCTATGGCTGCTCAGAGGGAACTCGGTTCGGTCAGCAGCACACTCTAATTTCTTCCTCTGTCTTTAGAGAGAGGTTGTTTTCTGCGAAGGTTTTTGTCCTATTCGGACATTTCCTTCAATTTTTGGTGAGTTTTTGGATGTGCCTATCTTTCGTTAATTCTGTTCTTTAGAGTATCGTGTGTTTCTTTTCTGTCACTCTAGTAGTGACGGTTTTTTTTTATTATTTTAAGCGACGAGTAATGCTTTTGGTCTTTTGTATCGGTCTGGTACGTTGTTGTACCGACCAAGTGAGTTTATTAGATCGTTTGGCGACCTTTCCGCGTTGGCGTAAAACTGCTTCGCCAGGGTACGGAATCGCGTGTTTAATTTTACAATGTCTGCCGCTATGTGGAGGTCTTCCGTCGGGAAGCGCGGCGGTGTGTGTAGGGCTATTCTGAGCGCTCTGTTTTGAATTTTTTGTAGCCGTTCTACCATCGATCTAGCAGCGTAACCCCATACTGGGCACGCATACTCCAGTATCGGTCTAATTAGACTTCGATAGACGGCTACTCCTGTGCTCGGGTCAAGGGAACTTGTACTGTTCAGTATTGGGTAAAGGATTTGCATCCTGCCTAGGGCCTTTTTGCGAACCTCCTCGATGTGGCACTTCCAAGTCAGACGCTTGTCTAGTGTCACACAGAGGTACCTCGCAGAGTTTCTCCAGGGGAGGTTTTGGCCCTGCAGGTGCAGCATTTGGTAGGGTCTTCTGGGGGGGCGGCGTTTACCGAGACGTCTAGTCATCAGCATGGCTTGGGTCTTCTCAGAGTTAAGTGAGATTCGCCGTTGTTTGGCCCATTCGTCTGTCTTGTTCAGGGCGGTTTGAAGACGTCTCGTGACCAGGTTCCTGTTTGTTGAGCAGGAGAAGAATGCAGTGTCATCAGCATACTGTGCTGTTTGTACGTGTTGTGTGGTTGGTATGTCTGCGGTGCAGAGACTGTACAGGGTTGGTCCAAGAACCGAACCCTGTGGTACCCCTGCATGTATTCTTCTCCTGCTTGACAGTGATGTTTCTACTTTTACGGAGAATGTCCTACCGGAGAGATAGCTTTTTATAAGTTTCACAATCTTTCCGGGGAAGCCCTGGGTGTACATTTTGTGGAGTAGCCCGGTGTGCCAAACAGAATCAAAGGCTTTTGCCACGTCTAGTAAGACTATCCCGCAGTAGCCTTTGCGGTTGAAGCTTTCTGTGGCTGCCTCAACCACCCTCATTATTTGTTGGGGGGCCGAATGATGTGGGCGAAACCCAAACTGGAATTTGGGCAGGATTTGCTCTCTTCTGATGTGATCCTGTATCGGTACTAAGAGGAGGCGCTCATATAGTTTACTGAGGGTAGGCAGTAGACTAATTGGTCTGTAGTGTTGCGGGAACACCGGGTCTTTTCCAGGTTTTGCGATCGAGACTACTTCAGCGTGTTTCCACTGTCTCGGGAATTTTAGCGATCGCGTAATTTCGTTAAGTATATCTGTTAAGTGTGTTATTGCCATGGGCGGGATATGTTTTAATAGTTCGTTGGTGAGCTGGTCGTGGCCTGGTGCCTTTTTTGTTGGCAGCGATTTGATGACACTAACCACGTCTTCGGAACTGAAGATCGGCGTGTATTCCTCATCGTCGTCTGCCTCTAAAAAGGTGGCCAGTTGTCTGCGGACGATTGCGACGTGTTCTCTGTCTTGTACCTCTGCTGGCGTAAATTGTTTTTCGAACACGTCTGCTAGCGCATTTGCTTTGTCTTCAGTGCTGAATTGCAGTCCACGTTCACCATGCAGAGGGGGTATTTTTGCGCGTCTTCTCGTGAACTCCTTTGTGGCTTGCCACAAGCTGTGGTCATCTAGTCTGAGAGTTGATAGTCGTTCTGACCATTGCTGGTTGCGATACTCAGTGAGTGAAACTTTCAGCTCTCTTTGTAGTCTGTTGAGCAGCCTCCTTGTGGTTTTGTTCCTAGTAAGTTTCCATTCTTTGGCGATCCTATTTTTGTGTCTTATTTGGGCAAGCAGGTGCTGTGGGAGCTGCCTGGAGCGGGGGGCTCCCGCTGGCGCAGGCGTTGCTTCCTCAGCTGCTTGCAGGATCGCTTTAGCGAAGTCGTCCAGCGCTTGTTCAGCAGTCTCTGCTGTTGGAGGCGGGGCTTGGGCAAGTTCAGCAGCTATTCCGTTGCTGAACTGTTCCCAGTGTGTTCGTTTGTAATTTGTGGTGCGCTGTGGGAGCGAGAGCCATTCTCCCATGTCGACCTCTAGGATAACTGGATTGTGGTCCGACGACATCCTGTTTATCGAACTGGCAGACACAAAACCCGTGACGTGTTTCGTGAGTGCGATGTCGAGGACGTCCGCCCTGTTTCCGTTGTTTGGGAAGTGGGTGGGCTCCTCGGGGCCCCGTACCTGAAACTGGTGGGTGCGCGCGAGTCGTTGCAGTTGTCGACCAGCTCTGTTGCTTACTCGTGAGTGCCAGTCTGCGTGCTTGGCATTGAGGTCTCCTCCTATTAGGAGCTTGCCTCTTATTCTCCCTAGTGCAGCTATGTCCTCTTCTTCTAACGTTTGGGGAGGGGGGCGGTAGGCTGCAACGACTGTGAGGGGCTCTGTTACAGTGGCAATTTCTATTGCGACTGTTTCAATTTGGCGAGTTACACTTGATGGTGTCTAATACCTCGTTTGACATATACTGCAACCCCGCCTCCAGCGGTAGGCCGATCGCGTCTGTAGCAGTTGTAGTTAGCTACAGATGCTCTTACACCTGGCTTCAGGTGTGTTTCGGCCACTAAGCATATGTCAATGTCTTCCTCTTTTATGAATTCCCTGAATTCGAGGACTTGCTGGAATAGACCGTTTGCGTTGAAGACGCACATTTTTAGACCTTGTATGTTAGGTCGTCTATCCATGTCGGGGGGTGGGGTTTCCTGATGTCATCGCCGATGACGGCGCCTGCTTTGCTGCCGATGAGTGTTCGGCGGGGTGTTGAGTCATGGTGGCCAAGATGTTTGCCAGTTGGTTCACCTGAGCCTGAAGGGCGTTTATGGTCGCTGCTAAGTGTTCTACCGAGACGTTCTGTGTCGTGTCACGCAGACTGGGCTCTAGTGAGTAGGGGGGGGGGGGCTTCCCTAGGCGATTCTCCGTTGACAGGAACGTGGTTGTGCGGAGGAGGGCGAGTTGGGGCACTGACGGTAGACGAGTATGTCCTGGATTGAAATACCCTTGTCGCTGTGGATCTTGGATATCGGCTTGGTGGTGGTGGTGGAGGTGCGGTGCGATGCTTTGCCCCTGCTGTCTGTGGGTGCTTTCCCCTTAGGCGGTCCCTAGCTTTGCGGAATTCCGGGCACCCCAGGTAGCTGGCAGGATGCGCGCCTGCACAATTGCAGCACTTCTCCTTGCCCTCCCCCTGCGGTACCGGGCATTCCTCGTACTTGTGCTTTTCACCGCACCTGACGCACCTCATAGGCATGTCGCAGTCCCTAGCCATGTGCCCCACTTTTTGGCAATTGAAACATCGCCCTGGGCCCGATCTTTTCTTCAGCTTCTCCGGCGTGACTGTTACCCTCATGATCATTGTCACTTCCCATATCTTTCGATTCTGGGCGGAGTCGCGGTGGCGGCCGATTTAAATACCCTCCGTCCGTGGCGCGCTCCGTCCGCTGTCCGCGCCCCCGCGTCACGGTCGCGCGGTGGAATAGATTGCGACGGTGTCTGAGATGACGTCGGAGTGATGGCTCTGTCCGCCGTGGTCGTCACAACTATACGTTTGCTCGATTTACTTCGCTGGTTCCCAAGCCTTGCTAAGAGTATTGCCACAGTCACGGTTTATGAGGTCGTCATTGGTGCGAATTTAGATGGCCTCTCTAACAACGCTGTCCCAGTATCTCGACGTCTGTACCAGAATCCTCGTGCGGTCATACTCCATGGCGTGATTTTCCGACAAACAATGTTCAGCGACCGCCGACTTGCTCGGATACATCAGTCGAGTGTGCCTCTGGTGTTGACGGCATCGATCCTCGACGGTACGCATCGTCTGGCCAATATACGACTTGCCACATTGACACGGAATTTGGTACACGCCGGCCTTCCTCAAACCGAGGTCATCTTTGGCGCTCCCCACCAGTGCACGAGTTTTATTCGGAGGACAAAACACAGTTCTTCAAAATGCGGACGATTTTCCCCGAGAGTGCGCCTGTATATGGAATAAACGCAATGCCTACCTCCTCCCTCGTGATTTCATCCATCTCCACAGGTTGTGCTGTAGTGGTTGGGCGGAGAGCACGTTGAATCTGCCACTCTGAGTACTCATTTTTTCGAAATTCAATTCTCAGATGTTCCAATTCCTGGGGTAGACTCTCTGCGTCAGATATAGTACGCGCCCTATGTACTAGGGTTTTAAGTACCCCATTCCTCTGTGAAGGCTGGTGGCAGCTGTCTGCGTGCAAATACAGATCAGTGTGCGTTGTCTTCCGATACACCCCATGACCCAGGGTGCCGTCAGACCTTCTCTTGACCAAGACGTCAAGGAAAGGTAATTTACCCTCCGTTTCAGTCTCCATAGTGAATTTGATGTTGGGGTGTATGGAGTTAAGATGTGTAAGGAAGTCAAGGAGTTTATCCATACCATGTGGTTAGATGACGAACGTGTCGTCCACGAACCGGAAAAAGCAAGTAGGTTTCCATTCGGATGACGACAGGGCTTCCTCCTCGAAGTTCTCCATGTACAAATTCGCTACCACCGGTAGCTTTCTGGATCCTGTGGATGAACAAAGCGAGCTATGTTGTTTTCGGAACCCATATCGATACCTCGACAGCAGGTTTTTGGCCTCCAGAAGTGTTATAATATGTGAAAATAAAACAAGTTCTTATCTTAAAATTAGTGTGTTCACTTAGATCTTAAGACGTTTATCTTGATCTTATCATCATGTATCATATTACAGTTTTCTGTGTAAGAGAATATCAGTACGACATTGATAAAAAATAGCAGTAGGAATATGAGCATCATCTACATAAAACTATTACAGCCTCTTCCAGAGCGAAATTTTAATTATGACGTTTGGAAATATCACGTACTCCCTACTATACTAACCAAATCAGACAGAAGTTAAGGAAACAAAATCAAGAATGAACACACAAAATAGTTAAGGTCAACAGTTGAAAGTGCAAGAGGCAATACAGATAGGCACACTGGTAAGATGGGATTACAACAGTTAAACAGATAAATTAGAAACCAAAAATTTGACGTAAGAAGGATGTTAAACATGTACCAAAACACTACAGTATCATTCTAACATGAGAGGATAAGTTGTAGAGTCTCACGCTGACTGCTGCAATGTAACGATGGGAACCGAAAGAAAAAAAATTCCTAGTTAGAAGGAAAATTATGAAGTATTGTTCCTAAAGCGTTGAGCTGGGGATTGCAGGATAATTTCACTGTATTTTAAGATAGAAAATTAGTGTAAGACCTTTTCGTCTTGTAGTTATTCCTCATGGTAAGTAGCAAGTGGAACTTATACTAACTAAACATTGGTACTAATATCCCACTGACGGATTCCATTACTGTTGCCTTTCAACTGCAAAGTGTGGCAGTATGCACTATAATTGCGTACTTGTTTTATTGTTTAGCAAAATATTGTCTGACGCGAGAAACAGTCCTACATCGAGCATCGGTTGTGCAACTTCATTTGTATCAGTTTAGAATTGCACAAAACGTGATGATTCCTGGTCTGCATGTCAACGCACACAGTATTCTGCACAACGTTAAAAAAAAGTGCTTAGTAACAGTTGGTAGTGCTTAAGTCTCAGAGTAAACGATAACACTGATGAAGGTGCAATTTATCATCGGTGTCTCCCATGTTGGCTCGTGATCTACTTTCCATTGATCAGCATAATGCTTTAAGAAAGTAAATATTCTGAAGATAAATTAGAATTGGGTAAAAACTAGTTCCAAAAATAAACCATTATTTCATTAAATGACTGGTTTCGGCTACGTCGTAGTCTTCAGTTCGCATACTAACACAACCTCCACGGTTACCTATCGTAGGTGCAAATCTCTTCGTCTGTGCATAAGCAGTAAACCTATTTTCTGTAATGAAGCGAATCAATTTCTATAGTTTCCTTCCTCGTCTGCACCACCATATTCCTTCATTACTAAATTTACTGCTTCTTAAGTCGTGCTAAAAAGCTCTTTTCTTCCTGATTAGATTCCTTACTTATTCATTAGTTATCCCTTCTAACTGTATAGGCTTCCACGAAGTCGTAATGGATCATTAACTACAAGAACGTTAAAATAAGCAGCCGAATTATGTCTACCAGAACAGCACAATCACAATGTGAAACTGATTCTTTAAGAACTACAATAAAACCTCGCTACAAGCAGAGAGATGCCCTCAGGTCATAGCTGTACAGAATTCTCTTAGCGTTAAGCCATAGCTATTGTGCATACATCATCATTTTCTAGGTAACGATATGGTATTTCGACAAGGAACTACCGAACATTTATTTCTAATAATTCTGTGCCCATCTCAAATAATGTACAGAATCCCCTGTTGTGGTTGGCAGGAGAGCCAACACCGTGTTAGTAGAGGAGGCCGAAATGCACGCGTTTTAGCTCACGCAGGCTGGCGTGAGGTCTGGAACAGGACAAGGAAATTAGAATTTAGAAAAACAGACGTAGCTGGTGGAATTCTTAACTTTAATCCATTAATGATGAACGTCGGTCTTGACGGTACATGATTCATAATATCAATAGTAACTGATAATGGCGCCTTGCTAGGTCGTAGCAAATGACGTAGCTGAAGGCTATGCTACACTGTCGTCTCGGCAAATGAGAACGTAAGTAGCCAGTGAACCATCGCTATCAAAGTCGGCTGTACAACTGGGCGAGTGCTAGGAAGTCTCTCTAGACCAGCCGTGTGGCGGCGCTCGGTCTGCAATCACTGATAGTGGCGACACGCGGGTCCGACGTATACTACCGGCCCGCGGCCGATTTAAAGGCTACCACCTAGCAAGTGTGGTGTCTGGCGGTGACACCACATCCCCTATCAGCACTTTTCAGATAATAGATAACTTTTCATTACACAGGGATAAATGGCACAAAAAAGTAACCACAATAAAGACATTAAGTTGTCAAGTATGTGTTGGACAATACTGATCCTCAGCACTAATCATTTTAGCAGATGCAGGGGGATTTTGATTACATTATTTGAGCCTAATACTAGTAAATGAGCTTTGATAATTAGGCATCAAAATAACTGATGATTACTGGAGTATAGAGGATATAAAATACAGATAGGCAATAACAACAAAAACATTTCTGAAGAGAGAAATTAGCTAGCATCGAACACAAATTTAGACGTTGGGAAGTCTACTGTGAAGGTATATGTCTGGGTTGTAGTCTTTGACGGAAGAGAAACGTGAACTGAAACAGTTCAGAAATGAAAAGAAAGTTTCTGTAGTGCAGTGCTACAGAAGAATGTCCAAGATTAGAGGGCACATCGAGTAAGTAATATGAAGGAACTGAATCGACTTTATGATACATCTTGACTACAGGGAAGGTTAGGCTGATAGGACACGTCATGAACCATCATAGTACCTTCTGTTCAGTTATTGAGGGAAGCGTGGGGATATAAGCTTTTGAAGTAGACCACGGCTCGAATACAGTGAGCAGGTTCAGATTATTGTAGGTTGCGCTATTTATGTAGAGGTGACGAGACTCGCACAGTAAAGACCGGTGTAATGAGTTGCTTCAAATTAGTCTTCGGACTGAAGAGCACTACCACAATAACTCATGAAAATAAAGGTATAAGGGACTATCAATGAAAACTGAGCACCGATCCAAACGGGACCATGAAATGTTCCCATTCAGAGGTAACCACAACACGCATTAAGACATTTATCCCATTGGGAGACGAGATGATCAATTCCTACTTCGTAGAAAGCGGTTGGCCGCTGACGGGTCCACAACCGCTGACGGATCTACAACCGACGTCCACCCATGTCTTTCTTCAGGTCGTCAAAGACGTGAAAAAAAACACAGTGAAAGATCCAGGCTGTACGGGGGATGTTGCAGTGTTTGCCAACCAAATCGCTGAAGCCTAGCCTTCGTACGATTGGCTGTGTGTGGACGAGCATTATCGTAACCTTCTTCTTCGACTGCAAGGGCCCTCTGTTTGATGAGTTCCTCGAGTACTATGAAGAGACTTTGCCGAAACCACAACGCGCCATGTAGTCAAAACGCCCAGAAATGCTGTAGGACGTAATCATCTTGTTGCACGATAAAGCCCGCCCCCACACTGCCAACCTGACGAAAGCTACGCTTCACCGATGTGGTTGGGAAACACTACTACATCTTCCATATAGCGTGGACTTTTCACCGTGTGATTTTCACATCGTGGCTGTCTGAAGAAAGACATGCGTGGACTTTGGTTGTAATCATACGAGTTAGTGAAAGAGCGGGTGCGGTTGTGGATCAGTGAGCGGCCGATTGCTTTCTAAGAAACAGGAATTTATCGTCTCGTCTCCCACTGGGCTAAATGTCTTAATACATGTGGTGATTAGGTGGAATCATTCCTTGATTCCGATGTGGTAAGTGTTCGGTTTTGATTTGGCTGTCCCTCATACACTCCTGGAAATTGAAATAAGAACACCGTGAATTCATTGTCCCAGGAAGGGGAAACTTTATTGACACATTCCTGGGGTCAGATACATCACATGATCACACTGACAGAACCACAGGCACATAGACACAGGCAACAGAGCATGCACAATGTCGGCACTAGTACAGTGTATATCCACCTTTCGCAGCAATGCAGGCTGCTATTCTCCCATGGAGACGATCGTAGAGATGCTGGATGTAGTCCTGTGGAACGGCTTGCCATGCCATTTCCACCTGGCGCCTCAGTTGGACCAGCGTTCGTGCTGGACGTGCAGACCGCGTGAGACGACGCTTCATCCAGTCCCAAACATGCTCAATGGGGGACAGATCCGGAGATCTTGCTGGCCAGGGTAGTTGACTTACACCTTCTAGAGCGCGTTGGGTGGCACGGGATACATGCGGACGTGCATTGTCCTGTTGGAACAGCAAGTTCCCTTGCCGGTCTAGGAATGGTAGAACGATGGGTTCGATGACGGTTTGGATGTACCGTGCACTATTCAGTGTCCCCTCGACGATCACCAGTGGTGTACGGCCAGTGTAGGAGATCGCTCCCCACACCATGATGCCGGGTGTTAGCCCTGTGTGCCTTGGTCGTATGCAGTCCTGATTGTGGCGCTCACCTGCACGGCGCCAAACACGCATACGACCATCATTGGCACCAAGGCAGAAGCGACTCTCATCGCTGAAGACGACACGTCTCCATTCGTCCCTCCATTCACGCCTGTCGCGACACCACTGGAGGCGGGCTGCACGATGTTGGGGCGTGAGCGGAAGACGGCCTAACGGTGTGCGGGACCGTAGCCAAGCTTCATGGAGACGGTTGCGAATGGTCCTCGCCGATACCCCAGGAGCAACACTGTCCCTAATTTGCTGGGAAGAGGGCGGTGCGGTCCCCTACGGCACTGCGTAGGATCCTACGGTCTTGGCGTGCATCCGTGCGTCGCTGCGGTCCGGTCCCAGGTCGACGGGCACGTGCACCTTCCGCCGACCACTGGCGACAACATCGATGTACTGTGGAGACCTCACGCCCCACGTGTTGAGCAATTCGGCGGTACGTCCACCCGGCCTCCCGCATGCCCACTATACGCCCTCGCTCAAAGTCCGTCAACTGCACATACGGTTCACGTCCACGCTGTCGCGGCATGTTACCAGTGTTAAAGACTGCGATGGAGCTCCGTATGCCACGGCAAACTGGCTGACACTGACGGCGGCGGTGCACAAATGCTGCGCAGCTAGCGCCATTTGACGGCCAACACCGCGGTTCCTGGTGTGTCCGCTGTGCCGTGCGTGTGATCATTGCTTGTACAGCCCTCTCGCAGTGTCCGGAGCAAGTATGGTGGGTCTGACACACCGGTGTCAATGTGTTCTTTTTTCCATTTCCAGGAGTGTATTTTAACAAATTACTTATGTTTATAAATGCAGCGAAGGAATATCGGATGACTCCCTCTAAACCAAGCGCTAAGCAAGATTTCTCAAATACGTCGAAAAAAGAGACATAGTACAGTGCTATGTAATATTCAAGTATAGCACATAATAGTAAGTCTGAGAAAGATGCGCAGTTGGAGTCCAATTTCGGCAGAACATAAAATTATTGTGAGCATGTATCATGTACAACGGACAGAGTGATGAGTCACGCCTCGATCGAGAAACAGGACTACAGGGACGAACACTTGCAGCAGAACACGTGCAGGCAAATGGTATGGCAAGGACGTCAGCTAGACAGAGAAAGGCTGCTCCGTCTTCCCGATTTCCTTCTATGACGCCTGCATCGGTACCAGTTTACGTTACATAAAGTTGCACCGAGACAGTTATATGACTCACTGTTCTGTAAAAGTGCTCCGGAAGTATTATCACAGACACACCTTGGGACTTCAAGTAGCTAGTGAAACGTTTCTATCAGTCACACATTAGATTTGATTTTAGGCCAAATCTGACAGGTTATTTTACGTATATCATATACTAACAAAATGACCTTCTAGTTTACATGAAGTACCTCGCAACAGTGCTTCTTGTTTGCTTCCCATTTCATAAGCGGATGTTAGTGGAAGATAAATAAATGTCTGCACGCCTTAGTATGTCTAATTTTAAAATCACTGTTTCTGCAGAAAACCTATGCAATATTCTGCATATGGAAATGAGAGGGTAGGTTAGGGGGTGTGCAGGGAATAGGAATATAGAGGAGGGAACAGTTACGTCCGAGAATCATCCATGAACACAAGTTCACGAAATATCAGTACTGGTATTTTACATGCTCATATGATGCTGCTGACAAACTCGGCAATGGCTGGGTATTCATTTTTTCAGTTTTCTATTAAGAAATAAAACAAAACAGGAACTGCGTTTGTAGTATAGAAAAAAATTTATTTCCTTGTATTCATGAAAACGCATATGA
This sequence comes from Schistocerca americana, assembly GCF_021461395.2. Lineage (NCBI taxonomy): Eukaryota > Metazoa > Arthropoda > Insecta > Orthoptera > Acrididae > Schistocerca > Schistocerca americana. The sequence continues at coordinate 292,149,863 of NC_060123.1, read as the reverse complement.
AACTATGAAACAGTCGTAGCAAGAATATACAAATGTATAAGTACAGCATTTAAATTAAGAAACACGATTCCCTACAGTTTCTGTACGCTAAGCGCAGCTGCTTCCCGTGTCTACACCTCGATTTTGTTAACGTCTCTATGGTAACGCATGTTTGTAGCTCCATAGACGGCTACCGGTTTCGCCTACAGCCGCTTGTGCTTCGCAGTGAAAGCTGTCAAAAGCGCTGTCAAATGTCAAGGATTTCTTTAAGTTGACTCGACTGTAGGAGTGTCTTAGTCCTAAGAGTAAATGTATTAAAACTTTACGCACATAGCGGCACTTTTCACGTATCTCATGGTTTATGAAATAATTTCCTGAACGATGTGTCGTACAATGATATATTTGTGTCGATAAATCCAACGGCGCATAAGGACACTGTCAACGAAATATGTTGTGTATAGAATCAGTAGCAAAGAAGTGATAAATTCGAACGTCATGCATGATGTGGCAGTTTTTCACGCACCTCAGTGTTTATGACGTCATATCTCCTGAACTATAATAGGTAGGTGATTCTTAAGCTGACAGCGATTCTTGCCTTACAATAAAGAATATGCGTAACAAGTTTAGTTGAAATCGGTAGATAAGCTTAGGAGCAGATGTGGAACATCCGTACAGACATACGTATCTACTCTTTTCTGGTACACTGACGGAAAAAAACGCGATATCAAGAAGGAGTTGTGTGACATAAACGAAAGTTTCTACATCTGAAAGATGATGTCTATTCAGATTTCACACCAGTCGGATAAGGGTGGCGCAAGTAGCGCCACTATTAGGACGCAAATCAGGTTTTCTTTAAATACACGCTGTAACGGTCGTGAGCGTTAGTTACCTTTGAGACAGGACGTGTTGAGTTGATTTTGTTCAAGAATACCTTTAAGGCTACAAAGACGCGATTATTAACACCTCGCTGAGTTTGAACGATGCCATGTAACAGGGCTACGAGAAGCAGGATGTTTTACCTGTGATATTGCAGAAAGACTTGGCGGGAATGTAGCCACTGTACATGACTGCTGGCAGCGGTGGTCACGGGAATGTACGGTTGCAAGAAGACCGGGCTCCGGATGCCCACGTGCTACTAACAAAAGGGAAGACAATCCTGTTCGGCATATGGCTCTGACGCATCATAACTGCATCTGCAGCGGCAATACCAGCAGCAGTTGGGACCATAGTGACACAACGAACTACCACAAATCGGTTTCTTCAGAAACAGCTCCGAGCCAGCGCTGAAGTTTGCCTTCCACTGACCCAAAACCACCGCCATTTCCGACTTACGTGGTGCCAATCGAGAGCTCATTAGAGCGTTAGGTGGAGGTTTGTTAAAGCTGGTTCGGCCTCTGTGCCAGTGAGGTTTGTGTGTTGACTAGAAGGAGGTCCGTTAAGGGCCTGCAATTAATCGGTCTGCATGCTAGACAAAAAAAAAAAAAAAAAAAAAAATGGTTCAAATGATTCGACCTGTTTTGCTGCCATTCATGAAGAGCATTACATGAGGTGCTTTCCATCAGAATAACGCTCGCGCGCATACCGCTGTTGAAACCCAAAATTCTGTACAGAGCGTGGAAATGTTGCCTTGGCCTGCTCGATCACCAGATCTGTCTCCAATTGAGCACCTAAGGGACATCATAGGACGACAGCTCCAGTGTCATTCACAGACAATATTAACTATCCCTGTATTGACCGACCAACTGCAACTGGCATGGACCTCCAGCCCACAAAGTGACTTCCAGAACGTGTGCAACAGAATGCATGAACGTTTTCATGCTTACATTCAACAATCTGGCAGCTACACCGGTTATTAATGGCTTATCTTGCGCAGACTTTAACGTGTGATCTTGCAATGTTAATCATTTAAATATATTACCGCTACAAATGTATTCCCGAAACTTCATAACTATACATTAATTACTTTTTGCTGTTGCGATTTTTTTTTTTTTTTTTTCAGTTGGTGCATGTATGATGTATGATGGATAATTAAAGTTTACTATGTGTGTTTCTTTAGAATCTGTCGGTAGTAAAGGCAGCTAATAAAGGCAGGTATCTACAAAAAGATGACACACAAACAACTGCATTTAAACTATGTATGCTTAATTAAGATATACTTAATTTGGAAGTGCTGCAGGTTCTCCAGTGCTGTTGAGTTATATACAATGACAGTAATGTTTCTGGAAGAAACAAGGAGTCTTGAATGCTAATACACTGCATATTATTAGACTAACGCTTAGTAGCTTCCTGCTATGTCGATTTAATGTCCTTACTCCTGTCTTTCGTACTAATTCTCAAAAGTCTGTAGATGCAGTGGATCTGGACAAGGCTCTGTGGTGTTGAGCTATATACAATGACAGTAATGTTTGTGATAGAAACAAGGAGTCTTCAATGCTAATACACTTAGATAAGTCACTGCATATTATTAGACTAACGCTTAGTAGCTTCCTGCTATGTAGATTTAATGTCCTTACTCCTGTCTTTCGTACTATTTCTCAAAAGTCTATAGATGCAGTGCTTCTGGACAAAGCTCTGAATTGCAACTACTTAATAAGACACCCCGATCGATCAGAGTCGCACGGAGCCACGAGATACACGGGCCCTGCAATGAACTTATGACGTCACACTAGTCGGTTTGTCTGCCACGCTTTGTGGACGCTCGGCTCCGTGCAGGGCCCACGGGAAATTAATATTTCATTGACAACGTGTCCAATGAAGGTCTTAATTTTGTCGTGTGTTGTCGAAAACTTCTAAGCGCTTAAGTATACAGTCGAGAATTACTAAATTCGTCTGAAATATTCACTCTCTCTCCGCTATACCTGCAGTATCACGTGCTGTGACGTACGCGCCACGACCTGTCTTTCTCGTGGGCCTCGGAGTCGCACCAGTGACGTCATACCAGTGTAGCATCTCTTGGTGACGGGTGCGCATGGATCTCACCATGGAAAACTACGAACAATGGAAGAGCGACCTCGACTGGGAGAGTGCTGGCTGGAGACGTACGTAAAGTGCTATTTCCTTCTTAGCGGCACGCAGCGTGAATATAACGATCTACACATTATTATTGCCGGCCGGAGTGGCTGAGCGGTTGTAGGCGCTTCAGTCTGGAACCGCGCAACCGCTACGGTCGCAGGTTCGAATCCTGCCACGGGCATGGGTGTGTGTGATGCCCTTAGGTTAGTTAGGTTTAAGTAGTTCTAAGTTCTAGGGGACTAACGACCTTAGAAGTTAAGTCCCATAGTGCTCAGAGCCATTTGAACCATTTCAACATTATTATTTGTGTTTAGTCATCAATGGGACAGCTGTCCACTGAACTTTTTCAGTTTCTCTCAGCAACCCAATCTGACATAATTCCAGACACACAAACGTCTCTTGACTATCCGCACAAGGGTCTTCCTACCTCCATCCTTCCGACGTACACTTTTTATTGCAGGCGCCCAGTCAGTTTTATTCTGCCACCTCCCATCATCAGTTTAACATGTAGAAGGGAATTCTGTTTACCATGGACAATCACAGTGATTCTAATGATTTATCATTGGAGCTGAATGCAATGAAAGAATGGAATTGATCTATAAGCAGTAATTTCCATTCGTCTACGTTTGAAGAGAACCTCAGAAAGAAATTAAGTGGAGATCTTATGTAAAACCCTAAAAAATTTATTGCAGCACCCTCATTAGATGCATAGGCTGTGTTTTTCATGAGGATCCTCTGTGTCACTGCTCTTTTAACTACATGAAATCTGAAATCTGGTATCGCAGGACAGAGCTGATCAGGTTGTGGAAAGGCGCCAAGATCAGTTACTGTTAGCTACACAAGAACACAGAACCTTATTACTCGAAAACACAATGTACGGTTTACTCTTTAAAACAACAAGGATCAATTCACGGCTGAGGGTCGAAGTAACTTCTCAATGATAAGGTTTAAATAAATCTTTTTAATACACAAGGATTTGGAGAAATGGCTGAAGGCCTTACTTAAATAAAATTAAAATATTCTTAAATAATTCCTTTTAATGCACAAGAATTTAGACGAATGGCTGAGGGCCTTACTTAAGTAAAATTAAAATATCTTCTTGGCTAAAAGCCCAAATAATATTTCAGATCAGCAATGGAAATTCTTTATAGGCAAACATTTACCAATTTCGGCTAAAAACCATATTAAGGAAAATATAAATTAATTCCTCGGCTGAAAGTCCAATAATATTTCAACATAATAAAAGGCAACCTTTAAAGACAAGCATTTAGACAGTACAACAGAAAATCATCTTAAAAAAATGGTTCAAATGGCTCTGAGCACTATGGGACTCATCTGCTGAGGTCATTAGTCCCCTAGAACTTAGAACTAGTTAAACCTAACTAACCTAAGGACATCACAAACATCCATGCCTGAGGCAGGATTCGAACCTGCGACCGCAGCGGTCTAGTGGTTCCAGACTGCAGCGCCTTTAACCGCACGGCCACTTCGGCCGGCTTAAAAAATTACTCAAAATAGTTAAAGACAAACCTTAAGATGAGCATTTACACAGCACAGCTGAAGGCCATTTGAAGAATTCAAGATAACTAAAGAGAAACCTTACAGACAGGACTTTACACATTATGGCTGAAAGCCACAAATTTTAAAACAAACGCAGCTGGAGGCCTAAATACAGAGCAAACAAGAATTTTAAATAAAACACGGCTGAAGGCCTAATCTTAAAATACTTCACGTAAGGTTCAACTGAAGGCCATATACTGAACATAGAACAGACAAAATTAGTACACGGTTCAAGGCCTGGCACAGTACTTGCAACAAAAGAAAATCACAATCACAAACAACAGAACAGTGGTGCTCAGAAGTGTTCCAAGGGTCGGCCTGGGTAGTAAACTCTAACAACAGTTCAGGTGATACAGGCAGCCAAGCGTTAACACTAGGTAATCAGGTGGCAGCACGGCTTTGGGACGGCTGAAGAACCAACCAACAAGCTAATCAATTCCCTTCCACCTGACCAATGACACAACAACTTAAAACATCAGCAAGGACGAGGATCACAGCCGGAATATTTCTTAATAAGTGTCGTCTGAACACAGTCAAGGCGCAACAACCACTCAAAGAAAAAGCGGGAACAACATCAAGCTGTCGAACTACACGCCATGCCAGACAGCATCAATGCAGTGAGGAAAGCACACTGCCGGAAAGCTACGCCAGCGATCAGGGTAGGTAAGTCCGCAGCTCGTGGTCGTGCGGTAGCGTTCTCGCTTCCCGCGCCCGGGTTCCCGGGTTCGATTCCCGGCGCGGTCAGGGATTTTCTCTGCCTCATGATGACTGGGTGTTGTGTGATGTCCTTAGGTTAGGTAGGTTTAAGTAGTTCTAAGTTATAGGGAACTCATGACCATAGATGTTAAGTCCCATAGTGCTCAGAGCCATTTGAACCATTTTTGATCAGGGCAGGTAACCAGAACATTACAGTCACAAGACAGAAGATACCATTGCTGCACTTCCCTAATAAATTATAATCATTTCAAAAGTTAAACATCATACAGGAAGGTGGCTGCAAAATTTTGCCGACTCCAGCACACCATCACATTGCTGCTTGAGGGAACAGCCGAGGAAGCAACAACGAGCAATCAACGAAGAGATGTCACAGCAGTTGGGATTTCGCAACAGGTCCACTGATTACTCAACTCCAGTATGCAGGTTCGGTGGGCGACGAACTTTGCACCTCTCGGAGCTAGTGCCACAAAACTCCGACAGCACATGCATACCGCCAGAAGCCCCGGCCTGACCTCACACCACGGAGACTTCCCCACTGCTCCGTCGTAACTGACCAACTGCCTCACACACACCATGAAACGGAAATATAGCGGCCAAACCAAAGAAGGTACAGCAGTACTAGTATCGATAAACGCTGCTGCTGCCACTGATGGCGGAAAGAGAGCAACTCGTTCAGGTAGTAACTGAGGGAGCAATGAGACGCCACACGATGGTGACAAAAAGCCAGAAGAGGAAAACGGCACTATCGCAAGCCGAACACGGCTCAAAATCGTTACTTACAGCTGAAGATTAAACGGAAATAAACGAAAGCCTGCATCCCACTTCAGTTTGACTGAGTGCGTCGTGTCCTCAGTTTTGAACACGGCAACGCAGCTTGCATTTGCATTCACTCTGTGAACAAATCTCTAAAGTTTTTTTAATTTACTGGCTTCCTTAATGAGCCCATACAGCAACTAAGTGCTGATAAGTTACACGGGGAACGTCATACTACAGTTTTTTTGATAATTCAGAACATTTACGAAGTTACGTTGGCATAACAAAGGACAAATTCCGACATAAAACAAATTTTACTTCCAGAGTAAACCGAATCGAGTAAAGAAGACGAAAACGCAACTTTGGTCATACAGAGGTAATATTGTATAAAAATCCTGTTGGTAACGCAATAAGAAAAGATGAATCGCCGTTGGTACATATTTGGGATATTCCCAATTCAATCCAATCAATGACTGTGTATCTAAATTTGCAATTAAAATGTTCTTTTGTTTGTCCCGTAGGAACTGCTTCAAAAGCTGCGGACAGGGAGTTGAATATTTCTGCAGGTCTGTGAGTAACATCTAGATAGAACATGGAGGCAGCATACAAGAATCAGATTTGGGTATTACAACCACACGTGTGACTACGCTAGTATTCAGACAATACGTAGTGGAAGTACATAGTGACACACATTTATAGGCAGAGCATTCCATATCCTACTAAGTAGCACGTGGGAATATTATCAGTTAATTGTGCTTCGGTCTTCCCTCGGCTTTCTGATTACGAAGAAAATTATATTATCAGCACAGGGAGTTATATCGGGATGTTGGTACTTTTTACGAAGTCTTACAATATTTTATACTTTGCTATATTGTTGGATGCTAACTAGATTTGGAGGCTACCTGGGAACTGATGACCATGAGCCCAAAGATTACTCACGAGTATGTTTATGTGATTCGTGTTCCCAGGACATTCTCCTCTCCACAAACGCATAGACGGGTGGCGCTTAAGTTAAGCTCATAAAGGTGTTCGTTGAAATTTCAGTGATTAAATTTCAGCCATTCTGTATCTGTTCTGAAGTTCCTAGATTTGAAGTCTTATTATATTATGGTGCTCTTGGAATCGTGGGATGAATTAGTCTATAGTGACTGCCTTTGATTTTAGATGTCTTCAGCCATTCCTCTTACCAGTTCGAATACAACCGGTTTCCGTGCGTGGGTATTGTATCTGTGAGAGGGAGTTAATCATATTTAACAGCTCCATGGAGAGATGCTTGCCTTGCTAGAACATCTACTTCTTTACTTCCAGGTATCTCTAAACGGCAACCTCGAAGGTTCATTACATGGTTAATCACAAGAAGGAGTATCAGCACGGGAAACTGTCCGCTGAATTGCAGTACACCCAACGAAGTCGTTTGAATGTTCAGTCGCTAGTGTGAGATGCAAAATATTGAAAATCTGCCGCATAGTGGTCACCTGCAGGGAATACAATCTAATGACGTCTGCCAACAAATTGTGGCCATTACGTGTGCCAAGGAGAAAGATACAAGTGCGCTGTCTTTTGGGGCCAACTAGTAGGGCTGTGACAATACAGACGATTAGGAGCCGCCTCCATACGTTCAAATTGCCTTCTAGGCGTCCATTTCAAACGACAGTGCAAAACTCACCACTGTGGTGCGTGAAGAACGGATGCCAGACACCTCTCATCTCTATCGAGGTAGATATGAGCTCTGTGCAAAATCGGGAAAAGTTCCCCCAACCTATTGTCTAACTCTATAGTCAACACATTTCCTACAGAGACAAGAGCATACCGCATCCACGCCGTGTAGCCTTCCTGCAGGCGACACAAATCAACTAAATGCAACTGGATGCGGTCTCTACTAAAAGGAACTAGATCCAGAGGCTTAATCTTTCAATCCCTGTTCTATCTGCATCTAACGTTGTACACATCCGCAGGCATGCAAACAGTCCAACCGCTATTCTTGTTTTGAGCAGTTTATAGAGTAAATTTTTACCTAAAGTTGTCATTTGTTGACGGAAGAATTCCAAGCATTACTGTGATACGGTGTCAACCTGATAATGCAGATGGCCGGCAGTTGTGGCCGAGCGGTTCTAGGCGCTAAGGTCTGGAACCGCGCGACCGCTACGATCGCAGGTTCGAATCCTGCCTCGGGCATGGATGTGTATGATGTCCTTCGGTTAGTTAGGTTTAAGTAGTTCTAAGTTCTAGGGGACTGATGACCTCAGCTGTTAAGTCCCATAGTGCTCAGAGCCATTTGAACCATTTGATAATACAGACGATTGGGTAAGTCATATCAGAAATCGGAGAAAGTTAAATGAATCACAGATGGAGTACGACCATTCCTCGTAAGGAACAGTGGTTGTGGGATAAGGGTTGCCAAATGTAATATTATAGCGCCATATCGTTGATGTCATTCACTTGTAGAATTATGGAACGAGTTTTATGCTCAAGGATTAATAGGTTTTTGGAAACAAAACGAAAAATTGCTCCACAAAAATCAACATGGATTCCGCAAACCGAGATCTTGCGAAACTCAGCTCGCTCTGTTCCTCCATGAGGTCGATAACGCTCAAGAGAACGGCGCTCAGGTTGATCCATGTTCCTTGACTTCGACACCGTCCCGCACTGCCGTTTGGTGAAAAAAAAATAAAATACGAGCATATCTAGTATCGCACCAGATTAGCGAGCCGGCCGCTGTGACCGAGCGCTTCTAGGCGCTTCAGTCCGGAACCGCGCTGCTGCTACGGTCGCAGGTTCGTATCTTGCCTCGGGCATGGATGTGTGTGATGTCCTTAGGTTAGTTAGGTTTATGTAGATCTAAGTCTAGGGCACTGATGACCTCAAATGCTCAGAGCCATTTGAACCATTTGAACCAGATTTGCGACTGTATACAAGATTTCCTTAGAGACCAAACTTAACACGTAATTTTTAACGGAACAAAATCGACTGGTGTATAGATAGTTTTCGGAACTCTCCAAGGAAGTTTTAATAAGACCGTTACTATTTGCAATGTGTGTAAATGATCTAACAGAAAGCGTCGGCAGTCCTTTAAGACAATTCACAGATAATGTGGTTGTCTGTAACAAAGTAACAAAGCACGAAGACATTATCGATTTGCCGAATGATCTGCAGAGGATGATGAATGATGGAGGCACAGGCAGTTGACACTGAAAGTATATAAATGATACATATTAAGCGTACTGTACACAGAAAAAGGAATCCATTACTGTACAACTATGCTATTGATATCAAATTGCTGGAAACAGTATCTACCGTAAAATGTCTAGAAGTAACTATCCAGAGCGACTTTAAGTTGAATGATCAAATAAGACAAATAGCAGAAAAAGCAGCTTTGAGACAGATCATAAGAAGAATTTTAATGAAATGAAACTTCATCCACTAAGGAAGTCGCTTACAAGGCGCTTGTTCGACCGAATCTTGAGTACTGTTCATCAATCTGGGATTCTACCAGCCAGGACTGATAAAGGTCCAATAAAGAGTGGCGCGTTTCGCCACGGGATGGTTTAGTCGGTGGAAGAGCGTTACAAATATGTTCAACGAACTCCAGTGGCAGAAGTTAAAAGGGAGGCATTGTGCTACAGGGAGAGGTTTACTATTGACATTTCGAGACAGCACTTTCCTGGAAGAGACATAATATATTACTTCCACCTTCATGTATCTCGCGAAATCACTAAGAGAAAGTTCGAGATATTAGGGCTAATACGGAGGCTTATTGACAGTCATTCTTCTCACACACCATTCGTGTGTAGAAAAGGGAAGGGGAAATCAGTTTGTGGTAGCATAAGTACCCTCCGCCAGACACCGTTAGGCTACTAGGGGAGAGTGATGTAGATGCAGACGTACTTCACTAGGAATACGAAATACAACTATCGTATACTACACGGTGGGTTTCTGAATGTAACACTTTCCTCCAAAATGAGGTGCCAGGCACAAGATACGTTGTGGATTCTGAAAGCAACAACGTCGTCCACTTCTACTTGCACATCTGGGCGCCGTTTGGTTAGCTCTTGTATTGAAAACATGAATCATTTGCTTCCGCCCGATTGGTTTCTTCTCCGCCGGCCGCAGAATCTAACACACATGGAATAAACGGCGCAGAACGGAATGGAAAATCTCAACATTGCTAAACTGAGAATTCCGTAATAACAGGATGCTACTTGATTTTCTTTTATTGATAAAATCACAAAATCAGGAATACAATTTCTACATCCAATCTAACATTAACGTTCACAGCAAAGTTCCTGCATACTAATCATTTCTAGAGCACCGTAAAAAGTCATAGAAAATGCTTCACGCTATCTTAAGATTAACACGAGATCGCACATGTACGCTTTCGGACGCAACTTTTAACTAATTGTTCCCTTCTAAAGCGATGTCGCACTTCACACACGGACTCAAATGTTACCTCTTCGAAAATTGATCGTAGACTCCTTGTGGGCTGTATTAATTGTTTGGCTCCCGATCCTTCTGGGTGCGCTTGTAATTGGTTGATTTGTTCGCCAATGGTATCATCATCAACTGAAATTTGCATTTAATTTCTGAATATGAATTGAGAGTTCTTGGCATCACTGTTAAAAAGTGTGAGCGCAGACAACGTCAACAGCACAGTTGGAGATGTGTACCAACATTTAAACTGTAAGTCTAAATAATTAAAACAGACGCTTCCCGTAGAGCTCAGCACGATATGATTTGTAGTCACGCCAAGCTCAGACCATCTGTCGTTTAATGTGAGTGGGTGGGTCTAATGATCCTAATTTGTTGCTAGCTTTAGCGATATGAATCTTTCTATGGAGAGCGATATGCTGACCACATGCCCTCTGCATCCGGTTACGTCTAAAGGCTGAGGATGATACGGCAGCCGATCGACACCATTGAGCCTTCAAGGCGTGTTCGGACAGTGTTTGTTTTTTATGTTAAAGTGTAATAAAATGTTTTTTATGTTAAAGGATAGTAAAAAAAAACTGTGATAAAATGTAGTCAGAGATGTGGCATAAACGCCATATGATATTTAGACCAACTGTGAGGTTGATGACAGCTTAATCTTGGAAGGCGGTATGTCCTTTCGGCTCCCCTTGTTTTCCATTTAATTATTCAGATCTGGCGGACATTTGCAATTAAAGCACTAGTATCTAATTTGGAATGCACTGTGACCAATGCGATGCTTAAGAAAGAGGATTAACAGTGGGTGGTTTCCGAGATCATTGGTACCTAATTGCACACATTAATTTGAGGTGAGGGGATATTGCTCATGTTTGGTACAATGTTTAGTTGGTCACTTACAGCTGCAACTGGGCGAAGGGTGTAGATGAAGTAACGGCCACTTCATTGGTGTCAGTTCAGAGAACTTGGAAGGGGCGCACGCACAGGTATTTCGGCCCAGCCTGGCAGGCTTGCTCGATGCTTTAACACAGAGGTGGCACGCTGCCGGATGTGGCGTAAACAGCGTGGGGCCCCCAGCCTTACGTGGAGAAGTGGTAGCAGCGGATCCAGTACATTATCACAGAGGCTTGCAGTAGAGTCCTTTACAACTCCTTTACCCTAGTCACTATGAACCGGCGCCCTGATAACTGATACCTGTGAAGGAACGTGCATTCTTCAGGTTCTGAAGTTATCCACCCTTTCTCTGCGGAGCTTCCTGCTAGATCCGTGTTGGTAACGACTGAGAAATATTTCGCCCCGGTGGCTGAAGTGGGCCGGCGTGATAGAACGTCCGACACACTGTCACCTGGATAGCCGTTGCGTTTATTAGGAGGTGCGAATGCACCCTCGCCCCTCTCGCGTGAGCAGAGGAATGGCACCTTGTTTGGAAATCCGACGGAGACGTCCGAAGATGACCGGAAAGCGTCTGTTCTCTGTTGCGGAAAGCGATAGAATTGGCGGAAAGGGTGGCTACTCTGAGAGAGGAGAATGATGCGATTTGCATAATGAAGCGCTGCTCAGTTGCGATTTTTTCAAGAGCAGTAGTAGTAATTGGCTCTGAGCACTATGGGACTCAACTGCTGTGGTCATAAGTCCCCTAGAACTTAGAACTACTTAAACCTAACTAACCTGAGGACAGCACACAACACCCAGCCATCACGAGGCAGAGAAAATCCCTGACCCCTTTTCAAGAGCACTCTGCGTGGAGTACTTTTGGAAATGATAGCGAAGACACGGAGAAATCTTTAATCAGGCTTTGGCCGCGAGGCGAATGGGATCGAGAATTCGGTTTTGCTCAGTGTGCGAGTGAGATCGAGATTCGGGATTTGGCTGCTAGTTACATTAGGTCATGGTTAAGGGTTTTGATCTGGTCACTCGGTCATGGATTCTGGCATGAGAGATAGGAAGACAGAGGTCCTCCGTTCGAGTCGATGCAGAGGTGTGCTGATGGCGGCATTGTACACTTCGGCAGGTGTACGGTGTGTACTTTCCAGCAGTTCAAATGGCAGCAGTCACATTTTGGTTTACGACTATCATGGAAACCTGCAGCTTTGCAGTTCACTATAACTTTCAACTGAAGTAAATTCAGTCATGTCGTGTTATCTATACTTGAAGTTGGAGATGTAGTTAATTTTCCACCCACTCCCCTACTTAGTAAACTGTACATCAGTAGAGACTTTATTTTACTATACAGATGCTTAATTGCAATCAGTGTGGTTTACTCCTGTTTCTGTCTTATGTCATTCTCGCTCTTTTGTAATAATTCTGTAGTTATCTTGAATTTCTTCTCTTTTTCTTGAAGATACCATTTCTTGGTTACTTATTAATTTTGTTTATGAATGTGGGAGATAGTAGAAGTACTATGGAGTGCAAAACATCGTGTAAACTTTAGATTCACTACTCGGGATCCAAAATTAGTCACCTGCTTATAAATCTTTTTTGCTTTTAATTTCACAGTGGTGTAGCTAAAGCGCGGATATGAGCCATAGAATATTGAGGGGCAGAAGTTCGTTATAGGTATTCCCTCATTGCCATCCTTCCCAACGGAAACGTTTTAATCTTCGTTATGCTCTGAATAACTTGGGTCCATTACACTTAACTGAGGTACGACCAATGTTGTGCACGGTTCTGATTACGAATACGTATCTGGAACACTTAGAGTTCCACCGAAGGCTTAGTTCTAGATCCGATCATACATCTGAATGGAAATTCTGCAGATTGTTTCCTATTAAAGGATAGTGTATAATGGTACGAAATCTTTGCAAAAATTAAGAAACACACCATCCACTTGATTGCCCTTATCAACAGCATACCGGATCCTGTGAATGAAGGTCGGATGAGCGTTGCTTTCTGGATCAGTCCTAACGCTGAGACAGAAGCTGATTGCACTCAAGAGAAGTCACCGTTGGTGGTCACAAAATGAATCAGATAATACTACAATAAAGTAACTTAACAACATGGGTCCACAGTTTTGAAACTAGATCATATTATTCTTACTGAAAACTGGAGTCACACTGGCTTTATTTTAAATAACGACCAAACGACCACGTGTCCTAAGCAACACGACCACGGAAATGTCATTCTTGCGAGACTGTGCCACTAACGGCTCGGAAGCTACCGCACGAGAACATTTCAAGTTCCACAAGGGTTTTCAAATTATTATCAAATATTACTCATTTCTTAAAAAAATACAAAAATAAAAACTTTTGCAATCATCGTTAGTACGAGAGAGATTTCAACTTTTGGATGTACAAGGGAAAAGAGTTGTATTTTATTGGAAAGTATAGTAAAAGATCCAGGATTAGTATTTCACCATAAAGATTAACTTTTAAATTGTTATTACTTTTACAAAAAGTCATAACTGAAATTCCAACGACGAAATCAGTTCTAAAATGTTGTTGTTCTAAAAGGGTTGTAAGAACGCTCAACTGCAATCATTAATTTCTGTTTAAGTTTTATTATTCTGAAAGTTTTGAGTTTTGCACAATCAGAATGAAATATTTTTTGCTAGCATTCAATCTCATAAATCAAAATGTAACTAAAGGATATCAGATTTCTTTAGCTCCAATGAGACACCAACATATTCTAAGCAGCTTCTGAAAATTTCATAGGATTGTCTTATATACGTTTTGAGAAAAGCTTTCTAATAATCAGAAAATATAAAACCGATAAAATGTGGCTCAGTGATGTAGTTCGTGCATTACATTACCTGTATTTTAAAACCCGTCATAATGTTACTGCTCATCCTCCTGTTTTATCTGCTGACCCCTTCTCATCTGTCTGGCCTCTGTTTTCAGGTAAGACAGTGCTCGCTCAGATTTGTTGGTCCCGTTCTGTTCGCTGTTAACACACTTACACTTCTGGATTTGAGGATATGATAGGTGCTTTGGATATGTTGGAAGAAATACTGAAGTAGAACAGCTGAGTAAGAAATAACCTCTCCTCACAGAACACTTTTATCAAGAAAAGAGAGAGCCACAAAATCACCAGATATGGTAGAAATGGAAGAAGCACCTCAGTTATTCATTATGTGATAAGCAACAAATACATTTGAGCAAGAGTAAGAGATGTAAAATTCATACCGACAGATTCATTAGACAGTGATCATAGTCTGATTAGAGCTAATATGAACGAGAAAATGACTTTCACAGCCTATTCAAGGAAGACACCTGAGGTCAAAGAATGTTGTCTAAAGGAAGCAGAAAAGAGAACAACTATCAATCTGATCACTATACAGTTACCAAAAAAACGGAAACTAAGAACGGAAAATTCAAAATAACGTCAATAAACTGCGCTGTATAGGCGACTGAGGTAGAACTAGTGGTAAAGTAAAACAGAAAAAAAAAAACGCAACCTTACACGAATGTATTATTTCCAGAGGTATTCTATATGCGTAGCCCGCAAGATCACTTGATCTGAATCCATGTGACTTTGGCTCTGGGGATATCTAAAGCAACGCGTTTACCCGGGACACGTTCGGTCTCTACCTGATCTGAAGGCCAGCATACAGGACCACGTTGCTTACATTACACCGGAACTGCTGCGTCGTTTTACGTATGCAACACCTCGTTGACGTCTCCGTTTCTCATATTGAATAAATTATGTAAGCGACAGTCAATAATAGAATTCAACATTACGCCTTTCTCAATTGTTTGATCTTTTCTGCCCACGTCCAGTTCGTAAACCCGTACTTATGGAAACATTTCTATACTTCTTTCTTGCATTCACAGAGCCAGATTTGTGCCTGGTGGCCAAAATTGGAACTAACTTCTCTTTAAGCATAAATTGGTTCCGCTTCAATGCATTAGAATATCTATCAAGTTCCGCTGCGATACTATAATTACAGCCCACACTGGAATTCTCTGAGCAGCTGTACTTTGATTATAGCCGCTCTGTATTATCAGAAAATACAGTGCTGTGGCGTACACCGTTCGGCAGAGTAGGAAGATTGAATCTAGTTGTACATCTGCAGCTACTGATCGCAACCTGTCGTGTATGATATGTTTCAGACGACTGGTTTATCCAGAATCCGCACATACTCTTTGCGAGAACTTCTTTTCATACAGGAAAGTAGCTCAAAGTGGAAAGTAGCTCAAAGTGTCAGTGATTCTGATATGGGTCTCCAATCTCGCGCATCCGATGTTTTGCCCTTTCCTGCAAACAGGAGTGAACTGCAACGTTGTCCAGCCTTTGAGACTAATCGCTGACGAAGAGATCCTAGAGAAACATAAACCGAGATCTGAGCTACTATCGTAGTGTGTTCAATGTAAAATCCAACTGGATTACCGCCTGGCTCCGGTGGATCGTTTGCTTTAAGTAGACTTACTTTCTTTTCTGTACCGGTGGTGCTAACAACAATATCTTTCATTTGTTTCGGCACTGCAACAGTAATATGTTGGTATCCTTATGCATAAATATATAAACATATCAAAAAAAGTTTTGCATCACCCGGTTCCCAGAACTCCTGAAGATAGACGTTGGCTGTGGATATTGTATCACCCAGTCCCTTTCACTGTTCAGAGATATAACTAAACCCGCCCAAAGATGTACACAACCATGCATGAGCAGCGCCTATTAGACGGAGGGGGTCCGACAGCCGATCAGCTCCAGTCATTCCATCAGGAATGTGGCACACGGCTCGTGTTGTCTGTAGTTCAACCATGAGTACACGCTCAATACCGCCGTTCGATCGCGTCCGCAATGTTACTTCGTGCCGGGAAGGGCTCTCAACAAGGGAAGTGTCCAAGTGTCTCGAAGTGAACCAAATCGATGTTGTTCGGACATGGAGAAGATACAGAAAGACAGGAACTGTCGATGACATGCCTCGCTCAGGGCGCTCAAGGGCTATTACTTCAGTGGATGACCACTACCCTCGGATTATGGCTCGGAGGAACCCTAACAGCAACGTCACGATGTTGAATAATGCTTTTCTTGCAGCCACAGGACATGGTGTTACGACTCAAACTGTGCGCAATAGGCTGCATGATGCGACGTCCATGGCGAGGTCCATATTTGCAACGAGACACCATGCAGCGCGCTACAGATGGGTCCAACAACATGCCCAATGGACCGCTCAGGATTGGCATCACGTTCTCTTCACCGACGAGTGTCGCAGAAGCCTTCAACCAGACAATCGTCGGAAACGTGTTTTGAGGCAAACCAGTCAGGCAGAACGCCTTAGACACGCTGTCCAGAGAGTACAGCAAGGTGGATGTTCCCTGCTGTTCTGGGGTGGCATTATGTGGGGCCGACATACGCCGCTGGTGGTCATGGAAGGCGCTGTAACGGCTGTACGATACGTGAATGTGCAACCATATCGTCAGCATACTGACGAGGCATTCGTCTTCATGGACGACAAATCGCGCCCCCATCGTGCACATCTTGTGAACGACATCCTTCAGGATAACGACATCGCTCGGCTAGAATGGCCAGCATGTTCTCCAGAAATGAACCCTATAAACGTGCCTGTGAATGATTGAAAATGGCTGTTTATGGGCGAGGTGACCCACCAACCACTCTGAGGGATCTACGCCGAATCGACGTTGAGGAGTGCGACAATCTGAACCAACAGTGCCTTGATGAACTTGTGGATAGTATGCCAGACGAATACAGGCATGCATCAATGCAAGAAGACGTGCTACTGGGTACTAGAGGTACCGGTGTGTACAGCAATCTGGACCATCACCTCTGAAGGTCCCGCTGAATGGTGGTACAACATACAATGTGTGGTTTTCTTGAGCAACAAAAAGGGCGGAAATGATGTTTATGATAATCTGTATTCCAATTTTCTGTGCATGTTCCGGAACTCTCGGAACCTAGGTGATGCAAAACATTTTTGGTATGTGTATTTAAATGTGGCATTCAGTACTTCGTCTTTCTGTACTTCAATTTCAACAACCGACAGATACACGTGTGACTGAAGGATGCTTTCCACCCGTTCATTGACTTTACCTAGGACCAGAACTTCCTGGGTCTTCCTGATAGATATTTCGGCAGGATATGACTGTGTTCGACGCTTTTCCTATGGAGGTGTAGTACTCTATGGCTTTGAAACATTGATCGAATATTTTTATTAAACCAGATCTGTCTTTACCGTCTGTTATTAGTTGACTTGGTACGTAATTCCACAGATAGCAGTTTATAACCTTTTTGGCTGTAACGACAATTGTGGTACGTCTGCGAAATTTGAACGAGATCTTCTCAATTCGTCCTTTCGGTACGTTGATAGTGACTGTCCATGTGTTCAACCAAATACAAATATTATCGCATTTTTCTTGATGGCCTCTTTGTCTTTGGTGACCATCATTACTGTAACAGCGTCATGCCCGCCAGTCAGTCTCTTATTGATGACACTGTCTAAAATAAGGGATCTGTTTGTAATCAACTGGCTTAAAGTAATTCTTTCGCCTGTGGAATGTCTGTCTATTTGTACGTGGTAGTTGTCCCACACCACTGTCAGTATTACTTTAAAAACTGTTTGTTCTTATCGCGTATGGTTTGCGTAGTTTGCCAGTCGATCCACGGAAGCTTAATGCTACAACCACCTGCTACCACCGTATAAGCTGAGCATTTTGGATATTTCCGTGCTGTCCAATTTAGACTGTCAGTGTATGTTTTTACAATCGATGTGTATGAATTTGGTCATCGGTAAGTCCACAGATCTCGGTTGCACTTGCTCATACTACACGGTCCAGTCACATTAGCTTGAGCACCGCATATGTTCGACGTCAACGTGCAACAACCACTCACAGACGGCATGTGGCAGCACTAGCTGTGGAGGGTACATAAAGCAAGTCGTGGGGTCGCAGAAAACAATGCAACAGTGTCGTAACGCGGAAAAGGAGTGACTGACCTGAAATCTAAAACGGCGGTTGTGTTTCCGAAACGGCTGGGTTTATAAACTGTTCGCGTGCCGCCGAGGTTGAAGTATATCGTACGTGGCAAAATGGTGCAATCCAAAACTAAAACTAAGCTAACTGTGGTTCACCACGAGCCAGGGATGAATGACGGCTGTGGAGATGTGTGCGGTCGATTAGAAGTGCAAATGTTGAACAACTGGTCGCCGAGAGGAATCAAGCGACTACCAACAGCGTCACCTCAACGGGCGTTCAGCGAATTTTGTTGCGTATGGGCCTCTGCAGCAGTCACCTGCTTTATGTACCCAAGCTGAGTAATGATCATCGGCGACGAAGGGTGGAATTCGCATCCAAATACTGCAACTGGACGTCCACCGAGTTGTGGTACGCGGCCTTTTTATATGAATGACGTTTTATGTTCCATTAAGCGGATGGCCGATGGCGTGTATGACTTGAAACGTCAGAAAGTAAACACCTTGCAACAATCACTGTGGTGTTATGATTTGGGGAATAGGTGCTCCCGTCATTCTGCAGGGCGCAATGGGTCAACAAAAGTATGAATCTATTCTTGTGGACCATGTCGACCCCTAAATCCAATTTTTTCACCTGGACGATGGCTCTACAAGCAGGAAAATAGAACTTGAAACACAGTTCGCAGTGCAGACGCATGCTCCGAAGAGCACCAGGATGCGTCTACCGTACATCCCTGTCGGCACTCTTCCTGCATGTGTCGCAGCAGTCCACTGCAAATGTGGTTGCTCAGGCTTTCGACAGTTGGTCACATAAGTATGACTCGACAGTGTAGTCCGCAGCTGAATCCATTTTGGGTCAAGCTAGACTTAATGTATTTGCTTGTTACTATAAAAACTCTTTCTCTTGGAGAGTTTAGTCTATGTCCATTATTCGAAAATTCCTCACTTTCTACTCTGGTGTTCAGCTATTTCCCAGTTCCGAGCAGGCTGCACTCAGAGAGATGTGATTCTGAGACTCTGCCGAGAACAGTCAGTCACTTAACAATATTTCGAGATTCACAGTTTCCGCAGTTCCTCTTGAACTCATTGAATCAATTGGTTTATCTGATGCTAGTTTTGCTACCAGAGGCCTTAGATTTTCATCGAATCTCAAAAAAATCTCCATGTTCCTGTTGTATGCAGCACACATGACCTACCCAGACCTTGTCGGCCTCAGTCTAATTAATGACAGAGCAAACACTTAACTCGAGAAGAATGGGAGGCAGAATAATACAGAAAATGAGCTCAAGTGATTTACAGTAAGCTCATAACTAGAAAGAAACGATGGTAAGTCGTTATTGGCCGATAGACACCATCTGGGGTTGTTGTGCTGTCTAGTCAAAGTTGTCTTGATTGACGCCATTTCGTCGACTTCACATCGGTAATAATGAAATGATGATGAGGACAACATAGCACTAAGTCCCCACGTGGATAAACTCTCTGACCTGGAAACGCTGACCACTCGTCTCATCTAATATTTTCTTTATTGTTTCACGAAGCAGACGTCTATGATGGTTTACATAGCTAACTGAAACCAGCTTGTGTGAAGACTTCATGTGTAAAGGTTTTCTTCAGATCTTGTTAAAGAATTTCTTTTAGGAACTTTCGGCTCCATCAATGAATTGGAAAATAAGCACAGTAACGTTACGCGTAAGTAGGCGAGCGGTTTGGCCACCTGGAGGTGGTGAAATTGTTGCATGCACAGCTGAAAGCTAGTGGGCCCAGGGCTGTGGATGTGCTATGGCGGGTCCAGGTAGGTGACTGGTATGTGTGAGTCCAGGTGCAAAGATGAGCGTCGTCACCTGAAATGGGTAAATCCAAAAGTTGGGAATTTGGACGGATGTTGCTCCCACAGTCTTTGTGCAAGAGATGCGCCAAAAATGGTGGAGTGTCAGATATGCTGAAATATGGCTTCTTACAACTCTTTGAGACTCTATAATAATTTGCAGTCAAGTATAAAAGCAAAACTGAATACAGGGTGATTCAAAAAGAAAACCACAACTTTAAAAATGTGTATTTAATGAAAGAAACATAATATAACCTTCTGTTATACATCATTACAAAGAGTACTTAAAAAGGTTTTTTTCACTCAAAAACAAGTTCAGAGATGTTCAATATGGCCCCCTCCAGACACTCGAGCAATATCAACCCGATACTCCAACTCGTTCCACACTCTCTGTAGCATATCAGGCGTAACAGTTTGGATAGCTGCTGTTATTTCTCGTTTCAAATCATCAATGGTGGCTGGGCGAGGTGGCCGAAACACCATATCCTTAACATACCCCCATAAGAAAAAATCGCAGGGGGTAAGATCAGGGCTTCTTGGAGGCCAGTGATGAAGTGGTCTGTCACGGGCTGCCTGGCGGCCGATCCATCGCCTCGGGTAGTTGACGTTCAGGTAGTTACGGACAGATAAGTGCCAATGTGGACTCTCCATACAGTTGATTGTGGAATTTGCAGCTCTCTGCTAGCTCTGCGAGTCGATTTTCCTGGGCTGCGAACAAATGCTTGCTGGATGCGTGCTACATTTTCATCACTCGTTCTCGGCCGTCCAGAACTTTTCCCTTTGCACAAACACCCATTCTCTGTAAACTGTTTATACTAACGTTTAATACACCACCAATCAGGAGGTTTAACACCATACTTCGTTCGAAATGCACGCTGAACAACTGTCGTCGATTCACTTCTGCCGTACTCAATAACACAAAAAGCTTTCTGTTGAGCGGTCGCCATCTTAGCATCAACTGACGCTGACGCCTAGTCAACAGCGCCTCAAGCGAACAAATGTACAACTAAATGAAACTTTATAGCTCCCTTAATTCGCCGACAGATAGTGCTTAGCTCTGCCTTTTGTCGTTGCAGAGTTTTAAATTCCTAAAGTTGTGGTATTCTTTTTGAATCACCCTGTATATTAGTGATCTCAGAAAAATAAGACGCATCCAATGATGTAATAATATTATCAGTAGCCTTAGAACTAAAGAAGTTAATATTTCACAGCGACTAACCGTTTTCACAATGAACCTCTGAATCAACATATTTTAAATGCTTCATACGATTTCAACAGGAGGTCGAGTTCGCGATGCCGACGAGCGAGGACGACGCGCGCGCGGCCGGGGCAGCCGCCTCGGACGCGCTGGAGTCGGCCGCTGGTCGGTCGGTTGGGCCTGGCCCGCCGGACGCTCCAGCGGCCGCTCCACACAGGACGGATCCCAGGTTGACGACCCAGGCTACGGCACCGGTTCATGACAGGATAGAACGACGATCGACAGGCGCTATTCGACCGCAGAAAACTACACACCACACGACGAAACCATATTCGGACGTCGGCCATACATCACATCACGACGGACGCAGCAATGAAGACGACCGCCAGGACTACGCCAGAAGGCTCGATATATGTCGGGAGGAGGACAAAGAAACGCTGAAGGACATACAACGCCTTATCCGCTATTCACGGGAAACGCAAGAGCAGGAGAACGACACCTGTCTGGCATCTCCATCTGTGGACTCAGATGTCGAATCACAGCACTCCCACCAAACGGTCGACGACGCGGAGATGGCAGCGGCCTTTCCAGCAGACAACGACAACGACTCCCTACACGCAGAGGGGGACTTTACGCTCGTACACAACAAACGGCGCAGAAGCAACGCATTAGCCAAGGACTTAGCCAACCCGGCTAAGAGACGAACGGAGACCATCCCCACAACGAACCGATTCGCCCCACTGACACCTCAAGCTGCGCCTCCATCAACCAACAAACCGCAGGAACAAACTTCTAATGCCGCAGAAGCCGTGGACAGAGACAAGAATGTGCTTCGCAAAGTGCCCCCAGTCACAATTTATTACACAAAGGATTACGTTCACCTCAACGAAACGCTCAACGGACTTCTAGAGGGCAACCTTAAAGCTATATACCAAAAGGACCGCATCAAATACCACTTTGAGTCCTTCGAAGACCAAAGGCGTGCAATAAAATTCTTCACGAACCACAACTTCTCCTATTTTACACATCAAGCACCAGAAGACAGGGAACTGAAAGTAGTTGTCAAACGCCTTCCGGCGGAAGTTACCGAAGAACAACTTTACTATGCCCTCAAGGAAAAAGGCTTCAAAGTGCTACAAGTCTACCAATTTAAGGAACGCGACGAGAAGACGAAACAATTGATACCGCAACCTGTGTACCGAGTCACCCTCCCATCCGGAAAAGACAGTGACAAGATCTATGATGTCAAATACCTGCTCTACACACGAGTGATAATAGAAACCTATAACAGTAAAGAAGGACCAGTCCAGTGCCGACATTGCCAACGTTTCGAGCATACAGCGAACTACTGCAGCATGCCAGCACGCTGCGTCCGCTGCGGTGGATCCCATAAATCATCGAATTGTACCCATCCTAGGACGGCGCCCCCAAAGTGCGCCAATTGTGAACAAGAACATCCAGCGACCTTCCGTGGCTGCCCCAAATTTCAAGAACTCCTACGGAAATATACTAGAAGGACACCAAAGAAGTCGACCCCACAACGGCCTATAATTTTTAAGAACTCGGCCATGGCTGCGATTCCGGCCACCCAACAACAAGCGGCACCTCTCCCTGTGGAAACAATCGCCTCTCGACCACAACCGGCACCCAGAGTGACTCTACGGCAGACAAGACAACAGCGCACGTACTCCGAAGCACTACATGCCCATCCGCCGACTCCAACACCAGCGGAGACGTCATCTGCCTGGTCGACCACCTTTACACCAGCGTTAACAGATATTCTTCAACTACTCACCGCCCTCCAGCAGAAGCTGACGTCTATCCTCTCGCTTGTAGAAAGCGTACTGACAGCTTTTCAAATACCCTAAATGGATAGACGGCATCACGCGAGGAATCTTAACTTCTGCATTTGGAATGCCAATGGCCTGAAACCGAAGAAAATAGAATTCACGGACTTCTTACATCGCCACAAGATAGACGTAGCATTTGTCTCCGAAACACATCTTCGCGAGTCAACCGACCTGCGCTTGAGGAACATGCACATCTACCGGACGGACAGACGGGACCAACGGGGTGGAGGGACCGCAGTTCTGATCAAAAAATGTATTCGTCACCACCAAGAACGTTTACCTCAACTCCAGACTTTAGAGGCCACGGCAGTAACAATCCACACGACGCTCGGAAACATTACCTGTATTGCGGCTTACCTTAGCCCAAAGAAGCCTCTCCACCCAGAAGATCTTTACTCCGTTACAGAGGGTTACGATAAGATCCTCCTTGGAGGGGATCTTAATAGTAAACATGTTGCCTGGAATTCCCGTAAGACTAACCCAAAAGGACATATGTTGTTTGCACTGGCTGAGAATTTACATGTTTCCGTCCATGGACCACGGGAACCGACGAGGATACCTTACGTCCAGACACAAGACGCTGATGTTCTAGACATCGCCATAATCAAGAACATCAATCCGAATCTCCATCTGCGGACGCTGGATGATCTTTCGTCGGACCACAGACCGGTGTTAGGACTCATAGAGAGGGCTACTTTGCAACTCCCACTGCCGACGACAAGAACTTACGACTGGCAGCAGTTCCAAGCGTACCTCAACAACAATGTGCGACCAACCCAGGTTGTTACTACAAGAGAAGCGATTGATGTGGCAGTCGCAGTACTCACGAAGAAGATTACCAGTGCGAAACAACGAGCACTCACGGAGCACCTGCAACCGGAAGTCAATTATGACGAGTTTCCACCACCACTGCAGGAGCTTAAGACAAGGCGCAATCGCTGTCGGAAACGATGGGTCCGTTACCGTCATCCGGACGATAGACGGGAAACTCACAGACTAACCCGAGAACTCCGGCGGAAGGTTCAGGACTGGAAGCAACACACATGGGAACTCAAAATGGACAACTTTCTATTACGCACCAAAGATGAATGGCGAATAGTTAAAAGTCTCAGACAGCAACAGCCCCCCAAAAGGGCAATTCGAGGACCCCATGGCCTCTTGTACGACTCACTGGCGCAGGCGGAGCTGTATGCGGATACATACCAACAACAGATGACTACGCCCCCCACGGAGGATGGAGATGATGCACTCCACCGTGCAGAGGAGGCCACAGCGGCGGAATGGGAAGCTATTCGGGACGCCCCGACTAACACTATGCCCCGGCTGACAACGCCGGAGGAAATTCGGAGGATTATCAAGTATAGCAAACACACCTCACCTGGAGCAGATAGAATCAGCAATACGGAATTGAAACACCTCCCGAGAAAGCCTGTTGTGCTTCTCACCCGGATAGTGAACAGCTGCCTCAGGATTGGATACTTCCCAGAGGCATGGAAGATTGCCAGAATAGTGCCAATACCAAAACCGGGCAAGGATCTCTCACACCCTGGCAGCTACAGACCCATAAGTTTACTGTCGACGCTGGGAAAGGTACTGGAACGTGTCCTACTGAAACGCCTGCTGGACATCCTTGTGGCACACAACATCATCCGACCGGAGCAGTTCGGCTTCCAGGCGAAGCTATCGGCTGAGTTACAACTACTGCGCATCACGGAATTTATCCAGGACAATTTTAACAAGAAACGACATACTATTGGAGTCTTTCTCGATATAGAGAAGGCTTACGATAAAGTATGGCAACGCAACTTGATCGTCAAGCTCCGACGTACCACTCCCCTACCAGACTGCTATTTAAAACTTCTCGACAATTTTCTTCAGGATCGCAGATTATATGTTCGCATTGATGACAAGAATTCAACAACACGGCCTGTCCTTGAAGGACTTCCACAAGGATCGGTCATCTCTCCACTGCTGTTTAATTTATATATTAACGACCTCCCGACGGTGCCACATGTTACTGCCAGTTTCTATGCCGACGACACAGCGCTCCTGACTGCAGGCACCAGAATGGACCACCTCGTCACACGGATGCAGCGCCAACTAGATTTAGTGGACCACTGGACCCACATGAACAAAATAACGGTCAATGCGGAAAAAACCAAAGTTATTGTTTTCACACGTCGGAGACCCATCGTCAATGACCGCCTGCGGATATCAGACCAGCCACTCCCCTGGGCAACAACTGTAAAATACCTGGGAGTGCATCTAGACGCCAAACTGTTGTATAGTCATCACATCATGGAGAAGAAGACGTCTGGCCTCAAAATGCTGGGAGCTCTCCTCCCCTTTCTGAAGAGCTCATACCTCAGCCAACGCACGAAACTCCAGTTGTACCATGCCACAGTCGAACCATCCATTTTGTATGGATCGACCTCTTGGGGTACTACGTGTGCCACGAACTACAAGCAGTTACAGGTTATACAAAGCAGATGCCTACGATGGATCACAGGAGCCCAATGGTGGATCCGAAATCAAGACATTCATCGAGCCTTAAGCGAATCTTACCTCTCAGACAAGGTCAAGGAGAAGGCACGAACCTTATTTCGGAAGTTGGACATGATACGTGACAGTACACCACAACTCACCACAGTAGGGGCGGTAGAACCCTTACGCAACCACAAATATAAAGTACCGAAGGCGATAGTATTTGAGCCTCCGTAAATGATATCCCTACGTAATTCTCCATAATTTAAGGACATATCGTCCTTTAGCACTTCTACACACATGTTTTCAAACACACACCAAAAGCAGCGAGTTAAAGGACCCTTCTGTGTGCCCAAACTAAAGCTGAAAGAAGAATAAATAAATAAAGAGAAAATTTTTACCCCTTCCATTCCCTACAGAAGTAAAAATCAACGAAGTTGATCAGACTTCAGCACCACCACAAAAAAAAAAAAAAAAAAAAAAAAAAAAAAAAACGATTTCAACAGATGATATCTCAGATGATAGTGAGACGCCCTGCTAAACTTGCACAACAGGACAGACAGTTTCAGCTGTGGAAAGGGGCCAAAATAAGCGGCTGTCGGTTGCACTCGAAGATACTACCTTTTATTTGATCAACCATTACATAACTCAAGAAATTTAAAGAAAAACACAGCTTCAGTTTTGGGACTTAATTAGCGACTCAATACGCCATACAGTCTCATGCCATAAGGGCAAGACGACTTTAATTTAAAAACGGCTGAAAGCCAATAACTTAAAGCTCAACCAAAATCAGAAATTTAAAAGGCAAAGCCTTATCTTAAAATAGTTCCTTAATTAGGCACAAAGCCCAAAGAATCTGACACTTTAAGAGCAAACAACTTAAATTCAAAATCGGCTGAACGCCGAACACTTAAGACTCATTAATTTTAAAAATGCCAAATGCTTTACGTAAAACAGTTCTTAAATTATGCCGAAGGCCCAAACCATCTGACGTCTTAAGGGCAAAACAACCTTAATCTAAAAATCGGCTAGAAGCCATAGAAGTACAAACAACAAGAACAAATAAAAAAAGGCAGTACACCCAAGGGCGCTCAGAAGTTCCGAGGGTCGGGCTGGAATTCAAATACTAACGCTCGCCTAGGTGAGCCAGGCAGTCGGCCCAACCATTGTAGATCCGACGACAACCCAACCGACAGACAGTCAACGGACCCACCAAAAAGATAACCCCCACTTCACCCGACCAGGACACAACAGGGTGTTCAATGGAGCAACGTAGAAGGTATTGGTGCCCACAACCAATTATACATTGACTGTCAAACTACACATTGTGCTGGACAGCGACAACACGATGAGTAAAGTACACTGCTTGAATTTACGTCAACGGCCAGGGCAGGTAACCAGAACGTTAACGGCAACAAGGCAGAATATTCCGATGATGCACTTCAATTCAAATAACCAGTTACAGTTAAACTGCACCGGAGGGTGTCTAATATTTGACAACTTGAAAATACACGTTGTTGCTCGCGGGAATATCCCAACAGCCGACAACGAAGTCCAAACGACACAATGTGAACAGTCGTGACTTGCTGGTAGATTAAGTCAAAACTCAATTTTCATGTCCAGGATCGGTGAGCCACGAACGTAGGAATGAGAACAGCACCACACGCTCCGACACTGTATGGAGGCCGCCAGCGGGCCTGGCCGAAGTACGTGTCACGGATATTTCCTCCCTGCTCCTCGCTAAACGACTAACTCCCGCACATAGCCCAGCCGGAAACTATAAGCGCGAGCCCAAAGATAGTCCAAGGTGCGAATATTGATACACACCGCTGCTGCCAGCCACGGAAAGAGAGGATAACAGCATAATCGCGATAACTGCGTGAGACTAAACACGGAACAGCAACCAAGGTTTAATCCAACGCATAGCATGAGCCAACCACGGCTCAGGTAGCACTGCACTATAGCTATCGTGGTTGAAAGTCACTCATCTGTCTGTTTCATTTATTGACTTATGACATACTTTATACTGTTTTTAATACGCTAATGTTTGTCAGAACATTATATCTCCACAGTTAAACATCGAATGAATACAGATGAGTACCTCACATATTGGCATACTTGTAAAAAAATGGTTCAAATGGCTCTGAGCACTATGGGACTTAACGTCATCAGTCCCCTAGAACTTAGAACTACTTAAACCTAACTAACCCAAGGACATCACACACATCCATGGCAGAGGCAGGATTCGAACCTGCAACTGTAGCGGTCGCGCGGTTCCACACTGAAGCAGACTTGTAAAGCCACTCAATGAACAGTTTACTATTTTGCTACTAACTTTACTTAAAGGATAATTGTGAGTGCTATTAAAAATCATGGTAATTTTAGAAGTGATCACTTGCATGTGTTAGCTTTCACGACAGTTAAAAAGAGAAACAAAATACGCTTCTATCAAGAAGGCATAATAATTGCCTCAACAATATTTAACAACTAGTTGTCATTTAACATGAGTGCTCACGTGTAAAGCAACTAGCTTATTTATTTATGAACAAACCTTTATTTTTAATCATTGTGAATGACCTGGGTGTGACCAAATATTTATAAAATTTTTATTTAAATACTGTTATAATATATTAGTTTAGTTCGGGATGTGTGAAGCTGGGTCAAATCATGCCTGTAGAACTTAAGAGCGATGTATTTTTGGTGTGGTCAGACTTCAACCAGTGGAAAAGCACACAGAGTGGAACACCTCCAGAGTCAAGTAGAGACTGCTCCTTTTTAAATGAAGATCTCAAGGGAGTGATTCTGGAAACATGGATATTCATTATGGAGGAATACAGACCTGCATGTGATAACGTGTGATATTTGGTGATGTCAGTGACAGACTCTGGGCTGTGAACTGCCTCTACAATACTCTAACTATTGAACAGACTTTATGTTCCTAGAGGTCTGAATGCTCTCCAGAGTAGGACCAACTTCTTCCTCTTGTGTTACGGAACTAAGGATAGACAGATTATGAGTCTCTACTCGTCGTCTTGCGAATGTTAATTTGTAAGTCATCATGTAGAAGTTATCTTTTAAGCTGGTGAATATTTCGTGTACAGTGATTATGAAATTGACCTAGTTTTCGCATATCTTTGATGACTGTTTGGTGTGGGGATTTTGCTGCTATCCTCGTAACGCTCTCGCTCTAACTTTACTGCATTTGATGAAGATGTTTTATGTCTGTATTTTAATTTAGTATCTTAGGACCACTTTCCTCTTATTTGAGATGTCCTTTCGTGAATAGACATATTCAATACAATTCTGTCATCTACATCAGTTACCGATGTTAGAAGGGAACCCTTGTTATTATTCATTTAAATTCTATTGTGTATCTCTGTGTATTCTATTTACTCGCAATTATACCCAATGTATAGACTACTTGACTGCCGGATCACAGTTACAGGTTATTAAATTGCAGCGAATTAGGTGTGGGACACGAAAACAGACGTTCGCGGCTCGACTCGGTGACAACATCGAGCTATTCTTTCCAAACAAACACGTGCATAGCCCAGGTACCTAAAACGTGAGTAACCACAGGTGAACACGCAACGGGTTTGCTAGTATGGGACGGTATCTGGAAGAGCAACCACTAGTTACTGTCACAAACTTAGAACGCACTGATCTGTGATGTGAAGGTCGATGGTAGCATGTCATAACCTCACAAAAACGCAGAATGCTTTTCGATCGGTACCCCTGGGATTTGCAGTGGGATGATAGAGGCTAGTACGAGTGGGGTGGTTTTAGGAATCTGGAACTTTCTATAATAATTAGTACTGGAATACTTCAGTATATAACGTTTAATTAACTTTATCCTGCTACTGCACTCCAGGAACATAACTGATAACAACTATCTTTCTTGAATACAAATGACTAATTAACAGGCCGGCCGCGGTGGTCTCGCGGTTCTAGGCGCTCAGTCCGGAACCGCGCGACTGCTACGGTCGCAGGTTCGAATCCTGCCTCGGGCATGGATGTGTGTAATGTCCTTAGGTTAGTTTGGTTTAAGTAGTTCTAAGTTCTAGGGGACTGATGACCTCAGAAGTTAAGTCCCATAGTGCTCAGAGCCATCTGAACCATTTTTGTCTTAGTATTAAAGACCCGTAGGTGTCTCAGTTTCTGATGTACAGTCGAAAGTAAAGGTTTCATCGTGATCACATATTATAATGTCACAAATCGAGGGCATCCTCGGTGTCCTGACTGTCGAACTGGAAATGCTGTTGTCCACCGAATTTAATCCGTGAGAAAACACCGCTTATGCATGTACGTATGCCGTTTATGAAACGATCGTTGAAACCCATCCTGCATGGTGCTCAGCAAGAAGCCGCGATCGATCCTATCGAAGGCTTTATCAAATTCTAATATCACTAAGGAAAGACTGCTATCACTCATCCAGACTGGTTTATGATGTACCTGTACTCACATAAGTTACATAACATTAAACTTC
The DNA here is from genome assembly GCF_021461395.2 of Schistocerca americana. Lineage (NCBI taxonomy): Eukaryota > Metazoa > Arthropoda > Insecta > Orthoptera > Acrididae > Schistocerca > Schistocerca americana. The sequence goes on along the minus strand of NC_060123.1, from coordinate 292,119,710 downwards.
CCTTTATTGCACTCATTTGATGAAGGCCTATGACATTTTTCAGGAGTGGCTTCATTCCGCTATTCAGAATAGGAGGCTGAGAATTTTCAAGTTAATGATGAGAAGAGCGAGTGGTCTTAAATCATGAATCCTGTGCCTCCTCGGTTTTTGGGAATGAGTATAATCATAGCCTCCGTGAATTTAGGAGGTAAAGCGTGGTTGGTTATAACTCATTATACATTCGTGTGAGTTCATTTCCTACGATGTCTCACATACGTTCACAAAATTCGACCGAGAGCCCGTCAGGACCAGCTGACCTTTCCCTCGGAGCGTAGTTAATTATCGTTTTTGTTTCGTACTGAATAATATTTTTGATTAGAGTGACACTACGTTCCTCACGTATTCCCGTCGTAGCATGTACGAGTACTAAGGGTTCTTCACACTACAATGTATCTATTCATGTTTCACCCTACAGATCCGTGTAATACTTCGCTACAAATTGTCCTGTAGCGGTCTGAGTAGTGTGTTGTCCTCCTGCATCGTCTCCCAGCGCGGTTATTATTCTCTGTTTCCCTCTGCATGTCTCCCTTATAACGTGATACAGCGACGTACGTTCCTGCATAAGGTCGTCCTTGCCTTGGGCTCGGGCACACACTCCGTCCCGACGCTGTAGGACTATGACGCTTGTTTTCGACTTAGGGCGTTTTAGATTTATAAAGTCAGCCGAAAAATCATCTGGTAGCTTATTATAAAGGCGTTGCAAGCACGAGAAGTATGATTCCACCCTTTTTTGCGCCCATATGCCTGTGGTTTTGGATACTGTATTTACTAATCAAAGGTTACGCCTATTTGGTCCACTAGACTATTCGCTCCAGATATTTGGTTTGGAAACGTAAGCATTTGAGCCAAGTTTGCCGACTCTGTTTTATAAGTTCAGTTACCAGCAATAACGATACGTCAAGTTGCCATACGGCACTGTCGCGGAAAGTTTGTTGGCGGATGTACCTGAATGTTCCACGTATGCTCAACGATCGGAGACTTTTATAGGCCACATCTCCTTGTCCTCGAGAGTGTACTTATATTTTTTATTAACATAGGTTCTTTCAACCTACTTCCTGATTTGCTACTAACGCAAGTATAGCCAGTAAGCTGGGGATTCAAGTAGGTCCAGGAGTCTTGCACTTCTAATTCATTCATCAATGTCTGTAGCTCTTGACACGAATTAAAATTAGGTGTCTAGTCCTCATGGCATAAGACACATTTAAAACCTCCGCCGCCGGCCGAAGTGGCCGCGCGGTTCTGGCGCTGCAGTCTGGAACCGCGAGACCGCTACGGTCGCAGGTTCGAATCCTGCCTCGGGCATGGATGTGTGTGATGTCCTTAGGTTAGTTAGGTTTAACTAGTTCTAAGTTCTAGGGGACTAATGACCTCAGCAGTTGAGTCCCATAGTGCTCAGAGCCATTTGAACCATTTTGAACTTCTAATTCATTCATGAATGTCTGTAGCTCTTGACACGAATTAAAATTAGGCGTCTAGTCCTCATGGAATAACACACATTTAAAACCTCCGCCGCCGGCCAGAGTAACCGAGCGGTTCTAGGCGCTACAGTCTGGAACCGCGCGACCGCTACGCTCGCAGGTTCGACTCCTGCCTCGGGCATGGATGTGTGTGATGTCCTTAGGTTAGTTAGGTTTAAGTAGTTCTAAGTTCTAGGGAACTGATGACCTCAGATGTTAAGTCCCACAGTGCTCAGAGCCATTTTTGAAAACCTCCGGCAACCATGGGGCGGCCCTTAGCTGAGTTGGCAGTTCAGGTACCCCTTTCCCATGAAAGCCACTTTTGTGATTAACGCCCGTTAAAATGAGATCATGACGTTGGACTGTTAAACCCCTATCTGCGTCTAAAATAGTTTGAGCTCTATGTGGGATACCCTCTCGAAATACACTCCTGGAAATTGAAATATGAGCACCGTGAATTCATTGTCCCAGGAAGGGGAAACTTTATTGACACATTCCTGGGGTCAGATACATCACATGATCACAATGACAGAACACAGGCAACACAGGCAACAGAGCATGCACAATGTCGGCACTAGTACAGTGTATATCCACCTTTCGCAGCAATGCAGGCTGCTATTTTCCCATGGAGACGATCGTAGAGATGCTGGATGTAGTCCTGTGGAACGGCTTGCCATGCCATTTCCACCTGGCGCCTCAGTTGGGCCAGCGTTCGTGCTGGACGTGCAGACCGCGTGAGACGACGCTTCATCCAGTCCCAAACATGCTCAATAGGGGACAGATCCGGAGATCTTGCTGGCCAGGGTAGTTGACTTACACCTTCTAGAGCACGTTGGGTGGCACGGGATACATGCGGACGTGCATTGTCCTGTTGGAACAGCAAGTTCCCTTGCCGGTCTAGGATGGGTTTTCGCATTGTCCTGTTGGAACAGCAAGTTCCCTTGCCGGTCTAGGATGGGTTCGATGACGGTTTGGATGTACCGTGCACTATTCAGTGGTGTACGGCCAGTGTAGGAGATCGCTCCCCACACCATGATGCCGGGTGTTGGCCCTGTGTGCCTCGGTCGTATGCAGTCCTGATTGTGGCGCTCACCTGCACGGCGCCAAACACGCATACGACCATCATTGGCACCAAGGCAGAAGCGACTCTCATCGCTGAAGACGACACGTCTCCATTCGTCCCTCCATTCACGCCTGTCGCGACACCACTGGAGGCGGGCTGCACGATGTTGGGGCGTGAGCGGAAGACGGCCTAACGGTGTGCGGGACCGTAGCCAAGCTTCATGGAGACGGTTGCGAATGGTCCTCGCCGATACCCCAGGAGCAACAGTGTCCCTAATTTGCTGGGAAGTGGCGGTGCGGTCCCCTACGGCACTGCGTAGGATCCTACGGTCTTGGCGTGCATCCGTGCGTCGCTGCGGTCCGGTCCCAGGTCGACGGGCACGTGCACCTTCCGCCGACCACTGGCGACAACATCGATGTACTGTGGAGACCTCACGCCCCACGTGTTGAGCAATTCGTCGGTACGTCCACCCGGCCTCCCGCATGCCCACTATACGCCCTCGCTCAAAGTCCGTCAACTGCACATACGGTTCACGTCCACGCTGTCGCGGCATGCTACCAGTGTTAAAGACTGCGATGGAGCTCCGTATGCCACGGCAAACTGGCTGACACTGACGGCGGCGGTGCACAAATGCTGCGCAGCTAGCGCCATTCGACGGCCAACACCGCGGTTCCTGGTGTGTCCGCTGTGCCGTGCGTGTGATCATTGCTTGTACAGCCCTCTCGCAGTGTCCGGAGCAAGTATGGTGGGTCTGACACACCGGTGTCAATGTGTTCTTTTTTCCATTTCCAGGAGTGTAAGACCGCTGTTCGTTCTTCATTTCCGATGTTGATGATGACACCATAACCTATTACGTGCACTTCTTTATTTGTTACAACCTCTTGTAACATAGAAATATCTGTATCAGCAGCATAGAGATAGTCTTTCAAAAACTGTAACTTTACCGCCGAACTTATCCGAGAGACATTTGCCGTGACAGGTTTTAGGTCTGCATACAAATGTTTACCGTTGCCCAGTATCTTCTGACCAAAGCATGGTATGATCGGAGTAGACGGGAAGATGGTACCATGGTTACTTTTATGTAACTGGTATCCATATAGACGTCCTGATTTTGAATGGGAGATGACTTTTTTGAATTGTCTTTACTTGATTTTGGATAAATGGACTTTTCGTGTAATGTAGGGTTGGTTTTGTTTTTGTTCTCGTCAACAAGCATGTCGCTGCCTACTGTACTGTGTTATGGCGTAAAATCAGCGCTGGCACGCCAGTCGGGAACGACAGAGAAGAGAAGGCTGCGAGAAGAGGTCAGCCAATCGCATGCTGACCGACCTCCCTCCGTATGACAACGTGACAGCAGCGCCCCCTAGGTGAAGATGACATAAGCGCCGCGCTCGATTGGTTGCAGCCCACTTCGATAGCAGTTTTAACGTTAGCCACTTCGTTAGCCGATGCATTGTAGCCTCTTCATTACCAATCTATACATAGCACAGTTAGAGACCAGTAGTCACTGCAGTTCAGTTGACAGACTTTTGTTAGTAGTGGTCGCTAGGACCAGAAGTGTTACTTGTGTTTGTCTATCCTGCAGAAGACTGATAATTTTGTATGTCGCCCTTTGTTTGCGATGCATCTGTGTAACTGCATTTATGGATGATTGTGTGTAAAGGATTACAAGAATTCTCAGATCAAAGTTAAGTATTTGTACTTGTCTTGTTGTAATAGAACTCATTAATACCAGTTGTTTGTTTGTCTGTCTAGCGAACAGAGTATGCAGGATTCCTAGACACAAAACATGGTGACGAGATGTACGAATAACGTGGTGCTGTCGATATAAGAGCAAAACCATAGAGACAACCAGTTACTGTTTCAAACCCAGATCCACCACCTGTCTTTGATTGTCTGTTTTGTATTGTTATGGGCTTTTGTGTTTTGCTGGCGTCTTAATTCTACCTTTTCTTGTCTTTTCAGGGGTGTGTTTACATGTTTACACATTCTCTTTTAGTCTTTTTTCTATTCAGTGTTTTCAGGTGAGCGATGCAGAAATTTTCTTTGCTTGTGTGCTTATTTTTATTGCTTGCGTTGTCTGTTTATTGCATTTGTCTATTCCAAAATGAGCAACCCCAACCCACCTCTCCCACTTGCTGCTCAGGCACCTCAGCTGCAAGCAATAGATGCAATGCAACTAACACAGATGTTTCAGTTTCCGATGCAGCAGATTGCAACCCTTCTAAACATGGTACAGCAGTTAGTGCCCAACCAGGCAACAAATGCAGTACAACCACCTGACCAATATGCAACAACTGTAGCTTCAAGTACCATACCACCTTTTCTCCAGTTTAAAGAAAAGGAAGAAGAATGGCTTTATTGGTTGCAACAGTATGAAGCCCATATCATTGCTCCCAAGATGTAAGGAGAGGTTGGTATGGGCGCACAACGCCAATGTCTTCAGTGTCATTTCTCACAAAGTGTCAGGTAATGTGAAACTATCTTACTTTTTGTCAATGGTAGGAAGTGCAGCCTTTCGCTTCATTCAGAAATTGTTGCCTAACGCCACTGCGAGTGGACATTCGTATTATCAGGGTGTAAGTTCTCTAACTAACTATTATGACCAACAAGTGAATGTGGTGGCAGCTAGGAACTAATTATTTCGTTGCAAGAAAAGGTCACAACAAACTTATCGCGAGTGGGTAACAGATTTGCAGGGTACGATGAGGAAATGCAAATACAGATGTGCCTGTGGTGCTTTATATTCAGATGTTATGTTGCGTGTGATGCAATTGTGTACAATATAGCAGATGTCAGCCTTAGAGAACAGAGTTTGAAACAGTCAGATCCTCATTTCATCATGAAGTACAAATTCTAGATCAGTATGATTCCGGTGCCGTAGCAGCTGATACAGGGTGTCCAGAAAAGGACTCCCTGATTTCAAAATTAAATATCTCGAAAACAAAGATCGATAGAGGAATGCAGTAAACGGTATGTTTATTATGAAAGCTGTAAGAAGTTTATACAGCAGTTTGAAATAGTAGTTACAAAAGCTGCTAACAGATGGCGCTGTAATCGCCAGACGTAATGCCTAGTATAAATAGTGATCCGAAGCCCAGAGCGATCAGTTCCACTATTGAAACGTGAAAGGAGGTAAACGTACCGAAGGAAGAGATTAAAACCATGTACTCCATTGAACAACGCGTTTTTCTGGTGCTAGAGTACCACAGGTTAGAAGAGTGTCCTACGGCAACAAGGCGAAGTTTTCAAGCACGATTTAATGTTCCAAAAGGACCCGATGCGAAAACCATTCGTGCGCTCTTGGCAAAATTTCAACGAACAGGCAGCGTAACTGATCTAGTGGGCCATGTTGGCCGCAAGCAAACCGCAGTTATGCCTGAAAATATCGCCTCAGTTTCTGGAATTATTCAGCGAAATCCAATGTCATCCGTCCGTAGAATTGCATCTGAGACTGGTTTGAAGCGCTCCAGCACGCAGAAAATACTGAGAATGAGCCTACACATGTTTCCATTCAAAATTCAAACGCTCCAGGCCTTACCCGTACGAGCTGTGCAACGAAGGGTTGACTTTGCTAATCAGATGCTCACAATGATTGATAGTAAAGGAATTGACGTAGGCTGCATCTGGTTTACAGATTAAGCAAACTTCCACCTGAATGGATACTTGAATAAGCAGAACTGGCGATTTTGGGGTTCCGAAAAGCCAGATTGATGTGAAGCGAAACCCCTGTATTCTCCTAAAGTTACTGTGTGGGCTGCAGTATGCAACAGGGACATTATTGGCCCTTTTTGTATTCGAGAAACGGTCACTGGTGCAAGTTACGTTGCAATTTTGGAACATTTTGTCGCCACACAGCAAGCGTTAGAGGATCGACCAGGCACTGAATGGTTTATGCAAGATGGAGCCCGACCACATCGGACCGAACAAGTGTTTCGCTTTCTTGAGGAATACTTCGGGAATCGAGTCATTACTTTGGAATATCCCAAATTTACTGGTGCAGGCATGGATTGGCCTCCATATTCGCCGGATTTGACTCCCTGTGACTTTTTTTTGTGGGGCACAGTGAAAGACATGGTCTATCCGAAGCATCCCGCCACGCTGGACGAGCTTGAATCGGCGATCTCTGTGGCATGTGAATCCATTTCGGTTGAGACACTACGACATGTGATGGTGAATTTCATTCTTCGTTTGCGCCACCTCTGTAGTGCCAATGGTGAACATTTTGAAAACATTGTGATGTTATTGTTTGCAAAGACTGTTTTCATACGATTATTTCACTTATGTATGCTGATATGAGCTGAACAGCTTATAGCGACATCTGTTAGCAGCTTTTGTAACTATTATTTCAAACTGCTGTATAAACTTCTTACAGCTTTCACAGTAAACATACCGTTTACTGCGTTCCTCTATCGATCTTGTTTTCGAGATATTTAAATTTGAAATCAGGGAGCCCTTTTCTGGACACCCTGTACGTTTGAGCAGCCACCAACTTGTCGGGTTGAGTCGTCCCTTGCTCATGACTGGCCCAGTAGGCAACAACAGCAGGCGTGTGCCCTGTGGCGTAAACAGTTCTTCAGCAGCTGGCTACATCAGTGAATGGAATTAAGTCATGCCCTCGGGGCTATTCAAGGCACAAACGCTAAGACTGCCCGTCCAGACAAGCACAGTGCTACGCTTGTGGCAAGAAAGGCCACGTAAAATCCATATGTTTGCAGTGGAACAAACATAAGAATACTGCCAACTCGCAAAAATCTCATCACAAGGCATATGTAATCAATGCAATGTGTTCAAAGGAAGACCACAAGTTCACTTCGCCCCGCATGATTTTGTGTTTTTCAGGATTTTTAGTGGCAGCAGACAGTGGACGCGAGGCGAGATCCTTCGTCGACTTGGCATATGCATGTGTCTCATTTTAGGCCCAGACGGGTTGCAGCGCCGATATCACAATCAAATTCGCCACTGTCATGTGAATGGTGATCCTTCTGTATCTCTTCCCCCAGATTCACGGATCCAGAGGACAGCGCGTCCACAGCAGCCGCCAGAGGGTGTCATCACGACACTGTGGGACGATCCCGTGGAGACGGAGACTTCGCCTCCTCCGACCCCTCTCGTCCTACTATTGGAGCTGGACCCGCCCACGCCACAGTGGCCGACGTGTTCTGTATCTTGGTATGGGCCTCAGAAGGTGAACACGTACCCTTCTCGGCGTCTTCCGGAGGACATTTCCACCAGAGCGTAGGCCAGATATCGAGTACGACTGGAAGTCTGACGTCCCCTTGTAATGGTACTTAAATTACGTAACCATTATGGTACCTCACCTAAACCTCTCGATACAAGTAATATTCTACTGTATTTCTGTTAACTACTTAACATATTTCTGAGACAACATTCAGATTTGGTTTCACTTTTGATACATCGATATGTTTATATTGCAATCATATTATTCTTATGTGTATTCTTTCTTTTGTCACTATGATCTTTGGCGTACTTGTAACTCTGATTTTTGGGCGCGTAAGCGATTATTAGTGAACTTAGTTGTTAACTTGTTAGAGAGTCGGACCTTGAGAAAGTCAAGTCGTGGACGTCATGTTGGAAAGACGAATATTGTCGTCAGCTCATAAAATGTGAACTTTAACAGTGACTGTGAGGAAGATGTTTTCAAGTATGTTTTGTATTGTGAAGTGATGTTTAGTGTGTCACCTGATATTGCAATAAAAGCAATTAAAAGAAGTGTAACTTAATTTCAAAGTGTAATATCCAAGAATGGTTTGAGAAGCGCATCTACAAAACTTTTGAATATAGCAGAATAAAACCTAGGCCCCTTTGCATCCGAGCTTGGAATCATAACCACCTAGATTTTCAACGATTGAGCCACGATTTTACGACGAGACCAGCGTGGGAAACACAAAAAGATGAGTGCCCAGTTTTTTTATTATTACATGAAATGACTATTAACTGTGCTATAATGACACCTGCCACATAAAATGACTGACGTTGTCCGAAAATGCAGTATTTAGCAGCGTGAGCAACACCACAATCGTTATTAAATGCTGACCTTTCTTGTGGTAGGGTTGTTAGACCCTGTAACCCCAGCTTCCAGTCGATCAGAGCGTCCACACTCCTGCGTACCCCCAGCCCCCCCCCCCCCCCCCCATTTTCCAATTTTCGTGCTCTATTTACGACGACGGTATGTCGCTTTGGGAGCCGGGGGGGGGGGGGGGGGGGGGCACGTTGGTCGGGAACGACAGATAAGAAAAGGCTGTGAGAAGAGGTCAGCCAATCGTATGCTGACCGACCACCCTCCAGGACGACAACGCGACAACAGTGGCCCCTAGGTGAAGATGACATAAGCACCGTGCTCGACTGGTTGCATCCCACTTTGATGCCAGCTTCAGTGTTAGCCACTTCGTTAGCCGATGCATCATAGACTCTTCATTACCAATCTCTATATAGCACAGTTAGCGACCAGTGGTCACTGCAGTTCAGTTGACGGACCTTTGTCAGTAGCGGTCTCTAGGACCAGAAGTGTTACTTTTGTTTGCCTGTTCTAAAGAAGACTGATTATTTTGTACATCGTGCTTTGCTTGCGACACATCTGTGTAATTGCACTTATTGATGAATATGTATAAAGAACTACAAATATTCTCAGATCAAAGTTAAATATTTGTAATTGTCTTGTAATAAAATTCATTAATACGAGTTGTTTGTCTAGCGAACCGAGTATGAATGATTCCTAGACACAACATACTGGTAACGAAATTTTTAACGTAGACCTACTGATCTAAGCTTCCGTAGCTGAGTGGTAAAGTTGTACTCAAACTGCAGCGGCACGCGGCCGACGACGCGTCCCACACGCGGCGTTTCGTGCACGACAGCGGATACGCCGACACTGCTGCGGAAGCGGACAGTAAGCTCACATTCAGAGGAGGTGCGCGACTTGACGAAGCCCTGCTTGGCGGTGTCGTTTCGCGTGTCTGTCACTATCAATAGCGCTGCGCTTTTTTGTTTGCGTTTCTATGGTAATGCCTCAGTGTTGGGCAGTTCTAGGCAGCAATAGCTTACACTATGTGCTGTAACAGCCCTTTCGAAATTCGCCGTTGAAAGCTGGTAACAGCTATGAGGGATATTTCAGAATGAGTTTTTCACTCTGCGGAGGAGTGTGCGCTGATATGAAACTTCCTGGCAGATTAAAACTGTGTGCCGGACCGAGACTCGAACTCGGGACCTTTGCCTTTCGCGGGCAAGTGCTCTACCATCTGAGCTACCGAAGCACGACTCATGCCCGGTCCTCACAGCCTTACTTCTGCCAGTATCTCGTCTCCTACGGTAGGAGACGAGATCTAAGCTCGTAGGAGATGAGATACTGCCAGAAGTAAGGTTGTGAGGACCGGGCGTGAGTCGTGCTTCGGTAGCTCAGATGGTAGAGCACTTGCCCGCGAAAGGCAAAGGTCCCGAGCTCGAGTCTCGGTCGGGCACACAGTTTTAATTTGCCAGAAAGTTTCATATCAGGGATATTGTCTCGCCAAATGGAGAAAAGATAAATGTCTTGACTTAAAGAGAACAGGCCATCTTCTGCTGTGAACTGTGTTTCATCGCTAAGATTATTCAGCCGATTTGCAACATACGAGCTCCCAGTGGAAGGTATCAAGTTGCTGTGCCTGGCTGGGTAAGGTTCAAAACCTTCAGTGCACGAACATGTTATTTTAAAATCTCGTGCCGAAAATAAAAAGGATGTTCACTGAAGCGCCAAAGAAACTGGTATAGGTATGCGTATTCGAATAGGGAGTTAAGTCTATATAAGACAGAAAATGTCTGGCGCAGTTGCTGCAGTGGCAGGTTATCAAGATTTAAGTGAATCTGTACGTAGTGCTACAGTCGGCGCACGAGCAATGGGACACGGCATCTCCGAGATAGCGATGAAGTGCAGACTCTGCCGTACGATTGTTTCAGGAGTGTGCCGTCAACATCAGGAATCCAGTAAAACTTCAAATCTCCGACATCGCTGCAGCCGGAAGACGATCCTGACGGATCGGGACCAACGACGACGGAAGAGAATCGTTCAAATCTTCAGAAAATTGTTGCAGATTTCAATGCTGGGCCACCAACAAGTGTCAGCATGCGAACCATTCAACGAAACATCATCGATATGGGTTTTCGAAGATCCGCTGGTGTGTCCATGATGACTGTACGACACAAAGCTTTACACCTCGCCTGGGCTCGTCAACATCGACACTGGAAATATGTTGCCTGGTCGGACGAGTCTCGTTTCAGATTGTATCAAGCGGATGGACATATACAGGTATGGAGACAACCTCATGAGTCCACGGATCCTGCATGTCGGCAGAGGACTGTTCAAGCTGGCGGAGGCTCTGTAATGGTGAGGGTCTTGTGCAACTGGAGTGACATGGGACCCTTGATACGTCAGATAGGACTCCGGCAGGTAACACGTACGTAAGCATCCTGTCTGTTCACATGTATCCATTCATGTCAATTGTGAATTCCGGCAGACTTGAGAAATTCCAGCAGGACAATTCGACACCCCACACGTCCACAATTGCTACAGAGTGGCTCAAGGAACACACTTATGAGTTTAAACACTTCCGCTGGGCACCAAACTGAACATGAACATCAATATTATTCACCATATGTGGGATGCCTTGCAACGTGCTGTTCAGAAGAGATCTCCACCCCTTCGTACTCTTACGGATTTGTGGACACATCTGCCGGTTTCATGGTGTCAGTTCCCTACAGCACTACTTCAGACATTAGTCGAGTCCATGCCACGTCGTGTTGTGGCACTTCTACGTGATCGCGGTGCCCTACACGATATTACGCACGTATACTAGTTTCTTTGGCTCTTCAGTGTATGGCATATTACTTCTACAGAATGTAGAAGACAATAATTCTAACAGTGATTCCAGTTTATTTGATACCTATTTCATTCACTTTTTCAAAACTGGAACTTCGTAATAGGTTAAAACTGTGTGCTAGACTGACTCGACTCAGGAACAAGTCCTTTTGCTGTAAAACTGATCCCATTTACGAAGCATAATTTCTTTTGCTTGATTGCGAACGCGATTCTGACGCAGTAAGACCAGGGTTTGACCTGCCCTCACAGCTTCATTTCTGCCAGTACCTCTTCTCTTACCCTCCAGACTTCACAGAAGTTCTCCTGCGTACCTCGAAGAAAGGATACCCTCAGGGTAGGTAGGAGAACTGTGAAGTATGTGAGGGAGCGGAAGAAGTGTATCTCTGAGGGCAGACCGTGGACAGCTCAGTCTGAGCAGCTGCCGGCGAATGGAAAACGCCCTAGTTTCGTGCCACGGTCCGGTACACATCTGTATCTACACTTACGGGATTACGCTGCAATTCAGAATTAAGTGCCCGGTAGAAGGTTCATCTAACAACCTTCGAACTGTTACTCTACCGTTCCACTTTCCAATATCGTGCTGGAAAAACCAACACTTAAGTCTATCCCTCCGAGCTCCTATATCTCTTTTTTTTATTATGAGGATTATTGCTCAATACGCAGGACGGCGCCAACGAAATATTTTCACACTCCGAGCAGAGAGTTGGTGATCGAAATTTCGTAAGAGGAACGTGCCCCAGTGCAAAAAGACTTTGTTTAAATTATTGCTACCGCAATTCACATATTATACCCATGGCTCTCTTCCTTATTTTTAAATAGTAAAAGACAAGCAATTTTTTCGATGTCCTCCGTCCGCACTATCTGATGCGGATCTCACACCACACAGCAATACTCCAGAAGATGACGGACAAGTGTAGTGTAAGCAGTCTCTTTAGTAGACGTTTTGTATTTTCTAAGAGTTTTGCCAATAAATCGGTCTTTGGTTTGCTTTCCCCACAGTATTACCTATGCGACAATACCAATTTAAGTCATTCGTAACTGAAACCCTTAAATAATTAGTTGAATTCATTCTCTTTAGAATTGTCTGATTTATCGTGTAAGCGAAATTTATCGGATTACTGTTAGTACTCTTGTGCGTGACTTCACACTTTTCATTTATTAGAGCCAGTTGCCAATTTTCGTACCATGCAGATATGTTGTCTAAATCGTTTTGCAACTGGTTTTGATAATCTGATGACTTTATTAGACGGTAGATGGTAGCATGATCTGCAAATAGTGTAAGAGGGCTGCTCATACTGTCACCTATATCAGCTCAGGAACAGCATAGGGCCCGTAACACTCCCTTGGGGATCGCCACTCGATGGCTTTCCGTCAGTTACTACGAACTGTGACTTTTCTGACAAGAAATCACGAATCCAGTCGTAAAAATGAGACGATACTTCATTGGTACTCAATTTAATCAGAAGTCGCTTGTGAGGGATGATTCCAAAGGTCTTCTGGAAATCTAAACATATTCAATCTACTTGTCATCCTCTAACTATATCACTCATACATTACTTGCTTAGAATAACCTAGCAGGAATTTTCGGGGTTGTTTTATAATTCGATGAAGGACGTATGTTAAGAGGCTTGCATGAGCTTCCTGGGGGATGGATGGGGAATATCTTAACTGGAACTTGTATCTAATGACAGAATCGTAGAAATAGGGGAGAATAGAGAAAATAATTCAGATAAGAAATTTTTCTTTTTACAACGTAGGCAATGATACAGTTACATTAATACTCAAAGTAATACAATATTACTATTATTATTGTTATTATTACTATTACTGTATTGTTATCATTCTCATAATTCTAACGCAAAGGGACAATTTTCAAGAAAAATAAAAGAAACAAGTGAAGTAGGAGGAGGAAAGGACAATGAAGAGTAAACGAAGAAGCGTTTGGAGTGCGTCTGAACATTAAGTAAAAGGGACGTGAGACAATTACTTGTGTAGAGGGACTTATTTGGAAGTCGAGACTGCGCAATTACAGTTTCACATGATAATCTACAGGTTTATTTCTCCGCAAAGGAAACGTGAGCATCTATGATAATCTGATGTCACGCACCTGCAAAAGGAAACGACTTATTGTTGATCACGCTCGCGGCAAAATTCTAGACGATGGGGAGAAATACAAAATATTATATTCCGCATTTAAAAGACGATGTGGCCATGTCAATCTCTGACCGCCGCGCCTACTCATAAACCAAAAGTATTGGTTTACACGCCCTCGATTTGGCGGAACGTTAGTTATGCTGATTATCCATGCCTTTAACTCAAACACGGCTACTCTGAATGAAATTTGTCATTCATGAATGTTCCGTAGCATAAAATTCTGCCTAAAAGTAGCTGCAAGACTTTAAAAATCATTCACTCCTTTACGAAGCTACAAATAAGAGCATGAAAATATTCGTAGCACTCAATTCTTGCTAAGATTTTTTTTGTGACGCTAAATTACTTTTGAACACAAAGTCGTCCACATTCGTCCAAATATGCAAATGTTATCAAACTGATGTGGAGAAATTAAGTGATTTTATTCTCATGACCCACACCCTCACCCTCAAGCAATGTTCGTCATATACATTAGCATTGGAGTATTGCGATAGGGGACAGGGGGGATACATCAACTGCAAATAGGCTTATGAAAAAGGTAAAAGAAGCATGGAAAATATTCAAGGGGGAAAACCGTTAGGAAGTGTCGTTACAGAGGAAGGGCTGAGTAATGCCATACTATACCTCGTTTGTCATAAAGATAAACCTGATGTAAACAGATACAAACGCGATGATTGTTCTCCAACCTTAGCGCACGTATACTGGTGTTGTTACGCTCTTGAAAGTACGCCCTGCTTATATATTAGTTTCTTTACTATTGTCTTACTATAAATGAGACTTTAACATATTGTAGTGAATTAATGGCCAGCGACGTTTTCATTGACACACTTTAGCTACGTACTTTTTATTTCAAAAATTGTGTACAGCGCTGTCTCTAGAGGGCGAGAAACGACTTGTTCTTAATGATTTTTTACAAGATTACAGAGAAAATCGGCTTTGAAGTTTCTCGAGAAATTGTACTGAAGTTAAGGCCCTTCAGTAAAAGATATGCATGGGTTACAGAAGAAGTTACAAAAGCCATGGGGTACCTCCTAATCCCTTGTTTAACCCCATTTTTCCCGGCGTAGTGCAGCTACTCGACGTGGCATGTACTCAACGAATCGCTGGAAGTTCTCTGTAGAAATATTGAGCCATGCTGTCTCTGCAACCTTTACAATTGCGAAAATGTTCCGGTGCAGGATTTTATGTACGAACTGACTTGTCGATCGTGATCCACAAATGTTCCATGGTATTAGTGTCAGCCTGTCTGGGTAGCCAAATCACTCGCTCGAACTGTTCAAAATATTCTTCAAAGGAATCGCGAACAACTGTAGGCCAATGACATGGCACATTGTCATCCATGAAAGTTCTAGCGCTGTTTCGGGACATGAAGTCCATGAATGGCTGCAGATAGTCTCCAAGTAGCCGAAAATAACCGTTTCCTGTCAATGATCAGCTCAGTTGGACCAGAGGACTAAATGTAAATGCAGCCACACCATTATGGAGCCGCCACCAGCTTGCACAGTGTCTTACTCACAACTTGGGTCCATGGCTTCGTGGTGTCTACGACGCACTCGAACCTTACCATCAGATCTTACGTACTGAAATCGGGACTCATCTGACCAGGCTACAGTTTTCCAACTGGTATGGTCACGAGCCCAGCAGAGACGCTGCAGGCGATGTCGTGCTGTCAGCAAAGGCACTCGCGTCGGTCGTCTGCTGCCATAGCCAATTACGCCATATTTCACCGCACTCTCATAACAGATAAGTTCGTCGTACGTCCCACATTTATTTTCACGGTTAATTAACGCAGTCTTGCATGTCTTTTAGCACTGACAACTGTACGCAAACGCCGCTGCTCCCGGTCGTTATGTGAAGGTCGTCGGCAACTGTGTTATCCGTTGTGAGATCTTATGCCTGAAATTTCGTACTCTGGGCACACTCTTGACACTATGTATCTCAGAATACTGAATTCCATAATGATTTACGAAATGGAATGTTCCGTACGTCTGGGTCCAACTACCATTCCGCTTTCAAAGTCTGTTAACGATACCCCCGCGGCCATGACCAAGTTAAAAACCAGTGACAGTGACAGTGACAACTCAAAACACTGAACTTGACAATGAAGAAGATGACGAAAACAGAAACCGTAAGTGAAACATATAATGTTAATAGATACACACACACACACACACAAACAACCTTTCATATAAATTATTAATCTCAAGGATAGCCACACGAGATTGGAAATCGTAATTTTTGCATAAATATTTTGCCTACATTAAGTTGTATATAGATGCAGGTGACAAACTGTAACGAAAAATTGTAAAGAAAAACAGACACTATATAAACGTAATACAGCAGGAAAACCACGCCATTTGATAAGAAGGTATGAATACACAATTTTATGTGCTTCTCAAAAATCTGTAATTACGATTTAGAAACTAATATTTGTATGTATTTAAACAGTAAAGAACATTCCTATTGTTTAGCAGCCACAACAATAAAAAAACACTGATGATGCTGCAACTGCAGTGAAACATGTCTGGGACAAAAAACAAAATCGTGTTTTGATATAGGCGGACCCCACTCAAAAACATATGTTAAGTTGGAAACGATTTCACATAAACCATCTGAGTACAAATGACAATGAACTGCCCTTTTATACCTTGTGTATGCGATATTACCGCCATCAGTATATGAACATACAGCTCTTCCATGAGTTGTCACCTCGGAGTAATCAGTAGCCTTGGTGATTGGTAGTCGGTTATAAAATCCGAGGAATATGTGCTAATTAACTCTCATCTAGTCATCATTTTTTTGGAATACGTACGTCTTCATGTTTCTAATTACATATCGCATGCAAAATTCGAAAATTCATAGCTAATATAGATTCTTAATTATCGATCTTTTATAAAACCTAATTGTAAAACATTTTTTAATAAAGAAAGCATAACAAATTACATTTTGGGACAAAACTGAAGAATCAGTTACTCTTTATTTGGTTTATGTCTATTGTTTTATACCACACGAGCCGGAATGAAGGCGTCTTAGAAACATGAAAAACAATAATTTTTACAGCATCAAGCACGCCATAAAATTGCTGAATTTTCGCAGTAGCTACTGTATCCTTGCAATATGAAGCCAACAGAACTAATCTAGAACCAAGTTCAGTGATTTGTCGCGAGAAATAACAAGACAGTTAAGCTACCAGACGTACTGGAACTGATGCACGAAACGTTGTCACACGTCACTGCCGAAAGCTGGCGGGATGTATGACGTCGTAAAGGAAGAGGAGAAAAGGTTGATCTTGTGTGGGTTTGTGGATTCCGTTGTTAATCGCTTAGTTACATACACTAATGGACCATAACATTATGACAACTGGCCACCGCCACGTTGGATATGGCCTGGCAGCGTTTCGGGCACGTGACGCGGTAACAGAAGAATGTAAGCGAAATAGACACAGACGGGGTCCACCATAGCGAAGATATGGGCTGAAAATGGGGAAATCCATTGAGATAAGCGAATTTGACAAAGCGAAAGTTATTACTACGCATAACCTGTGAGCTAGTATCTTGAAAACAGCGAAGGTGGTCGCATTTTCTCGTGGTGCAGTCGTGGCCATCTACAGAAAGAGGTAGGAGGGCAGTGACAGTACCACTTGGCCCTAAATAGTCGGACGTCCACTACTCTTCGCAGAACGAAGGGTTCGGGTGTTTGTCTGCTCTGTGAAGTAAGATTAATGGTGATCTGTAGCATCTCTGCCGAAAGCGCACAATGCTGGTGCATACACAAGTGTTTCGGAGCACACCGTTCATCGTACATTGTTGAACATGGAGCTCCGCAGCAGACCACATGTGTTCATTTGTTGACCCAACGACATGGTCAGTTACGATTGCAGTGGGCACGGGACCATCAGGATTCGGCCGTCGATCGATGGAAAACTGTCGGCTCCTCGGATGAATCACATTTTTGCTACACTAAATCAATGGTCGTCTCCATGAACGCCGTCATCAAGGTGGACGGACGCTTGAAACGCGCAGTACGCCACGAATGCAGGCTGGAGGGAGCAGTATTCCTCTATGGGAGATGTTCTCCTGTGCTTGCACAGGCGACCAAATTCGCCTCATGTAAATCCTACAGAACCCACCGAGCTCGCTATCGGGCGTCCACAGCGCGTACACAAATCAGCGGTCAGTTGCGCCTTTCCTTTTCCAAATGCTGAATAAAAATTTCGTTAATGAACTACTTTTCATAAAAGTTTTGTCTAAAAGATTAACTTTGTAGATTTCCTATTCAGTTCCAATTCTCAACTGTTCGTTAATAACAATGTCTAATAACGTGGGTATATCCATATACTTATCTTCTGCTAATGAACACAAGACTGAAGTGCAATTGGATTTGAGATTATTTGACAGTGAGCCTCCACATCTCACTTGGTATTTAAAAGTTTTAAAACAGTCTAATCCGGACCCACAGCTCGTGAGGTCCGATAGCTAAAAGTGTATCAGGCCGGCGCGTGACACTCAAGCATTTCACGTGGAAAGATTTATTTAAGTAATGGCAAAGCAGCACGATGAATTTCAGCTTGCAATAGCGGAGTGCTGTTGCGAGGCATAGTCCAGCTATCTGTTGTCACACTGTTTAAAGGAACATATGCACGCTGAGCGGTTATTTAGGAAATAGTCGTAGTTATAAGTTGAAAAATAAAGATACATTAAAAAACCACAGATGAAATCCACGGCTGTGCAAGCATTGCCCGCAGCCGCTGGAAAACAGAGGAAGAATTACGATCGTCAGATGACGATAGTATAGGTTACTTTCTATTGGATAGGTCCTGTACAGATCGGACGTGTGTGGTACACCGCTATTAACATTATATTATTTCAATATTTTATTCACGAGCTGCAATCACCGGCAGTCGTAATCACATGATGTAAGTGTATTTTTAAACTATGTTTCTATATCAGAATATAATTACTACTAATGCATGTATGTTTTATTTTGTGTCACTAGTTATTTGTAAGCGTGTTGGATGTCTTGGCTTGGCAAAGAAAGGATCCGTAAATTGAAAAGATAGTCGTCCAGCACGAACCATCGACGTCGTCGGGTGCTGATCTCAAATACGAAGTCCGATATATAAAAGGTGAATCTGCAAGAGCGCTGTCATAATTAACATAACGGACAAAGATGCCTTGCCCAAGCACATAAAAATGAAAGTATGTAAAATATCAAACATAATATTACGTACTGTTATCTCTCTCTCTTCTGTGTATGTAAAGTTCAGATACGAAAAAGACCAATACATACATATACATATATATATATATATATATATATTATATTTATAACTGGTTAGTCAAAGTGATTATTATGGCAATACTGAGGATTTCAGCACAGTTGTCAATCGCGTGATTATTACCATAACATGTTTCGAAACATTATTCCATTTTCAAGTGCTAAAAACAAAGAAACAATCGTTATATTGGCAGACATACAATGGTTACAGGCTTCCTGAGTTATACCCTACCGTAAAAAACTTTTTATGCCATTAGGCCTCGTCACAACTTAAAACAAGCTGCATAAGTGTATTGTCACTTATTATGGCCAAAAGTGGAGATTGATTTGTATGATTATGGAACAGTGATCATCTACTAATTCACATTACATTAAGTGAAACAGTAACTGTTTTGAAATATTTTTTGATGTTAATTAGTTCAGTAGCTTTGTGTTTTTCATCGGAAACCTACGTACTGAAAATTCGTATAAAGTTCACACTGCAATATAGTTATCATATGTGGTAGGTCACATGCGTATTGTTCGTAAGGATTGCATACAGCTATGTAATTATGCACGTAGATACTTTAAACATAGGGGTTTTATCCGCAGTACAATTAAAGTTTACATACACCACTAGTCAGAATAAAGTTGCATCACGTACACAGTCAGACTAAAGTCGAAATATCTCACTGAAAACTGAAACTACCCATCGCACACAAGCATGAAAGCAGTACGAGGGGTGTACTGAACTGAAAAAAGCAAAACAGAAGCAGTGAATGGTCCAAGGAAAAGAAGTGCAGCATAGAGCAGGCTGTAAGCACAGCGGCGTCGTGGTTAAGTGGTCAAGGTTTTGGACTACCAAGCTGGGCAGCAGTGTTCAAACCTCCTCTGAGTAAATTCTTTTTTTCGCTGTTCTGTACGGCTACTCTAGCAGCTGAAAGGATGTGGGTTTCGAATTGGAACCGCAAATGTTTGACGACAAGGCGACAAGTCATCCAAAACCACCACCAGAAAACATGTCTGGTGTGTCATTCACGGCATTAGTGTCATATGATAGGAATGTGTTACCAACGCACCTAATTCGTAGGCCCGGCAATGTAAGATATGCCTCCTTGCCCGATTTAGGTGTTCGCATGAATGTGATTGAGATCACTCCCAAGGAAATGGTGAAAACATAATAGTTTGACACATAAGCTGCAACAAATGAACGCAACTGTTTCACAATCACACAGTATCTCTGTGCTCTGTCAGAACATATATTTTTAACGTTTTTGAAGTTGCCTTCCGTTTTGGAAATTTAACTGTTGAATGTGTTGTGGATTGGCTGGAGACCAACCCACTAAATTGAGAGGAAGCCGAAAGGCACGCGTTTAAGCTCACGCAGGCTGGCGTGAGGTCTGGAACAGGACAAGGTAATTAGAACTTAGAAAAAAGGAGGTAACTGGTAGAATACTTAACTTTAATCCATTAATGTTGAACGTAGCTCTTGTCTGTACATTATTTACAATATCAATAGTAACTGATAATGGCGCCTCGCTAGGTCGTAGCAAATGACGTAGCTGAAGGCTATGCTAACTATCGTCTCGGCAAATGAGCACGTAATTTGTCAGTGAACCATCGCTAGCAAAGTCGGCTGTACAACTGGGGCGATTGCTAGGAAGACCCTCTAGACCTGCCGTGTGGCGGCGCTCGGTCTGCAATCACTGATAGTGGCGACACGCGGGTCCGACGTATACTACCGGACCGCGGCCGATTTAAAGGCTACCACCTAGCAAGTGTGGTGTCTGGCGGTGACACCACATCCCCTATCAGCACTTTTCAGATAATAGATAACTTTTCATTACACAGGGATAAATGGCACAAAAAAGTAACCACAATAAAGACATTAAGTTGTCAAGTATGTGTTGGACAATACTGATCCTCAGCACTAACCATTTTAGCAGATGTAGGGGGATTTTGATTACATAATTTGAGCCTGATACTAGTAAATGAGCTTTGATAATTAGGCAGCAAAATAACTGATGATAACTGGAGTATAGAGGATATAAAATACAGATAGGCAATAACAACAAAAACATTTCTGAAGAGAGAAATTAGCTAGCATCGAACACAAATTTAGACGTTGGGAAGTCTGCTGTGAAGGTATATGTCGGGTTGTAGTCTTTGACGGAAGAGAAACGTGAACTGAAACAGTTCAGAAATGAAAAGAAAGTTTCTGTAGTGCAGTGCTACAGAAGAATGTCCAAGATTAGAGGGCACATCGAATAAGTAATATGAAGGAACTGAATCGACTTTATGATACATCTTGACTACAGGGAAGGTTAGGCTGATAGGACACGTCATGAACCATCATAGTACCTTCAGTTCAGTTATTGAGGGAAGCGTGGGGATATAAGCTTTTGAAGTAGACCACGGCTCGAATACAGTGAGCAGGTTCAGATTATTGTAGGTTGCGCTATTTATGTAGAGGTGACGAGACTCGCACAGTAAAGACCGGCGTAATGAGTTGCTTCAAATTAGTCTTCGGATTGAAGAGCGCTACCACAATAACTTCTGAAAATAAAGGTATAAGGGACGATCAATGGAAACTGAGCACCGATCCAAACGGGACCATGGAATGTTCCCATCCAGAGGTAACCACAACACGCATTAAGACATTTATCCCATTGGGAGGCGAGATGATCAATTCCTTTATTTATTTATTTATTTATTTATTTATTTATTGTTCCGTGGGACCACATTTAGGAGAAGTCTCCATGGTCATGGAACGAGTCAATACATGAAATTGTAACACGATTGAAGAAACAGATAAAATGAGACAAGTCGTTAGTTTAAATAAAGAAAATCAAGAATGTAACACTGGAATTTGCTTAATTTTTTATCTCTTCCAGGAGCTCCTCGACAGAATAAAAGGAGTGAGCCATGAGGAAACTCTTCAGTTTAGACTTAAAAGTGTTTGGGCTACTGCTAAGATTTTTGAGTTCTTGTGGTAGCTTATTGAAAATGGATGCAGCAGAATACTGCACTCCTTTCTGCACAAGAGTCAAGGAAGTGCATTCCACATGCAGATTTGATTTCTGCCTAGTATTAACTGAGTGAAAGCTGCTAACACTTGGGAATAAGCTAATATTGCTAACAACAAACGACATTAAAGAAAATACATACTGTGAGGGCAATGTCAAAATTCGCAGACTATTGAATAGGGGTCGACAAGAGGTTTTCGAACTTACACCATACATAGCTCGAACAGCCCGTTTTTGAGCCAAAAATACCCTTTTCGAATCAGAAGAATTACCCCAAAAAATAATACCATATGACATAAGCGTATGAAAATATGCGAAGTATACTACTTTTCGTGTTGAAATGTCACTTATTTCAGATACTGTTCTAATGGTAAATAAAGCGGCATTTAGTTTCTGAACAAGATCCTGAACATGGGCTTTCCACAACAGCTTACTATCTATCCGTACGCCTAGGAACTTGAACTGTTCCGTCTCGCTTATAACATGCCCATTCTGTCTGATTAAAATGTCAGTTCTTGTTGAATTGTGGGTTAGAAACTGTAAAAACTGAGTCTTACTGTGATTTAGCATCAAATTATTTTCCACAAGCCACGAACTTACTTCATGAACTACATTATTTGATAATGTTTCAATATTACACACAAGATCCTTCACTACCAAGGTGGTGTCATCAGCAAACAGAAATATTTTTGAATCACCTGTAATACTAGAAGGCATATCATTTACATAAATAAGGAACAGCAGTGGCCCCAGCACCGACCCTTGGGGAACGCCCCATTTAACAGTGCCCCATTGGGACTGAACATCATTACCACTCTCAATATTGCGGAGGATTACCTTCTGCTTTCTGTTCTTAAAGTAGGAGGCGAACCAATTGTAAGCTACTCCCCTTACTCCATAATGTTCCAACTTCTGCAGTAATATTTTGTGGTCAACACAGTCAAAAGCCTTCGTTAAATCAAAGAAAACACCTAACGTTCTCAACCTTTTATTTAATCCGTCCAAAACCTCACAGAGAAAAGAGAATATAGCATTTTCAGTTGTTAAGCCATTTCTAAAACCAAACTGTACATTTGACAGCAAATTATGTGAATTTAAATGCTGCAGTAACCTTGTATATACAAGCCTCTCGATAACTTTAGCAAACACCGATGGCATAGAAATAGGTCTATAATTGTCAACATTATCCCTGTCTCCCTTTTTATAAAGTGGCTTCACTACCGAGTACTTTAATCGGTCAGGAAACCGACCACTGCTAAAGGAAAAGTTACAGATATGGCTAAGTACTGAGCTAATATACGTGGAACAATACTTCAGTATTCTGCTAGATACCCCGTCATATCCATTAGAGTTCTTGGTCTTTAGTGATTTAATTATTAACTCAATCTCCCTCTTGTCAGTATCATGGAGGAGCATTTCAGGTAACAGTCTCGGAACACTTTTTTCTAAGAGCGCTATATGATTCCCTGTTGGGACTAGGTTTCTATTTAGTTCACCTGCTATATTCAGAAAGTGATTATTAAGTACTGTACATATATGCGACTTATCAGCAACACGGACATCCCCACTACGCACTGATTCTATATCCTCGACCTGTCTCTGCAGACCAGCCACTTCCTTTACGACTGACCATATGGTTTTAATTTTATCCTGAGACTTAGCTATTCTATCTGCATACCACATACTTTTTGCCTTCCTAATAACTTTTTTAAGCACCTTACAATACTGTTTGTAATGGGCTGCTGCATTTAGATTTTGACTGTTTCTAACGTTTTGATATAATTGCCACTTTGTTCTACAAGATATTCTTATCCCTTTAGTCAGCCACCCAGGCTGCCTGTTTGTGCTAGTACCCTGTTTTAAACGTTCTAACGGAAAGCAACTTTCAAAGAGCACGAGAAAAGTCTTGAGGAAAGCATTATATTTATCGTCTACTGTATCAGCACTATAAACATCTTGCCAATCTTGTTCCTTGATAAGGTTTACAAAAGTCTGTACAGCAACTGGATCAGCTTTCCTAAAAAGTTGGTAACTATATTTAACATGTGTTGAAGCACAAAAATCTTTTAGACTTAAAATTTGTGCATCATGATCTGAAAGGCCATTCACTTTTTTGCTAACAGAATGCCCTTCTAATAATGACGAATGAACAAAAATATTGTCTATGGTTGTTCTACTGTTCCCTTGCACTCTCGTTGGAAAGAATACGGTTTGCATAAGATTATATGAATTAAGGAGGTCTACCAGCATCCTTTTCCTTGCACAATCACTTATACAATTAATATTGAAGTCACCACATATAACTACTTCGTAGAAAGCGGTTGGCCGCTGACGGGTCCACAACCGCTGACGGATCCACAACCGACGTCCACCCATGTCTTTCTTCAGGTCGTCAGAGATGTGAAAACAACACAGTGAAAGATCTAGGCTGTACGGGGGATGTTGCAGTGTTTGCCAACCAAATCGCTGAAGCCTAGCCTTCGTACGATTGGCTGCGTGTGGACGAGCATTATCGTAACCTTCTTCTTCGACTGCAAGGGCCCTCTGTTAGATGCGTTCCTCGAGTACTGTGAAGAGACTTTGCCGAAACCACAACGCGCCATGTAGTCAAAACGCCCAGGAATGCTGTAGGACGTAATCATCTTGTTGCACGATAAAGCCCGCCCCCACACTGCCAACCTGACGAAAGCTACGCTTCAGCGATGTGGTTGGGAAACACTACTACATCTTCCATATAGCGTGGACCTTTCACCTTGTGATTTTCACATCGTGGCTGTCTGAAGAAAGACATTGGTTGTAATCATACGAGTTAGTGAAAGAGCGGGTGCGGTTGTGGATCCGTGAGCGGCCGATTGATTTCTAAGAAACAGGAATTGATCGTCTCGTCTCCCACTGGGCTAAATGTCTTAATACGTGTGGTGATTACTTTAGGTGGAACCATTCCTTGATTCCGATGTGGTAAGTGTTCGGTTTTGATTTGGCTGTCCCTCATATTTTAACAAATTACTTATGTTTATAAATGCAGCGAAGGAATATCGGATGACTCCCTCTAAACCAAGCGCTAAGCAAGATTTCTCAAATACGTCAAAAAAAAGAGACATAGTACAGTTCTATGTAATATTCAAGTATACCACATAATAGTAAGTCTGAGAAAGATGCGCGGCCGATTTAAAGGCTACCACCTAGCAAGTGTGGTGTCTGGCGGTGACACCACAGAATGCCTTTGTCATAATATAGTTCACACCCTTTTATCTGTTGTTTTCATTTCTTTGAGGCCTCTTTGTGGTATCTCACCTGCTCTCACTATTCATCACGTTTACTTGCGACAGTAACGTATTCTTACCACATGACCCATGTTGTATAAACAATGTATAGTATGAAAACTGCCAAGACAACAGAAAGAGAACAAATATTTCAATGGCCGGACGGACAGTTCACAATGTCGGAAAAAAAGGACGAGTTAATTCTGAAGACGGCTTGTTGGCATTACAGTCCAACACCGCAACCACTTAACCACTACACCGCGGCTGTGCAGCATCCCTCAATATTGCACATCTTAAGCCTGTACCGTTCAGTGTTTCTGTATTGCTTTTTTTCACAATTCAGTACATACTACTGGTGTCACGCCAGTTCTGTGTTCAGTTTTTGACGGGCTACCCACTGGAGAATCTTACCACTAAATCTGAGTGGGGTGCATTGTGGAGTTTCCTTTATGAGAAGCTAACCTATAAACTCTGTTTGAAAACTTTCACTTAGACATCCAAATACTTAGAAAGTATAAATTAGAAAACTTACAGCAGAATGGCGAATGTTCGGCAGAAATGAAAATAACATATGAGTCGAAAGGATGTGTGTTAGGAACTGTAATGTCCTGAATATACGAGGGTTATCCAGAAAGTAAGTTCCGATCGGTCGTGAAATGGAAACCACTGGAACACTCCGGTAAAGAATGAAAAGCACCAGTTTTCTTTTGCTCTACAATATTTTAGAACAAAAGCAAACTGGTGCTTTTCATTTATTATAATGTTGTTCTACCAACAACCGACGGAAGATTCTGTTAATATAATCCGGTAAAGCTTTGCACAGATGTGCTGGGCAGTGTCTCTAGTATGTCCGTCGATCGTGTAGCATCGCTCTTTTCAGTTTTGAGTGCACAGTGAGCACCTACAGATTCGTAGGGAATAGCGTCTCCCGCAATGTATGAGGGCCTGGCTAGAGATTTCGCCTGTGTCATGCAGCCCACTTAATAACACAACTGTCGAGCATGTCATTCTTCATGTCAATTCTCGGTCGCACACTGCAGGGGCAATGAAGACGCTCCTTCACCGTTTCCGATTAGAAGCGTTTGATCACCGTCAATACAGTCCGTAATTGGCAACCCCTTAGTCTCATCTCTTCTGGCTATGAAGACAAATTTTTTCCACAGAAAACGAGCTGTAGACCTGTGCAGATAACTGGCCGAAAACCCAGGCGGCTGCTTTCTATGACGAGGATATTGGAAAGTTGATACAACACTATGACATCACTCGAAGTAGGAACGGTGGCTATGTACAGAAGTAGGTGGAAGGTGTACCTGACTGGTGCAAATAAAACGTTTCTGGTTTTCACTTCAGTTACCATTTCGCGACCGATCGGAACTTACTTTCCGGACAAGCCTCGTACGTGAACAATTTGTCAGATAGCGTCAGCAGCACTATTAGAATGTTCGCTGGCGATGCCCAATCCGTAGGAATGTCTTGTAATTGGACGACGCTAAAGGAAGTGCAGAAAGAATTTCTGTAATGAATAGCACCTCTTTCAATTTGGTTAAAACCAATACAATGCCTATAAAAAGACAAAGAACCCGCTATAATTCGATTTCAAGATTAGTGGCGATATCTGGAGTAGGTTAAAGTATTGTTCCTAGAAAACGGTGTAACTACGAACACGTGCTTTTTGGTCGGTACTTGAGCCTAGTACCCGACTTTAGAACCACACGAAGGAATGCGCACTAGAGACAAACTGTTTCCGCTGCTCTCTATAGATTTTGTTGTCATAACACGTAATTTGTGTTTCGTGCAGTATTTGTTGATGTTCCGCGTTCTACACATTTAAATGCAGTATAATATATTAAAGCCACTTGGAATATATTGCTAATTCTTCAGGAGCAGAGTTTTATGTTGAGTGAAACGCTACAAATTTTTAAAACTATTCATTTAACGTGGGCGATTAAGCCGTACTTTGTCGTTCATACACCGCTTTGTACCTTGAAATGTAAGATGTTTTTGCTATAGCACACGTAATATCTGAAAATGAACTGTGTTTCTTTAACGTATTAACAATTTTACCACTCTTGGAAATGCAAATTTGTGTTATTTTTCAATAGCTTCCGTGTAAAAATGTATTTAAAACGGAATTGGTTCTTGATAATGCTTCTCCTAAATTTGAGTTCGTTTACTGATTATTGGTGTCTAGTAGAGTACTAATGTAATAGATGGACAAGTAAATACAGTATTGACAAGATTCTTTCAATTACAACGCTTTCAGATTTCAATGGAGTATTTGTTCCCAGGTACATTATCATGCCGTACCTTGGAAACAGGTTTCGCATTTGGAAAAACGATAATTTTAGGGAGTAACTTTTGAGAAAGTCTGCAGCCTATAAAAAGTGAATGCATTCATTTAAAAAAATGTAATAATAAACTGCATTAAATTTGTATCAAAGGGCTGGGTAGATGGGAAAGTCTGATAAGGTGCAATACTCTCCCCCACATTAAGTCGTGTAGGTTTTTTGGACGTTTCTGGGAAAGTGCAGTGCAGTGCACTTATTTTGCTGGTGTTTGGAGTCCTTATCAAACAGGCATGACGGCACGTAGTGCCCCTTAAAAAATACACACACACACACACACACACACACACACACACGAATATAACTACACATTCAGAAATTCTTATATGGAGTAGCAGGATTTGTCAAGCAGATATGGTTTCATTTTGTGTTTGACGTTAATTTTATTGTCGATTACATTCTGTAAATCATTGGTCAAAGATTTTTATTACTGAATACCTCACTCCTTTCTGTGGCACACTAGGGCTGATTGTGAGTGATGGATAGCGTAAATCACATCCCCTTCTACAGGGTGGAACGCTTGAAAGTCGCCCACCTCCCCTCTGAATTTCGAAAGCAATATTTCGACCTCTGAAACAGGGTAAACAGCTACAATAGTTGACAGCTTTATGCAACAAACGATTATTAGCATTTTTCTGTCAGTACTTCAATTTATCTCATCAATTAAGTTAGACGTTTGTCTTTGCGGTATGCAAAATGACTTCGTCGATAAAAGAACGAATTGAAATTGTGGAAGCGTGTGTGAAACAAGTTCGGTTAAGGAAACTCGGGAAATTTTCGTGATCAAGTACCCTGGTAGAGGACTGCCAGTACGAGAGCAATACAGAGTTTGTATAAAAATTGGCACACCTACGGATCTGCGCAAAATGTAAAACGACAAAGAATTCCCTCAGTTCGCACATCACAAGTTATTGCAGACATTTCGCTGAAGAATTATTCAGAACCAAATGAAGTCTACACGTAAACAGGCCCAACAGGTGCACGAAAGTAGGAGGAACAGCCAGCGGGTATCGAAAAGTCTTAATGTGAAACCATAGCGTGTGGCCGTTGTGCAGTAATAACGGGAGGATGACAGTCATAAACGTGTAGATTACTGCACGTGGATTTTGAACTTCGCAGAACACGAGGTACTGGTTAGTGGAGAATCCTAACATTGCTTATTAACAATCACTCCATGATGAAAAAATCGGCGTTTGGTGCGGTGCAAGAGGAACGCGCATTATTCGACCGATATTTTTTGACACTACGCTTAACACGTTTGCATGTATGGAAATATTTGATACATTTTGTGCTCAACTCACTGAATATGGAAGACAATACTGCTTCTTCCAACACGATGGGGCAACATGCCATGCGTATAAGGTATCCCTGTAACGAATCCATGATATCTTCACTGAGGAACGAACTATCAGCAAACATTTTTAGCCATCACGTTAGCCAGTGATTTTTTTCCTGTGGGGACACTTGAAGAGTAAGGTCTTTAAAACAAATCCATGCACAATACAGGAACTGAACGACAACATCAGCCATGAAGTTGCCATCATCGATATCCAAACTTATCGCCGGCTGCCTCTGAATATGCGCCAACTGAGGTTGATTGTTGACAACAAACGTCATATGGGCGTAAATGTACCGTACTGTGAGGCTATTGTCAGTATGCGCAATTGTTTGAAGAGATGACTGCAAGAGTTTTCTAGAGTGACACCACACATTATACTCTGTGCACGCTTTTAGGAAACGAACACTCCTTCCTCAGTGATGAGTTACAGCAAAGCATGATGCAATGAGACATCAGTGACTGAAAACTGGTAAAGTAAGTCAACGATTTTACATTTCATCTCAAAAATCTAATATTGTGTGCAATGCATCATTTGCAGAGCTCAGAGTTATTAAGAAGATTTGGAATATGTGACTCAGAAGTCAGATTCTTGTCAGTATAAAGTTTCATAAATTCAAAATATTATAATTGATTTACTCTCAGGGATTATTTATAATGGTGTTATCTGTCTTTGTGCAGTTCTGGATTGCATGTTTTGTGTTTCATGTGAACTCAGTTAAAATCCGTTTGCAGAGTACCATTCACTGATTTTCAAGAACTTTTTTACGTCTTGGATATATAATGGAACATCATTCACATATAACAAAAAGAAGAGTGGCTCAATACTGATCCTTATTGTATAGCTGTTGCAGTTTTCTCCATTCCGAAGATGGTGTTTCTTTGTGTAAACTCCCTGATGTCCTTAATGCAATACATTACACTCTGTCAGTTATAACCACTAACCAGCAAGGTCTCTGATACCATAACAGTTGATATTCATTAGGAGAATCTTGTGAACTGCAAAGCTAAATGCTTTTGACAAGTCACGCAAGATACCAGCTGGTAATATTTTGTCAGTTAAGTTTTGTGTTACCTGGTTTCTGAATTGAAACTTATCAAGCCTTAATAATGGTTACTCGCTGCACTTCATATCCGTCAAATATCGAAGCACATTTTGGACTAAAGTCTAGACAGGCACTAATGCTTCGTTGATGACTACAACCTTGAGAGCCATGTGGCATCTGCAGTCACGGAAACATTACTAATTTCTGAACGGATATTTAAATTAAAATTGATACCTAGTCCACAACCTGACGCACAGAAATGTCTGGGACCCCCTTCTCAAATAAACCAAGTGCCATTGCTCGTAAAGTAGTAGCTATAAAAGTTTTATTTACGTATTTGATAAAGCGCTTACAATCACCTTAACAGAAAGTCGATATTTATAATTCTCTCTAGAAGGTATTGAAAACATCAAAGTTATATGAAACGGAAAAAGTAATAAATATTTCCTCGTCTGAACTACTTAATAACAACAAAAATGAGTCTGTTACTTCCCTCACTAACACGTTTTGATTCATATCTTTGCATATTGCAGTTTCGCCATAGTTACCGTTTTTGGGGTTTTATGGCTGCCTGTTTAACCTGTCACAAGTCCACCAGTATTTTTCTACCTTTTCTTTGTTTTTTAGGTCTTAATTAATCATGCCCACACAAGAACGTGCTCGGCATCTGTTCGTCGACATTTATTTTGCACAGCATTGTCATTCATCAGCCGACTGGATGCAAGAGCAGCGCCCACTGAATAACTGCCATTAATTTCTTTGAAAATTGATTGATGACATGAATGTAAAAATTCAGTTTTGGAACTGACATAGTGTTTCTAAAACTTGTATAAATTTCGGATGCAGATGAAAACAAAATTTACATAATTAAACTGTTCTTCAGGCTTATGTTCCTTTACTCTAAAACCATCTAGCTACTTAATTATATTATGCCGTTTTCTGATTGTTACTAAACTGAAACTACAATAAGGCTGACAAAGTAAGGAAAGTTTTCATTATTTAGCTTAAAATACCAAAAATGCACTTTGCTAATCGTTTGATTTACTTCCGGCACTCACGTTGCGTCGGAGGAATAGAGCCAAAACAACTGGGATATAACGAAAACGTTATGACACTTTTGAAATAAACGACTCTTCTTTCATTTCCAGTCGCGCCAATGTTACACTCGACCAATCAACAAGCACAGTGTATCCTTCGAGATTTATGGTGCTCGGTAGTAAAGCATCTGTGCTGCATTGCGTACTCCCGGGCTGGGACTCGAGCCTGAGACTTATAATCTGAGGTGCCGGCCTGTAGACCTTGACTGTATCAACAAGAAAGTAGTTCTTTTAGCGGCGCAGATTACCGACCGGCATTGCGACAAAAACGACTGCGAAGGATTTCTAGATCTACAGCAGCAGAAACAGCTGCACAGATTAAAAACTGGTGGCAAGGACATTTTTGCTATGTGTGGCGAAACGGATCTGTTGAATACGAAACTTTGATAATGAATATAACTGTGATTATAGGGCCGTGTAGTGCTCCCCCTCCACCACAACATCGTCTGATATTTGATGTAATTTACTGTATGTTGTAAAATTCTTGAATATCCGCAGGTTCTCCCTATTAAAAAATGAAAAAAAAGGAAAATTCCTTTGGATGGTCACATTTAGAAATTGTGACACTCAGTTTTTGATTTGTTTCGTTGCTCACTTGTCAGACAACCAGCGACGCTGTTTAACCAGACAATGAAATCAGCTAATAGTTTGTGTGTTATAGCTACTACATTTGAAACTGATAATTTTCAGTATTAGTATACCAAAGGATTACTTGCCAGGTAACCGGACGTCTTACTTTTCATCAATATACCGTTTCCATCTCTCCCCTATCCTTGAAAAACCAAAATACAGTTTTGTAAATTTGCGTCTTCGAATTGTTACAAACCTAAAAATATCCTTCTGTCTTACAGTACTTCTCAAAATTGAGTGACTACTTCATATGCATCCAACCAGTTAATAAAAATTTCATAAAAGCCGCAGTTAGTAAGAAACCTTCTTCATTGGTGCTTAAGATGCTAGGCATAATGTAACTAATGTTACTTATTTTTCATGAAACATTCTGCTAGTGGTTTTCCACCAATAATTTTCAGAGGTAGGCGACGTAAAAAGCTGTCTATACTCATTTCCGCGAAATGCACTTTATTCGACAATGGCAAAGACATAATGAATACGTCATTGATTCATATATACCACAATGAGATCATAATCGCCGCAGGAGATGTGGTATATCTTGAGTCCTCTCGTTGCAATGTATGGTCGTCGGTTGACATGATAAACTTATAACGCGAGAATGAAACACAGCCCACAGTTGCACTAAATTATGTTTATTTTAAACCTTGACCATGGTTTCTGCTATAATAATATAGCTTTCTTCAGAAATCCTAAAAAGTTATCAAAATAACTTGTAGACCAGTGATACAATCTACACATAAACTTCAAAATTACATAAGTGGTAACTAATTACTTACATACACACTAATAAATGAAAAATGTCTTAGCCCAGCGGCTGCGTCAAGATCAATAAAATAACTTCAACATAAATAAGCCTGTTTCGAACATAAGTCAATAAGACCGTCAGTGCACAGTATTATTGTTGGTTTTTGAAGCATCACCTGCGATCAGCATTGCGAAAGAACCGGCGACACTTTCTGCGCAAGCCACCCATCATTTCGCAAGACAACGCACGGGCGCATACAGCGCAAGCTGTGGCTGCTCTGTTCGGTCGATGGGACTGGGAAGCACTGTACAATCCGCCATACTCCCTGTGACTTTGATTTGATTCCGAAGATGAAGGAACTACTCCGTAACATTCACTTCAGAACTGTTCCAGAGATTCGACAGGCAGTAGACCGCTTCATTCCCACCATCAACAGAACAGGCGATGCTAACGGTATACTACTGGCAACGGCTTCTACACAATGCTGGTGACTACTTTGAAGGACAGTAACAGGTGCAAAAATGTAACTCTTTTCTATCGGTTGTGAATAAATAGTTGCCACTACTTAAGTTCCAACCCTCGTATATGTTATTATTCGAGAATGTTCCGCTTTAAGAGAGAGTTTCACTGTCTTTCCTTCCCAAAACTTCTTCATTAATTCATTATCTTTTTTCTTCCTTTCGTATGTTCCTTTCCCCCGTTGTTTTTTTCGTTAATACTAGTTCAAGTTTCCTCTTCTTGATTTTACTTCTGATTTGTTTCGTTTTGTATAATGTTTGAAGAAGAACTTGTAATAGAGCTATAGTTATACTTTATATTCCACAAGAAATATCGTTACAGATCAGGTCATTTTTAAGGCAGCTAATGTACAAAAAAATGTTCAAATGTGTGTGAAATCTTATGGGACTTAACTGCTAAGGTCATCAGCCCCTAAACTTACACACTACTTAACCTAAATTATCCTAAGGACAAACACACAGCCATGCCCGAGGGAGGACTCGAACCTGCGCTAATGTACTGTTTTTTTGCAGATATTTTAATATTCTCCACTGCATAAGAAGAGATTTTTTTGTTAGTGACATACTATAAATTTCGAAATATGTTCATAAATTTTGTGCAGTTTAAAAGAAAATCAAACAGAAAATCCATGCTGACATATACAATATGGCTGACTTAA
Source organism: Schistocerca americana (assembly GCF_021461395.2). Lineage (NCBI taxonomy): Eukaryota > Metazoa > Arthropoda > Insecta > Orthoptera > Acrididae > Schistocerca > Schistocerca americana. Next base: position 292,086,204 of record NC_060123.1, on the reverse strand, counting down.
GGAAAGTAGGAAGTTCCTGTCAAGGCAAGCAAAGGATTGTTCTTGTCATGACGGAGCAGAGAGGAAGAGCGGCTCGTGGATGAACTACTGCAGGAAGAAAACGAAACATGCTGGATTCCCCCGTTGCTTTCACAGGCAACGGAACCCAAGCTTGTGAGAGGGTAAAGAATGGACATCTGTCGTGTGAATGTCAACAGAGAATCACGGTGCAGTCAGGTCTCAAAAAGCAAATAACCATTAGAATAGCGATCTACAGATAGGTTTGTGTTTGATTCTACCTTAAAGGAAAGACAGACACTACGCAGAATCAGCAGCTGTGAGACATTACATCTAAACTGAAGGGGATCACCGCTGTCACTGCAGCGAGACATTACGCGGAATCGGCGGCAACGAGCGGAGATGTGTACCTGACCGGGTTTCGAATATGTTTGCCCTGCAGTACTTTTTCCATAACCATTGTTAGCCACGGTAATGAAATACGAATTTAGTGTCACGCTGCACTGTCCTTAGTAAAAAGAGGAAGTACGACTATTGGGATCTACAACAGCTGTTATGGGTATTGAAATTATTAAGGTAATTATTACTACGACCTTAATTAACAATGATTTTTCATTTGTATCTTCGACGTAGTTATGATTCGAATAACATTGTATGTTCTTCAACTCTCCCTATCATGTTTTAATTATTTTATCGCTACACATCTCATAAACCCCTGCATCCTTCTGAATCGGCTTAGTGTATTCATCTCTTGGTCTCCCTCCGCGATTTTTAACCTCCACACTGCCCTCCAACGCTAAATTTGTAATCCCTTGATTCCTTAGAACATGTCCTACCAACCGGTCCCTTCTTCTTGTCAAGTTGTACCACAAACTCCTCTTCTCCCGAATTCTATTCAATACCTTCTCATTAGTTATGTGATCTACCTATTTAATCTTCAGCATTCTTCTGTGGCACCACATTTCGAAAGCTTCTATTCTCTTCTTGTCCAAACTATTTATCGTCCACGTTTCACTTCCGTACATGGCTACGCTCCAGACAAATACTTTCAGAAACGACTTCCTGACACTTAAATCTATACTCGATGTTAACAAATTTCTATTCTTCAGAAACGCTTTCCTTGCCGTTGCCAGTCTACATTTTATATCTTCTCTACTTCGACCATTATCAGTTATTTTGCTCCCCAAATTGCAAACCACCTTTACTACTTTAAGTGTCTCATTTCCTAATCTAATTCCCTCAGCGTCACCCGACTTAATTCGACTACATTCCATTATCGTCGTTTTGCTTTTGTTGATGTTCATCTTATATCCTCCTTTCAAGACACTGTCCATTCCGTTCAACTGCCCTTCCAAGTCCTTTGCTGTCTCTGATAGAATTACAATGTCATCGGCGAACCTCAAAGCTTTTATTTCTTCTCCATGGATTTTAATACCTACTCCGAATTTTTGTTTCCTTTACTGCTTGCTCAATATACAGATTGAATAACATCGGGGAGAGACTACAACACTGTCTCACTCCCTTCCCACCCACTGCTTCCCTTTCATGCCCCCCGACTCTTATAACTGCCATCTGCTTTCTGTACAAATTGTAAATAACCTTTCGCTCCCTGTATTTTATCCCTGCCACCTTTAGAATTTGAAAGAGAGTCAGTCAACATTGTCAAAAGCTTTCTCTAAGTCTGTAAATGCTAGAAACGTAGGTTTGCCTTTCCTTAATCTTTCTTCTAAGATTAGTCGTAAAATCAGTATTGCCTCACGTGTTCAAATATTGCTGCGGAATCCAAACTGATCTTCCCTTAGGTCGGCTTCTACCAGTTTTTCCATTCGTCTGTAAAGAATTCGTTTTATTATTTTGCAGCTGTGATTTATTAAACTGATAGTTCAGTAATTTTCACATCTGTCATCACCTGCTTTCTTTGGGATTGGAATTATTATATTCTTCTTGAAGTCTGAAGGCATTTCGCCTGTCTCATACATCTTGCTCACCAGATGGTAGAGTTTTGTCTGGACTGGCTCTCCCAAGGCCGGCAGTAGTTCTAATGGAATGTTGTCTACTCCCTTGGCCTTGTTTCGACTCAGGTATTTCAGTGCTCTGACAAACTCTTCACGCAGTATCATATTTCCCATTTCATCTTCATCTCCATCCTCTTCCATTTCCATAATATTGGCCTCTAGTACATCGTCCCTGTATAGACCCTTTATATACTCCTTCCACCTTTCTGCTTTCCATTCTTTGCTTAGAACTGGGTTTCCGTCTGAGCTCTTGATATTCATACAAATGGTTCTCTTCTCTCCAAAGGTCTCTTTAATTTTCCTGTAGGCGGTATCTATCTTACCCCTAGTGAGATAAGCCTCTACATCCTTACATTTGCCCTCTAGCCATCCCTGCTTAGCCATTTTGCACTTCCTGTCGATCTCATTTTTGAGACGTTTATATTCCTTTATGCCTGCTTCATTTACTGCATTTTTATATTTTCTCCTTTCATCAATTAAATTCAATATTTCTTCTGTTACCCAAGGATTTCTACTAGCCATTGTCTTTTTGTCTACTCGATCCTCTGCTGCCTTCACTACTTCATCCCTCAGAGTTACCCATTCTTCTTCTACTGTACTTCTTTCCCCCATTTCTGTCAATTGTTCCCTTATGCTCTCCCTGAAACTCTGTACAACAACTGGTTTAGTCAGTTTATACAGGTCCCATCTCCTTAAATTCCCACCTTTTTGCAGTTTCTTCAGTTTTAATCTACAGTTCATAACCAACAGATTGTGGTCAGAGTCCACATCTGCCCCTGGAAATGTCTTACAATTTAAAACCTAGTTCCTAAATCTCTGCCTTACCATTATATAATCTATCTGAAACCTTTTAGTATCTCCAGGATTCTTCCATCTATACAACCCTCTTTTATGATTATTGAACCAAGTGTTAGCTATGATTAAGTAATGCTCTGTGCAAAATTCTACCAGACGGCTTCACCTTTCATATCTTACCCCCAATCCATATTCAGCTATTATGTTTCCACCTCTCCCTTTCCCTACTCTCGAATTCCAGTCACCCATGACTATTAAATTTTCGACTCCCTTCACTACCTGAATAATTTCTTTTATCTCATCATACGTTTCATCAATTTCTTCATCATCTGCGGAGCTAGTTGGCATATAAACTTGTACCACTGTAGTAGGCGTGGGCATCGTGTCTTTCTTGGCCACAATAATGCGTTCTCTATGCTGTTTGTAGTAGCTTACCCGCACACATATTTTTTTATTCATTATTAAACCTACTCCTGCATTACCCCTATTTGATTTTGTTTTTATAACCCTGTATTCACCTGACCAAAAGTCCCTCCTGCCACCGAACGTCACTAATTCCCACGACATCTAACTTTAACCTATCCATTTATCTTTTTAAATTTTCTAACCTACCTGCCCGATTAAGGGATCTGACATTCCACGATCCGATCCGTAGATCGTCAGTTTCCTTTCTCCTGATAACGATGTCCTCTTGAGTAGTCCCCGCCCGGAGATCCGAATGGAGACTATTTTACCTCCGGAACATTTTACCCAAGAGGACGCCATCATCGTTTAACCATACAGTAAAGCAGCATGCCCTCGGGAAAAATTACGGCTGTAGTTTCCCCATGCTTTCAGCCGTTGGCAGTACTAGCACAGCAAGGCCGTTTTGGTTAGTGTTACAAGGCGAGATCAGTCAATCATCCAGACTGTTTCCCCTGCAACTACTGAAAAGGCTGCTGCTCCTCTTCAGGAACCACACGTTTGTCTGGCCTCTCAACACATACTTCTCCGTTGTGGTTGCTCCCACGGTACGGCCATCGGTATGGCTGAGAGACGCAAGCCTCCCCACCAACAGCAAGGTCCATGGTTCATAACTCGCATTATCTGTATCTGCAAATATTTCTTCTTCTCCTAATATCTGGTCACAAGTTTTATTTCTGACATCTCATAATTTCATACTTCTCAGTCTTCGACAATAGCGCTAGGCGTTGATTTGATTTCAGTCCTGAGCAGAATATTGAATCACTGTATTGGTTATAATAATACATTCTGTTAATCCCATTCCTCTTCATAATGAAGCTAAAGCGTGAAAATCATACTCCGATGCCCACGGGCCTAGTTACTCCGTAGAGAATGCTGCAATATGAATATTTTGTTGTTAATGTAGCTATTTCCCATCCCATCTACATCCACGTACCACTGAACCCATTTGCTCGGACCAGTCATTTCCTTTCCTATTCCACTGGCAAATAGAGCGTGGGTAAAATGACTTTCTGTATGCCTCCGTATGAGCCCTACTTTATCGAAACTAATCTTCGCGGTCTTTACGCGCGATGTATGTTCGTGGCAGGAGAATCGTTCGGCAGTCAGGATCAATTGCCGATTCTCTAAATTTCCTCAACAAAGTCTCTCGAAAAGAACGTCGCCTTCCTTCCGGGGATTCCCATTTGAGTTCCCGAAGCACGTCCGTAACGTTTCCTTGTTGTTCGAACCTGCTGGTAACAAATTTAGCAGCCAAGCTCTGAATTGCTTCGATATCTTCCTTCAATCTGACCTGGTACGGATTGGGGGTTGGTTGTTTTGGGGAAGGAGACCAGGCAGCGAGGTCATCGGTCTCATCGGATTAGGGAAGGACAGGGAACGAAGTTGGCCGTGCCCTTTCAAAGGAACCATACCGGAATTTGCCTGGAGCGATTTAGGGAAATCACGGGAAAACAAAATCAGGATGGCCGGACGCGGGATTTAACCGTCGTCCTCCCGAATGCTAGCCACTGCGCCATCTCGCTCGGTTCAAAAATGGCTCTGAGCACTATGGGACTTAACATCTATGGCCATCAGTCCCCTAGAACTTAGAACTACTTAAACCTAACTAACCTAAGGACATCACACAACACCCAGTCATCACGAGGCAGAGAAAATCCCTGACCCCGCCGGGAATCGAACCCGAGAACCCGGGCGTGGGAAGCGAGAGCGCTACCGCACGACCACGAGCTGCGGACAAAACCCTCGCTCGGTTCTAGAACGGATTCCAAGCAGTCGAGTAGTACTCAAGAATAGGTCTCACAAGTTCTCCTTTACAGGTCTCCTTTCCTAAAATTCTCCCAATAAACCGAAGTCGACCATTCGCCTTCCCTATCACAATCCTCACATGCTCGTTCCATTTCATATCGCTTTGCAGCGTTACGCCCAGATACTTAAACGACTCGACTGTATCAAGCAGAACAATAGCAATACTGTATCCGAACATTACAGGTCTGTTCTTCCTACTCATCCGCATTAACTTACATTATTCCACATTTAGAGGTAGTTGCCATTCATCACACCAACTAGAAATTTTGTTTACGTCGTCTTGTATCTCCCTACAGTCACTCAATTTCGACACCTTACCGTACACTACAGCATCATCAGCAAACAACGGCAGATTGTTGTCGACCATATTCGAGAAGTCGTTTATGTATACAGCGAACAACAGCGGTCCTAACGCACTTCCACGGTGCACTCCTGACGATACCTTCGTCTCTGATGAACACTCGCCGTCGAGGACAAAGTACTGGGTTCTATTACTTAAAAAGTGATCCAGCCGCTCACATATCGTCGAATTTATTCCATATGCTCGTACCTTCGTTAATATCCTGCAGTGGGGCACCGTGTCAAATGCTTTCTGGATATCTAGAAATATTGAATCTGCCTGTTGACCTTCATCCCTAATTCGCAGTATATCACGTGAGGAAAGGGCAAGCTGAGTTTCTCACGAGCGATTCTTTCTAAAACCACACTGAGCCGTGGACATAAGCTTCTTGGTCTAAAGGTAGTTTAATATAATCTAAATGAGAATATGTTCAAGGATTCTGCAGAAAACCGAAGTTAGGGATATTGGTCCGTAATTTTGCAGGTCCTTTCTTTTTTCCTTGTTGTATACTGGAGTCAGCTTTTTTTCCGGCAGTCGAGACTTTTGTGCTGGGCGAGAGATCCACGACAAATGCAGGCTAGGTAAGAGGATAATGCCACAGGGCACTCTTTGTAAAACGGAAATGGGATTCCATCCGGACCTGGTAATTTATTTGCTTTCAAATCTTTCAGTTCTCTGCGCCAGGGATGTTTATTACTATATTGTCAATACAAGAGTGTGTCCGGTGGTCAACTGACGGGTATGTTTGCACGATTCTTCTGTGTGAACGATGTCTTAAAGGTGAAATTTAAAAATTCGGTTTTCGTTTTGCTATCTTCAACTGCTACACTAGACTGGTCAACAAGAGGCTGAATGAAACCCTTATACTCGCTTAACGCTATTACATAAGACCAGAATTTGCTCATGTTCTCTGTCATATCATTTGCTACGGCGTGACGGTTGTATGCTTCGCGCATACATCTTTCTACAGAAGAAGAATCTCTACTAACCTTCACGTGTCATCATTTGTGCGTTCTCTTTTGAACCGAAAGTTCAAAGCCTCTGCCCCTCAGCATATTCCAAATATCGTCGTTAAGCAGAAACATCCAACAATTAACTTGGTTTTACCTACACCTGTTATACGCGACCTGATATCTTCACTGTCACACTCATCTTCGACGTCAATAGAGAAAATATGTTTGTTCTTGCTCATTCCTGTTCTTTGCTCTTTTCAAAGTACCTTTCGACAGAATTAGAGTTACTTGTGTTCCTTTTGCGGACGCCATAGCGAAATATTTGTACCCTAACTCTTATCTTACTAGTAACTGAGATTATCGCACTAGTCAAAATTACTAACAAGCAGACGAAACCGTGCTATTCTAGACCGTAACGCAGGTCTGTAAGAAATCTAAGACAGTTAGTATGAGCATAGACTGTTTTGCAGATTGCGGGCCATGAAAACCCGCGGTTTGTGTGTTCTTCGAAACCACTTCACAAGAAAAGCATATTTCTGTGATCTTTTCTCAGTGTAAATATACTACCCTCGCATCTTGGTTCAAGCTCACTATGACTGAACCGCAATCACACCAGTTAAAACTTGCTACCGGAATGTAACTTGCCGCTTTATACAAATTCCTACCAGTTGCAGTACCCGATCGAGCCTCTCAAGTTCAACTTCCCACAAGCTACACCCCTGGTTCAGCATTCTCCGTGAAAGCTGTCCATTCTATTGGTCCATGTCTTAGCATTATCATTTTTGTCTAACCAGTTCCATTTGGTAAGGTACGTGTCAACGTATGTGCTACGAATACTTTTATCCGGTCTTGATGGTCATTATGTGAAATTTTTGACAGAGTAGTTTTAAAGCTTGTCGCACTAAAAAATGCGTCAAGCCAATTCAACAGCCTTTAAAGGGAAGAACGACACTTGCTTCCAACGATCTCCATCTAACTTCAATGAGATGTCTGTAAAATTCTCATACAGTCAGAACGAGACTGTTACAACTACTACCGGAAGACTTTGATTTTCTTCGAATTTGCCTTACGAACTAGCTGTTGCAGATCGCAAGCTTACGAGTTGTAGCCTTGTGTGGCCTTCTGCACTTTCCTAAAACTCTACCACTAAATCGATTTATTTACCACCACTTCAATTTCATATACTTTTGTAATGTTAGGCCTCGAAATTTAAGCGCATGGTATAGCCTGGAAGAACACTACAAGTGCCATAGTCGAAAGCTTCGGACATTTGTACCATCACGAACATTATCATGTACTTATTTATTATTAAGATAAACTGCAATCCACTACACAAAGCCACTGTTTTGTCGACGTATTTTCGAATTTCCCTAAGGTTTCGAATCGGTTAAGTTTTTATGTACAGTCACGTATAAAAAATCTGGGTTACATCTTATAAAAAAATTATGATACACAGAGCAAATAAATATCTTCTCTTTTTTTCTTTTTTTTTAAATTGCTTCTTCAGTCTTTTACTGTAGTTTTCTACATATATATCTACATCTACATGGATACTCTGCGAAAACCATTTAAGTGCCTGACAAAGTGTTCACCAAACCACCTTCACAATTCTCTGTATCTTTCCGTTAGAGCTCTGGTTTCCCTTATTTTATTATGACGATCGTTTCTTCCTACGTACGTAGGTGTCAAAAAAAATATTTTCGCATTCGGGGCAGAAAGTTGGTGACTGAAATTTCGTGAGAAGATTCCTCCGCAACGAAAAACGCCTTTGTTTTAAAGATGCCCACCCCAAATCCTGTACCATGTCAGTGACACTTCCTCCCCTATTTCTCAATAATACGAAACGTGCTGCTCTTCTTTGAAGTTTCTCGATGTACTCATTTTGTCCTCTCTGGTAAGAACCCCAGACCGTGCAGCGGTACTTCAAAAGAGGACGGACGAGCTTAGTGTAGACGGTTTCTTTAGTAGATCCGTTGCATTTTCTAACTGTTCTACCAATAAAACGCAATCTTTGGTTCCCCTGTCCCACAACATTTTCTGTGTGTTCTTTCCAATTTAAGCAGTTCGTAATTGTAATTCCTAGGCATTTAGTTGATTTACGACCTTTACATATGACTGATTTATCGTGTAGCCCTACACTTTTCATTATTTAGGGTCAATTGCCAATTTTCGCACCATACAGATATTTTTTCTATACCGTTTTGCATTTTGTTCTGATGACTTTACTGGCCGACGAACGACAAGATGATCTGCAAACAACCTAAGACGGCTGCTCAGGCTGTCTCCTAAATCGTTTATATACATAAGGAACAGAAAAGGTCCAATAACACTACCTTGGGGAACGCCACAGAATTTGACGACAAGCCGCTTGCGAGGTACAATTTGAAAAGTTTCCCGGAAATCTAGAAATACGGAATCAATTTGAAATCCCGTGTCAGCAGCACTCAACACTTCGTGTGGGTAAACAACTAGTTGTGTTTCACAAGAACGTTGTTTTCTAAATTCGTGTTGACTGTGTGTCAATGCTTTATAATTGCTATCACATATAACGTAAGGAACAAGGTTTAATGCCAAACATCAGAACTGGTCTACATCAGTTTTAACTGGGGACAGTCAAGTATTTATCAGCACGCTCTCCTAATTGTAATTTTTGTGCGTGGCTGACAACCATCCACATCGGCCTCACATGTCGCCAGCCACGACATATTTCACGAACGCACTGAGCAAGAGAAAACCACTGACACGAGAAAATCAAATGGAGATAATGTACTTCGCTATAATCAGGAAGCAAGTATGAACGAACGTATTATCGCAACTGCAAGACAATGGCCTCGAATTCAGGAGGTCCACATTTAAAATCTTTTTCTGACCATCCTGATTTAGTTTTCCCACGGTTTTCTTAAATCACTTAAGGCAAACGTCATAGTGGTTCCTTCGAAAAGTTCATTCTTTCGAATCCTTCCACAATCTGAGCTTAAGGTTCTTGGTCGTCGACGGGACGTTAAACTTCCTTCCGGCATCAGGTTTTGTTTAGCTTAGCATGGTCGTCAACAGAGCTACAGACGGAGCTGAGCAGTCTGTTATGGCATTATTGTCCCATTTCGACACACATCTTGGTACATTTTATCATTCAGTGCATTCAGGTAAGATCGGTCAGTATATTATCCTATCCCACAAACAGCAGATGGCATGAGAATGAGGACGAGTTGTGGTGAAGCGTACACAGCGGAAGGTGTGACTCACCTGTTAGAAGTCGCACCAAGGGCGTTACTTAATTTTTTATGTTTGAGTAGAGTGCCTACTGGGCTGATGATCTTTTTCACACTACTGGCTTTCTACAGGGGTCACTCCAAAAGAAATGCACACTTTTTTTTTTAAATCCATCTTTTATTCTACGTGTTTGGAAGTTTTACAGTGTGTAGATACATCCTTTAGGAACAATATTTTCATTTCTCCACGTAATTTCCATCCCTCTCAACTGCCTTACGCCATCTTGGAACCTGCGCCTGTATACCCGCACGGTAAAATTCTGGACCAACCTGTTGGGGCCACTATTTGGCAGCGTGCACAAGGGAGTCATCATATTCAAACCTTGTTCCACGAAGAGAGTCTTTCAGTTTCCGAAAGAGATGATAGTCACATTGAGCCACGTCAGGACTGTAAGGCGTGTGTTTCAGTGTTGTCCATGTGATCGCTTCCATGGTTTTTTGACTGACATGTCGTACAACATCAAAACATCCTGCTTTTGCCGAAGTGGTCGAACACGATTCAGTCGAGCTTGAAGTTTCTTCAGTGTCGTCACATATGCATCAGAACTTATGGTGGTTCCACTTGGCATGATGTCCACAAGCAGGAGTACTTCGAAATCGAAAAACACCGTAGCCATAACTTTTCCAGCAGAAGGTGTGGTTTTGAATTTTTTTCTATCTTGGGTGAATTTGCATTATGCCACTCCATCGATCGCCTCTTCGTCTCTGGTGAAAAATGATGGAGCCATGTTTCATCACCTCTCACAATTCTTCCAAGAAATTCATCTCCACCATCCTTGTACTGTTCCAAAAGTTCGCTGCATACCGGTTTCCTTGTTTCTTTGTGAACACCTGTCAACATCATGGATACCCACCTGGCACAAACGTTTTTAACGCCAACATTTTCAGTATTCTGCAAACACTTCCTTCCCCTATCCCAACGTAGCGTGACAATTGGTTCACTGTGATGCATCTGTCAGCAGTCACCAATTCGTTAACTCTCTGCACGTTGTCTGTAGTGTGTGCAGTACGAGGCCTGCCGCTGCGAGGACAATCCTCAATATTGCCGTGCCCGCTTTCATCACGTAACCTGCTTGCCCACCGACTAACTGTACTGCGATCGACAGCAGCATCTCCATACACCTTTTTCAACCTCTTGTGGATGTTTCCCACTGTCTCGTTTTCACAATACAGGAATTCTATGACAGCACTTTGCTTCTGATGAACGTCAACTGTAGCAGCCATCTTGAAGACATGCTGTGACGACACCATTCACGGGAACAGGTTGAACTAAGTTTGAAAACAAGCGGGAAGGACGTATATACACACTGTAAGATTTTTACACATGCAGAATGAAAACTGTATTTTTACAAAAATAGTGTGCATTTCTTTTCGAGTGACCCTCGTAATTACGATTTCAACAAGTCTAATTTCATACTTCACAGTTAATTAAAGGTTTTATTTAGTCTTGTTTATCATTGGTGGACTGAAAAGACCAATCAAGGGCGCGCCCTGAGCGGGCTGTCATGAAACTGCAGGTATACTCACTCCAGAATTCTAGTACACGCTTTCCGATAGGCAATACGTGTGTGCAGAGAATATAGTTCATCACACAGTTCGTGACTAGCTTTCAGGCTGATAGCATGTGGCGTTGCAAGTCTTAGTATCCTGTACTTTAAAGCATACTAGATCTAAGAACCAGTCTCGAAACACGTTTGCAAACACAGTCTGAGGCTAGTTATTCCGAGGGCAACACTTGTGTGCGTAGGATGGTGTATTACGCAGCACAAAAGTCAACAGTTAATTCCAGCTGCCTCAGGAACATTCTTGTGTGGTTTCTCCGCACCGACAGACTCGAGTGATGAGAGTTGTGACGTCTTATTATTGTGCTCGATAATTAATAATTACACTCCGGTATTTTTTCGATGCTAGCTTGCCTCTTAAAAAATAATCAGTGTATCTGGTTTCCTGATTTTGAGATAAAAGGTAATAAAATTCATGTGGCACCTCAGTACTATAAACTTTCATTATTTTAGTGTTAAATATTCACACACGCTACTCCAAAGGTTCTCTGTATAATGAGTACAAGTTAGAACCTGCGGCTGACGGAGAAGAAATCCGGTGGAAAAATATAGCTATACAACAACATACCTTTCCCGACTCATGTTACGAGACGATTCGGAAAAATATCGGGGAGGGGGGGGGGGGCGGAGGAGATTTCCTCACGAATTACTCAACGTAGCCCTCCACATGCAGCAATTTGCACTGTTAGTATGACCGACGGAGTAATATGTTACGACAGGAACATTCCATATCTCATTATAATTAATCAGTTGGGAAGAGGTAGCAATCATTACACTATCTCAGCAGAAAGTTGTCCTATTTACGCACACAAACAATTTTCTTGTAAATTCCAACTCTCGGTACATAAATCAGTCCCATAATTTTCCAGAAATTCCAAATCTAGGAAGATAAATAGTTGTAGGACGCGAGTCTGACACCAGTGACATGCACACCGCCATCCAGGTAGAATCGTCGTCCATAAGGCAGTGGGCAGTGGTAGCGTAGGTGAATGACCGCTAATAGAACTCAGCTGACCTTACTAGACTGGATTGTGTCTCTTTATCTCTTTATGCACATGTGAATAGTGTGTTGCGACTATTCATGTCAATTGGTGACCCCGAACTTCAACTATCATTTCGTGACGTATATGATCGACGCTGGAGTAAGTATTTCTTTTGCGCTGCTAAATTCCTTTTTCTATTCGTCTGGAGCTTCACAGGTCCATTTTTTATTTTTTAATGCCTACCTATGCTTCAGCCATAACTTTCGCTCACCACTGTCGCTTTCTTCCGTATTCTATTCAATCTGGACACAAATTCTCTTCTCTATAAGGATTTATATTGTAAATTGCCCCCCCATGAACCATGGTCCTTGCCGTTGGCGGGGAGGCTTGCGTGCTTCAACGATACAGATAGCCGTACCGTACGTAGGTGCAACCACAACGGAGAGGTATCTGTTGAGAGGCCAGACAAACGTGTGGTTCCTGAAGAGGGGCATCAGCTTTTCAGTAGTTGCAGGGGCAACAGTCTGGATGATTGACTGATCTGGTCCTGTAACACTAATCAAAACGACCTTGCTGTTTTGGTACTGCGAACGGCTGAAACAAGGGGAAACTACAGCCGTAATTTTTCCCAAGGGCATGCAGCTTTACTGTATGATTAAATGATGATGGTGTCCTCTTGGGTAAAATATTCCGGAGGTAAAATAGTCCCCCATTCGGATCTCCGGGTGGGGACTACTCAAGAGGACATCGTTATCAGGAGAAAGAAAACTGGCGTTCTACGGATCGGAGCGTGGAATGTCAGATCCCTTAATCGGGTAGGTGGGTTAGAAAATTTAAAAAGATAAATGGATAGGTTAAAGTTAGATGTCGTGGGAATTACTGAAGTTCGGTGGCAGGAGGGACTTTTGGTCAGGTGAATACAGGGCTATAAATACAAAATCAAATAGGGGTAATGCAGGAGTAGGTTTAATAATGAATAAAAAGATATGTGTGCGGGTAAGCTACTACAAACAGCGTAGTGAATGCATTATTGTGGCCAAGATAGACAGGAAGCGCACGCCTGCTACAGTGGTACAAGTTTATATGCCAACTAGCTCCGCAGATGATGAAGAAATTGATGAAATGTATGATGAGATAAAAGAAATTATTCGGGTAGTGAAGGGAGACGAAACTTTAATAGTCATGGGTGACTGGAATTCGACACTAGTAAAAGGAAGAGAAGGAAATGTAGTAGGCGAATATGGATTGGGGCTAAGAAATGAAAGAGGAAGCCGCCTGGTAGAATTTTCCACAGAGCATAACTTAATCATAGCTAACACTTGGTTCAAGAATCATGAAAGAAGGTTGTATACATGGAAGAACCCTGGTGATACTAAAAGGTTTCAGATTTTAAATTGTAAGACATTTCCAGGGGCAGATGTGGACCCTGACCACAATATTTGGTTATGAACTGTAGATTAAAACTGAAGAAACTGCAAAAAGGTGGGAATTTAAGGAGATGGGACCTGGATAAACTGAAAGAACCAGAGGTTGTGCAGAGTTTCAGGGAGAGCATAAGGGAACAATTGACAGGAATGGGGGAAAGAAATACAGAACAAGAAGAATGGGTAGCTTTGAGGAATGAAACAGTGAAGGCAGGAGAGGATCAAGTAGGTAAAAAGACGAGGGACAGCAGAAATCCTTGGGTAACAGAAGAGATACTGAATTTAATTGATGAAAGGAGAAAATACAAAAATGCAGCAAGTGAAGCAGGCAAAAAGGAATACAAACGTCTCAAAAATGAGATCGACAGGAAGTGCAAAATGGCTAAGCAGGGATGGCTAGAGGACAAATGTAAGGATGTAGAGGCTTATCTGATGAGGGGTAAGATAAATACTGCCTACAGGAAAATTAAAGAGACCTTTGGATAAAAGAGAACCACTTGCATAAATATCAATAGCTCAGGTGGAAACCCAGTTCTAAGCAAAGGAGGGAAAGCAGACAGGCGGAAGGAGTATATAGAGGGTCTATACAGGGGCGATGCTCTTAAAGGAAAATAGTACGGAAATGGAAGAGGATTTAGATGATGATGAAATGGGAGGTATGATACTGCGTGAAGAGTATGACAGAGCACTGAAACAAGGCCCCGTGTGTAGACAACATTCCATTAGAACTACTGACAGCTTTGGGAGGCCAGTTCTTACATAACTCTACCATCTGGTGAGCAAGATGTATGACACAGGAAAATACAAATTCCCTCAGACTTCAAGGAGAATATACTAATTCCAATCCCAAAGAAAGCAGATGTTGACAGATGTGAAAATCACCGAACTATCAGTTTAATAAGTCACAGCTGCTAAATATTAACGCGAATTCTTTACAGACGAATGGAAAAACTGGTAGAAGCCGACCTAAGGGAAGATCAGTTTGGATTCTGTGGAATTGTTGGAACACGTGAGGCAATACTGACCCTACGACTTATCTTAGAAGAAAGATTAAGGAAAGGCTAACCTAAATTTCTAGCATTTGTAGACTTAGAGAAAGCTTTTGACAATGTTGTCGAGCGACATGAAAGGGAAGCAGTGGTTGGGAAGGGAGTGAGACAGTGTTGTAGCCTCTCGCTGATGTTATTCAATCTGTATATTGAGCAAGCAGTAAAGGAAACAAAAATTCGGAGTAGGTATTAAAATCCATGGAGAAGAAATAAAAGCTTTGAGGTTCGCCGATGACATTGTAATTCTGTCAGAGACAGCAAAGGACTTGGAAGAGCAGTTGAACGGAGTGGACAGTGTCTTGAAAGGAGGATATAAGATGAACGTTAACAAAAGCAAAACGAGGATAATGGAATGTAGTCGAATTAAGTCGGGTAATGCTACGGGAATTAGATTAGGAAATGAGACACTTAAAGTAGTAAAGGAGTTTTGCTATTTGAGAAGAAAAATAACTGATGACGGTAGAAGTAGAGAGGATATAAAATGTAGACTGGCAATTGGAAGGAAAGCGTTTCTGAAGAAGGAAATTTGTTAACATCGAGTATAGATTTAAGTGTCAGGAAGTCGTTTCTGAAAGTATTTGTATGGAGTGTAGCCATGTACGGAAGTGAAACATGGACGATAAATAGTTTGGACAAGAAGAGAATAGAAGCTTTCGAAATATAGTGCTACATAAGAATGCTGAAGATTAGATGGGTAGATCACATAACTAATGAGGAGGTATTGAATAGAACTGGGGAGAAGAAGAGCTTGTGGCACAACTTGACTAGAAGAAGGGATCGGTTGGAAGGACATGTTCTGAGGCATCAAGGGATCACCAATTTAGTTTTGGAGGACAGCATGGAGGTTAAAAATCGTAGAGAGAGACCAAGAGATGAATACACTAACCAGATTCAGAAGGATGTAGGCTGCAGTAGGTACTGAGATATGAAGAGTCTTGCACAGGATAGAGTATCATGGAGAGCTGCATCAAACCAGTCTCAGGACTGAAGACCACAACAACAGCAACAACAATGTAAATTGGAACCAAGATGCTCTTCTTCTATGGAGAGGATAATAGACTATACTTATACACTCGTTTTCCTGGACAATAGGAATAAGGATAGCTAACAGTGATGAAATATAACAAGTAACAATAAACAGTGCACCAACTTTTCAATTAAAAAAAAAAAAGTAATGAACGAGAGTTGCGCAAAAAGTAATGCACCGCATTTTTTTCTTCAACAGTTCTTTGTTGAACATAATGAAAATCACACACACGAGTGAGTGGTGTTTTATCTACGTACCCTATTTTTCCACATAATCTCTATTCCGTTCTATGGCTTTCCTCCAGCGCAAAACAGGGGCGTGTATGCCCTGCCGGTACCAATGCTTGTCTTGGTGGCGGAGCCAGTGTTTCACTGTGTGAGTCACCTCCTCATCTTCCTCAAAATGTCTACCACGAATTGCATCCTTTAATGGCCCAAACAAGTGGAAGTCAGAGGGGACTGAGTCAGGTGTGATAGCCTGGATAGTCTCCCCGACCGCTGCAAATAGTGGAGCTCCGCCGGATCGCCTTCTGATGGCTTCACCCTTCGGGCCCAGCGACTAACTGTAGCCGGCCGGTGTGGCCGTGCGGTTCTAGGCGCTTCAGTCTGGAACCGCGTGACCGCAACGGTCGCAGTTTCGAATCCTGCCTCGGGCATGGATGTGTGTGATGTACTTAGTTTAGTTAGGTTTAAGTAGTTCTAAGTTCTAGGGGACTGATGACCTCAGATGTTAAGTCCCATAGTGCTCAGAGCCATTTTTGACTAACTGTACTTCTGTCGACAACAGATGCTCCACAGACTTTGCACAAGCGTTTGTGAATGTTCCCCACAGTTCCTTTCTTTGCAGTGAGAAATTCAACGACGGCACGTTGCTTGTAACGTACATCACCTACAGACGCCATTCTGAAACTTTCCGGCAGCTATAAGCTATCTGTCGGAAGTGACGGAAACTTGGCGCGCTCACTCAGGAGTCACTCAAATAATACATACAGGGTACATAATGTTTCGCGTTCGTAGCATTATTTTCGCCTGAGAAAAAAAAGCGATTCATTACTTTCTGGACAACCGTCCTTGCTGAAACATCTCCTATTGCAGGCAATTAAAAAATTACAGTGATAAAATCAATATGCAGTCTTTGTTATTCGTTTGGTAGTTTCTCATGAAACTGACTGTTCAGTACCTAATATTCATGATGTCCACATACTCCTGTACGTTGGAGTGTATAGTCTTCAGCGTGTAGTAAACGTAACATTAGACGAATGTAGTTGTGATGTTTTGCTGTAGGAAATAATACCATTCTTATCGTAACAGGTGTAACAGTTCTGGTACTGATTGTAGCACTTCTGCTACTAAATGTAACTGGGTTTTCTCTTTTGATGCTGTCAATTGTCAGGATGAGCATTCTAAAGCATTCTGTCAGGGTGAAAATATTAAATTAATCAATTTTTCTCTCTTAACAACCTGTGGGTAGGGTGGGTTCTTCCTTGGCTCGGGTATGAGGTAGAATGAAACAGCATTTTTACATAAGATAACATTTATTGAAAGTTTCGTACAATTGTATCTTACTGGATATTCTGGTTCGGAGAGCGGCAGCTGCGTCGTTTGCGAAGCCTTCTGCTGCGGCAGCGGCGGCGTCTGATTACGCGTGGCAATGTGTATCTCGTGTCGTCGTCTCGCCCAGCTGACTGGAGACGCGCATCGCGCTGTGGCCCGTTTAATTATTGACAGCGAAGTCGTGCATCGAATGGTGATACCTTGGATGTGGCGTCCCAGTGTTTCTCTTCTCTATGCGGCCGCGTGTGTTGTGCGTCGGCCAGCGGAGCGGCGCGGCGGGGGAAGGCCAGTGTCCCGGTCTCGAACAACGGACTCCCGCTTGCCAGTCTTCGGCCGTCAGATCTTCATCCCAGCTCACAGGTGACTGCTGATGTGAGGCCGTCTCCTTCCCGTCCTCACGAGTCACCCGGGTACGTAAAAATCAGACTTAAAATTCCTTTTAACTTCTGTCTTCTGCCGCCGAGGCTGCTGCTTGCTATTCCATTACAGCGGCGGACTTGGTGCGTCTGTGCATGATGTATTCTCTTCTTGCATGACGGTCTTCAGCACCGAAATTGACTGAAAACTACTGCTACTCTTCTCTTCTTCCTTCGTCTCTCGTCTCTCGTCTGTCGGGCCCACTGCGTCTCGCGTATTTATTCACTTCAGTTTACTGGTGGTGAACGACTTCACGGTCATTGCCTCTTCTGGCACATTGAAAAGCTTCTCGAAGAATCTTCTTAACGACGGTCATTGGCTCTTGGAATGTAGGCGAGGGCCTTTGCTCACATGTGACAACTGAGAAACACGTGAGCCGGTCGGGCGATGCCCTGACGGCTGAATCGACAGCGTCTGCTTATGTGGAACTTGCTGACTTCACGGTCATTGTCTCTTCTGCTCTGCTGTTCTGCCCGCTGTCTGACAGTATGTAACTCTCTAAACAAAACCAAGTTTTTCATTTATATTGTAATTTCTACTTCACTTTGGTTTCACTAATTTATTTACTTAAGTACCACTCAACACAGGGTAATGACATTATTAGTCTAACTTCCTCCTTCCCTACCTCCAACTGCGTTTAGGTTAGCACACGGAAAGTATTGAGCAATATTGTCTGCGTGGTTACAATGAATTACACAATCGACTCGGTATTAATCTTAGTTTTAAATTTCATATCAGTTGTTGGTAGTGTTTACGAGATTACCTCATATCAGAAGTGACAGAGATCTGTAACCAACACCAAGGCGTGACGAAATTTCCAGAGTTGTGTCCAAGATATCTGTAGTTACTTTACTGGTCTCTGTGAACTCTCATGATTATCACTTCCTAAACCTCCCCCCTTCCCTAATGTTTTTGAAGATTTGAGAATTTTTTCATCAACGAAGTTTATGTCTAGATAGTTTTCATCCATTTCATTTGGGCAGCTTTTCATGAGAGTAACAGCTATCAGTGGCTGGTGTTAGTACGCTGAAGGAAAAGAAGAAATAGGTTTGGAAATTGTATCTTTTTCGAGATTTAAACTCTTTTACGTTTGCCTGAAATAGAGTGTTATGCTGTACGGACCCAGTTCCCTAGTGAATATTGAGGCCGTGTTGGTAAAAGGGATCTTAAGATATCTGGGGTGCATACGTTCCATGAAACAGGTCATGAAAAGTGCCTGGGCCTTGGCAGTAAAGCTGGTATACACAGAGGTGATAAAAGTCATGGGAAAGCGATATGCCTGTATACAGATGGCGGTAGTATCGCATAGACCAGGTTTAAAAGTGCGGTGCACTGGTGGAGCTGTCATTTGTACCCAGGTGATTCAAGTGAAAACGTTTCCACACGAAGGGGAATTAACAGATACTAAACGTGCAATGCCCTTTGGAGCAAGACGCATGGGACATTTCGTTTCGGACATTGTTAGGGAATTCAGCATAACGAGACCCACAGTGTCAAGAGTGTGTCGAGAAAACCAGATCTCAGGAATTGCCCCTCAACGGTCGAGGTGCGGCGGCTTTGCGTAGAATTGTCAGAGCTAACTGACAAGCAACCCTGGCTGAAATAACCACATAAATCAGTGTTGAACGTACGAATAACGTATCGGTTAGGACAGGGCGGTGAAATATGACGTTAATAGGTTACGGCAGCAAACGACTGACGCGTGTGCCGTTGGTAACAGCATGACATCGCCTGCAGCGCCTCTCCTGGCCCGTGATCATACCAGTTGGACGCTAGACGATTGGAGAAACGTGGCCTGGTTAAATGTTGGGTCCCGATCTCAGCTGATAAGAGACGATGGTAGACTACAAGAATTGCGCAGATCCCACGAAGCCATGGACCCAAGTTGTCAATAAGGCACTGTGCAAGTTGGTGGTGGCTTCATAATAGTGTGGGCTGTGTTCACATGAAATGGACTGGGTGCTCTGGTCCACTTGAACATGTCATTGAGTGGAAATCGATATGTTCGCATACTTGGGCACCATTTGCAGCCATTTGTGGACTTCTTATGAATGACTTTTTATGGATGACAATGTACCGCCGGCCGGTGTGGCCGAACGGTTCTAGGTGCTTCAGTCTGGAACCGCGCAGCCGCTACGGTCGCAGGTTCGAATCCTGCCTCGGGCATGGATGTGTGTGATGTCCTTAGGTTAGTTAGGTTTAAGTAGTTTTAAGTCTAGGGGACTGATGACATCAGATGTTAAGTTCCATAGAGCTCAGAGTCATTTTTTGAAAATGCACCATGTCACCAGGCCACAATTGTTCCCGATTGATTTGAAGAATTCTCTGGACATTTCGAGCGAGTGATTTGGCCACCCAGATAATCCGACATGAATCCCATCGAACATTTATGAGAGGTCAGTTGGTGCACAAAATCCTGCACCGGCAACACTTTCAAAATTATGGACGGCTGTGGAGGCAGCATGGCTCAATATTTCTACAGGGGACTTCCAACGACTTGTTGAGTCCATGCGACGTCGAGTGCTGCACTACACGGGGCAAAAGGAGATCCGATACGATATTAGGAGGTATCCCATGACTTTTGCGACCTCAGTGCACAATGATGAACACCATTATGACCACTGCCCACCAGCAGAGAGAATGTCGCGTGGTGACATTACGGGAACGTGACGCATTACGAAAATTGTATAAGTGCAGCAGAGACTGCAAATGGGGAAACCCTCTGAGATAACCGACTTGCACAAAGAGCAAACTGTTATGACATGACGGCTGATGAAAAGCAGCTCGGAAACGGCGAAGTTGGTCGACTGTGCGAGTCATACCGTTCTGAGCATCTATATATAGTGGCTAAAGGACTGTAAGGCAACGAGTAGGCGACGAGCTGTTGGACGCCCACGCTTTATCACAGATCGTGGAGATCGGTATCCCTTCCTACCCCCACCTCACCCCCCCCCCCCCCAAATCTCCTCACTCCCTCAACTTCCCCGTGTCTCCATCTATAACGCAGTATAGGCAGCGATCTGTGATGAATCTGACGACAGAGAACAATGGTGATGCAGTCTAAAGTGCTTCGGAGTACACCGTTCAGACCACATTTCTGAACAAGCTGCACAGCAGCAGACAACCGCTACATTTTCCCATGGTTCACAATGGATATCAGTTACGAATGCAGTGGCTACAGGATCATAGAGACCGCGGATCAGTGGAACGTGTCACCTGGTCGCATAAGTTACGCTAATCTTATTCGTACACTTGGGATCTGATCGTGGCGAGTTACGCCGTCATCCAGGCAATTAGCTTTTCGAATCACGCACCAAGTCACGGAAACAGGCAGTATTGTGCTATGGGGAACATTCACCTGGCTTACATGAGACCTGTACTGGTAAATGAAAGTAGCATGATAGCTGTGGACTGCCAGCCGCAGTGGCCGTGAGGTTCTAGGCGCTTCAATTCGGAACCACACGGCTGCTACGGTCGCAGGTTCGAATCCTGCCTCGGGCATGGATGTGTGTGATGTCCTAGGTTTAAGTAGTTCTAAGTCTATGGGACTGATGACCTCAGATGTTAAGTCCCGTAGTGCTTAGAGCCATTTGAAGCTGTGGACTGTATGAGCATTATTGCTGACTATCTCATCATGCTTGATGTCTTTCCCGAAGCTGATGGCATGTTCCAGCTAGCTAACTGCCGTTGTCACAAGGCCACAATCGTGCTACCGTGATTTGAGGAGCACGATTGTGAACTACAATTAGTGTCTTGAGCGCCAAATACGCCTGATCTGAACCCAATATAGCACATCGGGGATGCTATCGGGGGCCTGCACGCTCCAGCAAATCAGCGGCCGCTAATTTATGGGAACTACATGATCTGTGCATAGATATCTGATGCCACATACATCTGAAAACGTGCCAACGTCTTCTCAAATCCATAATACTCAGAATCATTGCTGCATTAAGTTCCAAAGGCAGACCAAAACGGTATTAAACAGGTAGTCATAATGTTCTGGCTCTTCACTATACGGTTCATTTTCTAGAGCATATAAAGCTTAATATAAAAGGCCTTCTGAAGCCGCTATAGACTGTGTTGTGTTACTCTCTGAATACGGTACACGCCTTGTTGCACTAGTTCAAATGGTTCAAATGGCTCTAAGCACTATGGGACTTAACATATGAGGTCATCTTAACACCTAACTAACCTAAGGAAATCACACACTCCCATGTCCGAGGCAGGATTCGAACCTACGACCGTAGCAGCAGCGCGGCTTCGGACTGAAGTGCATATAACCGCTCGGCCACAGCGCCGGCTGTCGATTCGGAAATTATTAAGATAATCTTTGATCGGTGAGTGACAAGGTAGTGTCGCCGCCGTCGAGACAGTAAGTGAGTCTCGCGTGGGTACGTAGTGGGCGCGCCAACTTTCCACGGCAGCGCAGACAAGGAAGCGAACTGCAGTGCACAGTAGTCGCATAGCCAGGTGTGTGTGTGTGGCAGTTGGCTCGGTGCCGAAGAGCGAGTATAAGGAAGTGTTGCAGCTACTGCAGGGAGAGAGAGATAGAGAGAAGAAAGTTGTTTGTGCCTCAGCGAGGAGTGCGGAGTTTGTCGGCTGGTTGAGGGGATCTGATTCCGGATCCCTAAAGATAGCAGGAACGTACCAAGGGGGTTTGCTTCTATAAGTAGGTCACTGTATAGACTCGAATGTGGCGCCTTGGGAGTAGTGGTTGCTGTTCCTTGGATGGGAACCTGTATTATATCCTACTCTGATTTCGCTGTAGGTTTCGAATGCTTGGAAACGGATTTATTTGATCTGGTGAGCACTTACGTTTTAGTGGTCAAGCAAGAAAAATGACTCTGAGCACTATGGGTCTTAACATCTGATGTCATCAGTCCCCTAGACTTAGAACTACTTAAACCTAACTAAACTAAGGACATCACACCCATCCATGCCCAAGGCAGGATTCGAACCTGCGACCGTAGCAGCAGCGTGGTTCCGAACTGAAGCGCCTAGAACCCCTCGGCCA
Source organism: Schistocerca americana (assembly GCF_021461395.2). Lineage (NCBI taxonomy): Eukaryota > Metazoa > Arthropoda > Insecta > Orthoptera > Acrididae > Schistocerca > Schistocerca americana. Next base: position 292,063,535 of record NC_060123.1, on the reverse strand, counting down.
CAACAGCCGGCGTCAAGCAAGAAGTAATAGACTCGGTCGGTATGTGTAAAACAGTTGTTCTCCACCACCCTCGTTTCCAGTGATTGATTTCTGTCTGATAATTATATGACTTATAGTGAAACTGTGTGTGGAGTGGTTTATTTGAAAGATCACACTCATGTCATTTAAGGCAGAGAACGAACTGCAACGTGTTCGTTTAAAATACAATTGTTTTGGGTAATTGCTGTTAGTGGAGTTGGAGTCCAAGGAGTGTACTAGTACATAGCAGATTTTTTATAATTGTACGGCCAGAACTGGCTGCCATTGGAAGTTTGGATACTGGTAAAAACTTGCCGTTAAGAGTTGTCAAATGGTGATTATTAAAATACGTCTTGTTTTGCTGCGACAGTTGTCTTTTCGGAACTGCGTCTACAGCCCAGTTGCTTATGCCATTCCGGACATCCTAAATAATAATAATTAATCTTGGGGATCCTTCCGTGTTTGTTAGTAGTAAAACTTATCATCGTGCCTTTTCCAATAAAATTTTAAAATCTAGCAGGGGAACTTTGATTCGTCTGTTTTTTTTTTTGATGTAGCAGTACTTTTATATGTTGCAGGCCTTCTTGCTGTATTTCTATGATTTCTTTTTGATTATATGATATGCGGCCTGTTGCCATGCAGATACGTGACTACTTGGTGGTTGTGCTGGATGGCAATCCTATCGGTCTTTCACGTGCAAAGTATAGCCTGTCGGTCGCAGGGCACTGATCCTATTTGTTTAGGTAATGTAAAACATTTATCTGATGGAATTACATTTAACTGGAGACTTACAGGTCTCAATTTAATGTTCTTTTTCTTTGATACGGATAGAAGCTGAAGAAATGAATTAAAATTTGTGCCACAGCCGGGAGCCGGGACTTCGACCCGGGTCTCCTGGTTAATGCCATAGTGATGGAGTGGTCAGCTCATCTTCCTAGTAAGCAGGTGACCCGCATTTAAGTCCTTCAGCTTCTATTCCTGCCGAAGATTTAAAATATGTTGTCCGTTGAAGTCGTTTGTACATCTGTGTAATATGGCATGTGCATTTTGGAAACTTGTAAGAAATATTCGTACAAGAATTTTTTTGAGAAGTGAAATGACTTTTGCATACCATTGTATTATGGCATTTATGTTCTTAAAGCTTATAAGAATTCTTGAGAACTTTATTCCGTTCAAAACAGTATAAGAATTAAATGCCATTTAGAGACGATACGAAATTTTCTTCAGAATTTTAGCCGGTTAACATTTTGAAAGTGTTTTAAAATGAAAGATTGGTTGGTTGATCGATTTATTTATTTTCAATAATTTTTATTCCAACAACAAAATTATCAATACTACATTAACCCACCACCTAATACATTAATGGGTCGTATTTTTAAAGTACAATTGTTAGCAGCGTATTACTCTTACAAGTGTTAGCTTCTCTCCTGCTACAGGAAGTACAAGCTACTCTATGGGCAACAGCATTTTTACTACTAGGTTTACTGTACTAACTGCCCTACAAAGCTACTCTCCTGCAACGTTACAGGTGTGCCAGAAGATACAAAAGCCTACTTTTTTCTGGCCATGCCCACCGAACTAATCCCAGTGGGCGTGCCCCTGGCACAGGCTGGCAGTGAACGTGAATCGCTGCAGGTACTACTACTGATATTGCAGAAAAACTACACCCTATTTGTACTAAACTATTACAAGTCATAATCGGTATGCATTGTCAAGTCCGGTTTTGTGTCGCACCTTCCCCTCTACTCATGTACGTGACCTTTCCCGACCGTCACGGCGATCGTCCAGTCCGTGCCCCGGCGGAATGAGACAGGTGCGGGGAATGTTACGCTACCTTCTACCAATTACTGGTTCTTCGCTCTGTATTCTCGCAAGACCTTTGTTAAGACCTCTCTGGCGAAACTATCGATAATTCTAAAGTTAATCTGGTCTCTGATCAGGTGGTAAGTGTCATTGTTCGGTAATACTCGTCTGAATCCGGCGGCCACATCGTCAAACAGGGGACATTCATAGGCCACGTGTTATGGAGTGCCTTCCTCAGCGCCACAGTCACACGAGCTGATAGCCCGCTTCCCGAACCGGTCCATGTCCCGTGAGAAAGTGCAGTAGCCCTTTACTTGGTTTGAAATATTGAAGTTGTAATCGTTTTCTGATATTAGGCAGCAGCTGATGAGTCCTTCGTCCAGTGTCTTTGTTGTCTCAGTATTCTTACTAAAGTTCTTCCCCCGTTCTCTTGATCGCAAACTGGTCCCCTACGTGAACCCCCAAAATTTGTTCAGTCTTGTCGAATTTGCCTTTCTTAACCCCGTACCATGCTGCCTGTTCCCTTATTTTTATGTCCAAGGGACAAAGCCCCGTAAGCACCAGCAATGCCCACCCAGGAGATATTCTGTAAGCCCCAGCTGAACGCAAGAGGATGTTACGCTGCACCCTCCTCGCGGCCATGGCAGGTATGACACTCGTGAGCCTGTGTGACTTAACTCATAGACCCACTTTGAAGGTTAGAATGGTGTTGTGGTACAACTTAATTAACTATGCATGTAGGTAGAACCTCTTATGCGAAATCGCTGTTAAGTTATTTAGTACTTCCAACGACCTTTGGGTCACTGTGTCGATATGCTGGGTGAAACTCCATTTTTCATCAATGACAACACCCAAGTATCAGGCCTCTTGTCGCCGAATGACTGGTGAGCCCTAGATTCGGACTGTTGGATTCCTGGCTATCTGACCCTTTAATAACTAGTAGGCTGACTTGTTGGGTGCTACCCTCATTTTGGTTTTTTGGCACCATTGTGTCAAGATAGTCATTGCCCTCGCTACCTTGGGTTCTAGGTATTCGTGACTGCGGCCGCCTACCAGCTGGAGGAGGTCGTCTACATAGGCTATCGCCTGTAGCACATCTGCACTGCTCTCCAAGCTGTCCAGGAGAGGCTCCCAAAAGAGTGGCCCCATGACCTAGCCCTGTGGACACCCCTTCGTCATCCTTTTACCAACACTCCCGCTAGGTGAGGATAGCCAGACCTCCTTTCCCATACAATATCTACTAAGGCAGCCATATAGTGGCCTTGGACACTCTTTCTCCCGCGAGCAGGAGAAAAGCGAAGGCCACCAGAGGTTGTCAAAGGCGTCACTGATGTCTGCCATGATGTACTGGCATTTATGTGTGGGGATGACTCCTAGACCTCACCTGCCAGGGCAATTGCGTCAGACGCAGATTACCCCGATCAAAGCCGAACTGCATGCTGCTCATCCAACCCAGTACTCAATGCGCTGTCAGTCCATCAGCCAGCATGCGCTCTAGCAATTTACCCAGAGGTCCAAAAGACAAATCGGCCTGTAAGATTTAACTTCCGTAGGGTCCTTATCATGGCTCTTCTTGATAATGACAACATTGGCCTGCTTCCAGATGGAGGGAAACATTCTTGATAGTAATGCCTCATTATATATCCTTGTTACAGATGTTACTAGTTGAAGAGCGAGGTATTGCACCACCTCCGCTACAATGCCGTCTGGTCCTGGGGCCTTGCGTCTCTTTAAAGATTTTGTGTCAGCAGCAATCTCTTCCTCAGACAACGGGTGCACCATGGCGTCGTTTGCATATTGTCTCTGATCTGTATGCCTGATTAGGCGTTGCTCCTCTGTGACCTCATGCTAGTTGTTGTCAGGAATCAGGGATGGGAGGAGAACCTCGGCAGTGTCCTGCCAGGATCCCGTCATCTGGTTCCCATCCCTCACGGTGGACACCACCATAGGTGATCGGATTTTCTCCCTCAGAAGCTTGTAAGGGACGCCCAAGGGACCGATAGCCAATTGGCTCAACACACACATCCCCCAGCTTTGGAGCCTAACTGTCCTCAGCTCCTTTTGGAACTGCTCCTTGGCTTCCCGGTATATTTCTAACCATCGCTGTTTTTCTTCGCAGATAACACTTTGCTGGTAATATCTCCTCACCCTCCTGACAGGCTGACGCATATGCCCTCGTCTGCAGACCGTGGCGACAGAGAGGCCGCAACGGTTCTCCCCCTGGTTGGTACGGCTACCCTCACTGACATAGTAAGTGCACTCACCAGTTCTTCAGCGTGTCTGTCGACGTCTCCATCACCTTCTGGCCATGTCGGGGCATCAAACTCTCTTACTAGGCGATCCCAGTCAGTTTTATCGTAATTTAATTGCACTTTCCACCCTATGTCCCAGCGGCACTCTCTGTCAAAAAGCGTGAAAGTGATTAAATTATGGTCTCTTGTGGTGACTGTGTCATTAATAATCCAATTTTTAACATTTCCACTATATTTGGTGACATGAACGTTATGTTAATGTTGGTGCCCTCACCCCCTCTGCCAGTGTAGGTGGTGGTGGTGGTTGTGGTGGTGGGGGAGGGGGTTCCTGGCCTATTAGCGATGAGGAGCTGTAAGGCCATGATATTATCCTCCATTTTCCCGTCTCTTTCATCCCGAGTGCCACTGTACCATAGGGGGGTTTCAGCGTTTACATCAGCCACCACCACAATCTTGTGCCCCCTCAGCGCCGTGGTTACCTGTACCAGTTGATCAAGGTATACGTCTATGTCTGTTCCATACCGAAAGTACATGTTGAGTAGATGTCATCCGTACTGGCGACTGGAGCTCCACGACGTTGTAAAGATCTGAAAATGTAATAACATGGTAATTCTCACAGCTCTATTTACTACCAAGATGGTGGTTTTCTGGTCATCCCCGAAGCTTACCACTTGCCAGTTAATGGCAGCAAATACTGTCTTCCCCGCAAGAGAGTAAGGTTCCTGAAGACAGAGCACATCAACGCTCGTCTCCTCCACCATCCTCCGAAGCTCCTGCATGACGAGCCTACTGTAGTGTGTGTTTAGCTGTCCTACCTGTATTCCTATTGTCATGGAAAATAAGATTCTGGAAAGTTTTTTTCTCCAATCAATTGCTATTCTTCCATTAGAAAGGACTGACTGATTATAAAGTTCATCTAGATCAAATGATTCGTTACGTCTCTCGAAACCTTCTTCACCACGTCAAGCAGGTCACCGATGTCAATGGGGAGATTCGTTGTCTTCAACTGTATCCTGTCAACAGCCACCATGGCCGAGGCGACTTTACGCCCATACGTGTGTCCTACAAGCACCACATGTCTTAGTGCTGTGGTCAGGATAGCCGGCTCCTCCAGGCGGGATAACTGCGTAGAGTATTTGACATTAGGACAAATTATGACGGGATCTACTTCTAATCTCCTAACTGCTGGCTGACTTGCTGTTGTGTCGACATTCGTACTGCTAACACCACTGACCTGTACATGTAGTTCTGGTACAATGTTCTCCTGCACAAACACCGGTCTGCTCTCTACAATAGGGCGCCTGTCTTTCCTTGCCCGATCTTCTGGCAATCTGTAGCCCCGGCAGTAGGGAGAGGGAGCGGCCTCTCGTTCACAAGCGTCAGTCTGGACGCAAGCGTCCACCATTTCCACTCTTCGTGTCCGGCCTTCTGAAACCATTCTCAAAAATTGCTTAAACCTTACAGCCCTTTCCGTATCCCTTCTCCTTTTGCACGGGGATTTTCTCTTTGGCATCTTGTGTGGTGTTGTGACCTCAGCCATTATCAGTTCTAGATACTAACCTCTGCTCCAACATCCTGTACTTGGGGCAGTTCCTTCCAGTGGCGTTGCATGGCTTCTTGCCCCTCTTCGTTCAGGGAATGCAAATTCCAGGTTTGGTACAGTTTTTCTTTATGTGGTCTTCGGCTTCATGCCTGGAGCAAGATGGCTTCAGATCACAGTACTTGTGTATGTGAGCTAGGTCTCCATAATTATAGCAGCGAGGTACCACCAAATAGTCCAGCACATTTATGACATGGAATCCAAGGTAAAATTTGCCCAAAGCCCTAAAGTTTCTCTACATTTTTCCTAAAACTTTGGGACATGGTGTACCATGTCTCGCTCTCTAGGTGCCGTTTTGAACCTTAACTTGAATGCATTCCTAAAATCTCCGGTGCTCATATCGTAAAATTTTGTGGCCTTATAGTTTCACGTATGTCATTTTGGTCCAAGGTGACTGAAATATCATACATTATTGCAAGTGGATTCTTTTTTTACAGTGGTTGGCACTTAACAGCCTTGCAAAGTTTTTGGTTATTTAATCATCATCATCAGTTATCTGCTATATTAGCAGGTCCTTTGCCTCTCCATTTTCTGCGATCCATTGCTTCCTTCAGTCTGGAACCGCAAGACCGCTACGGTCGCAGGTTCGAATCCTGCCTCGGGCATGGATGTTTGTGATGTCCTTAGGTTAGTTAGGTTTAACTAGTTCTAAGTTCTAGGGGACTAATGACCTCAGCAGTTGAGTCCCATAGTGCTCAGAGCCATTTGAACCATTTGAACCATTGCTTCCTTCTTAAGGCTGCTGTATGTTGTACCGTCCATCATGTCATCCAGTATCTGGAATCTCTTCCTTCCTCGCTTCCTTTTCCCTTCTACATAACCTTCTAAAACTGTTTTTATCAGTCCGTCATTCTTTCTTAATATATGCCCAATCCAATTTCTTTTTCTTCTCTTTATTACATCTAGTAACTGCCTTTTCTCTCCCACTCTTCTCAGTACCTCTTCATTTTTTACTCTGTCCATCCAACTTATTCCTTCCATCTTCCGCCATGTCCAGATCTCAAAAGCCTCCAGCCTTTCTCTGTCTTTTTTCCTCATAGTCCATGTTTCAGCGCCATATAGAAGAACACTCCATACAAGACATTTTATGAGTCTCTTTCTGAGTTCTCTGTCCATACCGCTGCAGAAGATTCTCCTTTTCTTATAAAACGCCTCTTTTGCCATTGCTATCCTTGTTTTAATTTCTGTGGTGCACTTCCAGTCGGTGTCTATCCTGCTTCCAAGATACTTAAAATTTTGCACCTGTTCTAGTTTTTCTCCATTCAGCACAATTTTTAGTTCCTTATTTCCTCCTATTGCCAATACTTTTGTTTTATTTGTGTTAATTTTCATTCCATATTTTTTTCCGTTAGTTGCAATGGTGTCCACCAAATCCTGTAATTCTTTTTCCCCTGTGGCTAGAAGGACCATGTCATCAGCAAATCTCAAGCACCCTACTCTTCTTCCTCCAATTTCTACTCCTTTGTCATCTAATGAGCATTGGTCAATCATATTTTCCAAGTACAGGTTGAAAAGAGCAGGTGATAAACAGCATCCTTGTCTTACTCCTTTCCCTAGTCTGATCCAGTTTGTACTTTCTCCTCTCACTTTAACTGAAACTTTTTGATTAAGGTACAATGAGTTTATAAGTCTTCTGGTTTTCCAGTCCACTCTCTTTTCCCTCATAATAGTCGGCAGCTTGTCCCAAACCACATTGTCAAATGCCTTTTCTAAATCGATGAAGCACATATATAGGTCTCTTCCTTTTTCAATAAACCTTTCTCCTAAGATTCGTAGGAGCCCTATTGCATCTCTGGTGCCCGTATTCCGTCTAAAGCCAAACTGCTCCTCGCCGAGATTCTCCCCTATTACTTTTTCAAGTCTTTTATTAATTATTCTTAACATCACTTTGGGTGCATGTGAAATGAGGCTGATTGTCCTGTGCTCGCTACATTTCTTGGTTCCTTGTTTTTTCGGCAATGGAATCATTACTGTTGTCAAAAAGTCCTCAGGCCATTCACCACTGTCATATATTTTATTACATAACCTCAATATTTCTCTTATTCCATTGTGGTTCAAGCATTTTAGTATTTCTCTCGGTATTGTATCTGTACCTACTGCTTTGCCATTTTTCACTGCAGCAATAGCAGACTTTACTTCTTCCATTATGATGGTTGGTCCTTTCTCTTCATCACTTACACTGTTGTGTGATTCAAGTTCCAGAGTTTCTGGTTTGCTATTTGTGTCATATAGCTCTTTTATATATTCTTCCCATCTCTGGAGGACATCGTCACGATCTTTATACACTACCTCTTCGTCTTTACTCAAAATTTCCATAGTAGCACTTCCTGCTCTGTTTTGTTCCCATGTCATAGTCTTTACTCTGTTGTATAGTAAGTCGTATCTTCCTTTCCTGTCCAGTTCTTCAATTTCATCACATTCCTCTTTTAGCCATTTTTTCCTAGCCTGCTCTGTTTCTCTTCGCAGTTCGTTATTTAACCTTCGGTATATCTTTCTTGTATCTTCAGTGTTCTTGTTTTTCAATTTTCTTCTCTCCTCCATCTTGGAAATCATTTCTTGTGTGACCCATGGTTTTTTGACCTTTTCCCTTTTACATATCCTATATTTTGCTGTCCTGCTTTAATGATTCGTTCTTTCAGCATATTCCAGTACTCGTTGGCATTATCAGGTGCTTCTTTGTCTCGTAATGTGTTTAGAAAGTCCCGAGACAGCATTTCTGTAATTTGTTCTTTGTTGGACCTTATCTTCTCTAGATCCCATTTCTTCACCATTGTCGCCTTTTTCAGTTTTTTCATTCTTATTTCTATTTCTGCCATAAGTAAGTTGTGGTCACTATTAATATCTGCACCTGGTAATGTGTGCACCTTCTTGATTCCATTCCTGTATCTTTCTTCTACCAGTATAAAATCGATTTGGTTTCTATATTTATCCCCTGGTGATTTCCAAGTGTAGAGCCTCCTCTTGTGGTTCTTGAACCATGTGTTTGCCACTATTAGCTGCCTTTCCCTGCAGAAGTCAATTAACCATTCACCTCTGTCATTTCTCTTTCCAAGACCATGACTGCCTACTATGTTTCCCTCTTTCCCTTCTCCCACAATGGCGTTCCAGTCTCCCATTACTATTTTGCAGCATTTTTTATTTTCGTCCATTATTCTCTCTATTACATTGTACGTTTCCTCTACAATTTGGTCATCATGTTCTGAAGTTGGCATATAACCTGGACAATCAGTAAATCTTTTTGTGCTCTTTTCAGCCTTACACCAATAACCCGGTCATTTGCATAGTCTACATATTCCACACATTTAGTCAATTCCTTTGTCATAATCATTCCTACTCCATTAATTCTTTTTACTTCTCCTCCTGAGTAGTAGAATACATATTCATCTGACTGCAACTCTCCATGTCCATTCCATCTCACCTCAGCAACTCCTACGAGGTCCATATGATTCTTTTCCATCTCTCTTTTAAGGTTTTCTAGTTTTCCTGCTTGTAGCAGAGTTCTGACATTCCAGGTACCAATTCTCGTTTTGATTTTTTGCCTCCTTTCAAGTTGTCCCCCCCGGAGATCCGAATGGGGGACTATTTTACCTCCGGACACTGATTTAACATGAGAGGAAGCCATTTTTTGTGCATAAAATGGAGACTGCATTATGCAGGGAAGATAATCTGCGGTGGTATTCCGTTGCCTTCCGCAGTTCTGGAGGCCGCCCATAACATGGGATACAGACGCCTTTTGCAGCCGCCCGCTCCGGGTCAGACGCTGCATGAGAAGTATAGGTTGGAAAATGAAAGACCCCTAGCCCTCGAAACCTAATAGCGTCAGGGTCGGAAAAGAACAAGAGCTGGCCGAGGGTGGCCAGATAGGAAAGATAAGAGTGAGGAGCCTGGCATAAGTAAGTGGAAGCAATGCCAGGACTCAGCTCGGGGCCCCGTGGTCGCCAGCCACGTATCACTAGGTGTGACTCCCTGAGGTGGGTTATTTAATAAAATGGTTTAAATGGCTCTGAGCACTATGCAACTTAACTTCTGAGGTCATCAGTCGCCTAGAACTTAGAACTAATTAAACCTAACTAACCTTAGGACATCACACACATCCATACCCGAGGCAGGATCCGAACGTGCGACCGTAGCGGTCGCTCGGTTTCAGACTGTAGCGCCTAGAACCGCACGGCCACTCCGGCCGGCAGGTTATTTAATATTTCATTTTTATCTTCTTCTATTGCAACGTCTACTATAACAACATTTTTTGTTGCTTCAACTTGATTGACCCTTATCTTTTCTTTACCTGGGTTTATCATTGTCGTAAAGATTTCCTGCACCTTTTTGGTGTCCTGACCAGGCAAGGGTCTCCGGAAGACAGCCATGTCGCGTCTCCGTGACACCTAGACTGCAGTTTCTCTGGTCGTTTGAGGTTTGGGTGCCGCCTGAGTGGCCACACCTGCCCATGATCTGACTGGCACAGCCTTTCATTTTCTTTCTCGAGCTCCTCTACTCACACCTCAATCTTTGCGTGAGCAATAACCCAAGAAGCAAGCTCATTTTTTATAGCCAGGATCGCAGCCTGGCTTGTCTTAGCCTTTTTTGCATTGGACTCCAGGTACTGTGTTATCCTGGTATGTCTCTCAGTAACGCTTTCCTCTGTCTTCCCAGATCCCCCTTGTGGGTCCGGGCTTTCAAATACAGTGACGAAAGGATGCGAGGTGGCCCTCAACTACGTACCCTCCGACTCAGAGTTGCAATATTAAACGTTTTGGCTGGTTTCGTTGTCTAGGGGCTGGGATACGTAGTTGGAGCATTACAAGCCAAATACTGCTGAGTGTACAGTATACGATAAGAATACACACATGAATCGATTGGTCGAAGGTTTCTATCACTCAGCAATTGCGAATTATGAATGTAACATATAAATTTATAAATGAAAGATTGCAATTAAATAAAATCTGCAGGTAGTATCTTAACGACTTTCATGATGAGTACGATAGTAGCAGTGTTTCTGAGAATGCGGTATATTTCTGCAAAACACTTATTGGTGTCGATGGTCGAATGACGGAGAAGCAATAGATCCCTACTTCACGTAATTAGTTATGAACAACATAGCTCGCGAGATATTCACTTCCAAACGCGTACTACGTCTTCACTGTAGAAACCACGGAAAACTCACAACTTCACAAGTCGGCACTCCGAAGTATTTTTATCTCACGCGACTAAGCACAAACCGCTCCACTGCCCAAGTCCTCCCGCCGACTCCGCGTCCGTCGCGCCGTCGCGTCCAGCACTTTCCGTGTCTTCTGCCGTACTCCCTGTCACACTGCCTGTTCCGAACTCCACCTGTCCTCTCTTGAAACGATGCTTTTCTCCCACTGCCATCCAGTCTCCCCATTCACGAGTGCTGTGATTGGCCAGAGCGCTCCCTCCACGCCTGTAAACTAACGTACACTCACAAACATAAAACACTTTCGAAATACTGATTTTGCATTTAAATTCTTAAAATTAAATAAATATTCCTACGACTGGACCATAAACATGCTCTAACATACATTATTAGGTACATAAACAAATTAAATAAACATATATCAAAGGAATAGAACAAAAGGGAGGCCAGTAGCCTAATGTCTCTGTGCTTTCTAAAACACAGTAAATATTTAACCAGTTTCTTCATGAATGGTATATATCGGATATAAACAAAGACATAGCTGAATAAATAGATTTATAAACATGCTGCTACCGTTTTTTCCTGTGACTGTGGAGTACTTATGACCTGACGCGATCGATGGTAATCGGCCACTTCGACCTCCATTAACTCGTGTACTATTTCAGTTACATGCCTGTACTTCATACCAATTTTGGTTTACACTAATAGCTTTCTAAAGACACGTAGATCGACGAAATCGGATGAACCGTTTAGATTTTGGAAATTCGTTACTGGGTGTTACTTGTATAATTTATCGTCAGATACTAAACTTTAAACTAATAAATATATTGAAAATCTGATTACACCATCATAATCGTCGTGCAAATAATAGTAATGTACTTGTTTCTTTTTGAGGTATCATGATTCATCTGGCTACTATCAATTTCTATACGAACTGTGAAATGTCTGCCATTAAGGTTTCACAAAGTCCGCCATCTTTGGCCCTCCTGGCGCACAGCGTCACCAAGGAATTCGCAGCCACGTGGTCGATGGACCACGCGCTGGGGCTACCCCTCCCGTCCTACTAACGTTCGGCACCATGTGTTTGCTGCCGCGCCCCAGGTGGCCGAGCGGCCCGGGCGGCCACTGCTTCCTCCGAGCTTAGAATATTTTCAGGGTGCCACGACTCGGCCGTTCCCTTACATTGGGAAGGAGGAGAAAGCATAGAAGCCCATCCAGGCGTATACGAAAGCTTGTCTCTTCGTCAGCCATGCTGAAATTAGAGAAGTGAAAAAGATTGGGGGCCCGTCTCTTGATCTTGACCGGCTCCTCTGGCGTGGTGGGGGACTAGCGCACTCCTGAGTTGCCGGGTTCAGCACGCTGTCGCCAACATACTGGTCGCCCTTGATGGCCCGTCACGCGATTTCACTCAGCGCTCCTCGGCAATTACATCCCGCACTCTGGAGATGCGGATGTACCTCTCATTCTTCACCGCCTTCTAGCCTGAGCTTCCATCTCTGGGCCAAGGACTCACTCCTACTCAGGTGATGGGTCGGTCACCCAGTCGTTCAGCGGTCTGGACCCAGCTAACCAGGCCCAGGCTATGTCACCACTTCCTGGGTTAGGCAGAACACGCCCCGGTTACGCACGGGCGCAGCGAAGCATCCTTGCCGACTCGCGCCGAGATGCTACGCCGACAAACGAGGTCGCTGATATGCAGAGCATCTGGTGTTTTGTGCTCTGCACAAGGAGGGAGGCGAACAGTAGCCTCCCAGCGTAGAGAAGTCGCACAGGTGAGCAACACCCTCCAGCCTAGCAGCTGCTCAACCCTCCCACCGACTCCTCCCCAAGGGACCGATCTTCGGTTCCTTGGACCCAGCTCCCTTTGTGCCACTCACCCTTCGCTTTCGCATCGGGTTGGGTCGCAGATCTCCCTTCTGACGCATGGCAACATCTGGGCGGGCTCGGGAAATGCCGAGCTTAACGTCTTGCACCACGGGAAGGCGGAAGGAGCCACTTGGGAAGGAGAGGGTATTTAAGACTCATCATTCCCCCACGTGAGGCCTGTCGCCGTTACGCCCGACCTAGAATCGATACGCCTGGTGAGAGACTCCGTGCCTTATGGCGCGCCGACGACGGACGGGTCAGCATCAAGTGCACCGCACAAGCGACTGAGGAACTGCGAGCTCCCACCTGCGCTCGAGTCATCCGGCCCCACGCAGGAATGATTGGTTGATTTGCGGGAGGGGACCAAACAGTGAGGTCATCGGTCGCATCGGATTACGGAAGGATAGGAGAGAAAGCGCCCTTTCAAAGGAATCAGCGCGGTATTTCCCTGAAGCGATTTAGGGAAACCATGGGAAACCTAAATCAGGATGGCCGGACGCTGGTTTGAACCGCTGTGCTCCCGAGTGCGAGCCCAGTGTGCTAACTACTGCGCCGACTTGCTCGATATTAAATATTGTTGCAATGAATTGTTATGGAAGGAGTTTTACAGAATGAAGTCAAACGATTTTCCACGGTCTGGGTGTTTAGTTTTCGATAAATATGTAAATGAATGCAGTTGCATTTAAACATTTCCCAGCACCTTTCCTACGCCACAAACCTAGGTATACTCACAGCGGTCAAATAAAGTGGTTTTTTATTTTTGTAATTTTTAATTAAAGTGAGTATTGAATGTTTGAACTCGACATAGGCGATTTGTTGTAGCTACTGTCCCCGTTGTTCCCAAGGTATGTGAAGAGGGCTGCGCCACTGTTTTTCTGGCAAAGGAAAACTACTTCCACTTCTGTTCGCGCACCCTCGGCGTTGTTTGACTGGATGTTATCATCCGCATATAGTAAACAGAAATGCATTGAAGCTTTTTTAAGAAGCGAGCTGCAGAGTGTCAGAATGTTTGAACTTAATATTAGTGCGAAGAACGTAAGTGAGCTAGAGTATCACTAACCTTAATTCAAACAAATAGCTGTCAGCCTTTGGGAATATGCGTAATTTAGTTCGTGTGGAAAACAATAACTAGTTTTTGAACGAGCATTGTTAACAATAGAAACTAAAAGATCTCTGTCGTTGATAACTTTGCTTGTGTCCGTAATAATACAGTGCAGACCGGATCAGAAAAGAAATTGTCAACAAAACTCGCCAATTTGCCGAACGTAAAATGTGATTTCATGAAGTAGAATTCCGATAAATATGTACACACTTTTTGTCAATCTTTTATTACGTCAAGTGCTTTTAAAAATACTGTATAATTATTTGCACGTAATTCTAATTAGCAGTAACGTTTTCAATTTGCAGCCGGCCGGTGTGGCCGTGCGGTTCTAGGCGCTTCAGTTTGGAACCGCGTGACCGCTCCGGTCGCAGGTTCGAATCCTGCCTCGGGCATGGATGTGTGTGATGTCCTTAGGTTAGTTAGGTTTAAGTAGTTCTAAGTTCTAGGGAATTAATGACCTCAGATGTTGAGTCCCATAGTGCTCAGAGCCATGTGAACCTTTTTTTTTTTTCAATTTGCAATTGCTAATGGTAAAATTTCCCTCGAAACCAGAAGTGAGGCTCTGGAGCCCCGTAGAACGCGGGTCCCATAGCATGTGCTACTTACGTTGTGCAGGGTGTAAAGGATAATCTTCTACAACGTACCACAGTGTATAGAGCAAACAGGGGCAATCTCTGGTGACCCTTCACATACTTGCTTAAGCTATACCTGGACTCGTCCGTGAACATAACCTGGGACCACTATTACAATGAACATGTACTGTGTTCTTGACACCAGGCTTTACGGGCTCTCCTGTCACCAGGGGTCAGTGGCATGCATCTTGCAGGTCTCCAGGCGAATAAACCATGTCTGTTCAGTCGTCTGTAGACTGTGTGTCTGGAGACAACTATTTGAGCGGCTGCGGCAAGGTCGCGCGAAAGGCTGCCGGCAGTACTCCGTGGCCGTTTGCGGGCACTAATGGTGAGACATCGGTCTTCTTGTGGTGTTGTACACTGTGGACGTCCCGTACTGTAGCGCATGGACACGCTTCCTGTCTGCTGGAATCGTTGGCATAATCTTGAGATCACACTTTGTGGCACACGGAAGGCCCGTGCTACGACCTGCTGTGTTTGACCAGCCTCCAGTCGCCCTAGTATTCTACCCCTCATAACGTCATCAATATGTGTTCTTTCAGCCATTTTCAACACACATCCACCATTAGCACGTCTGAAAACGTCTGCACACTTACTCGCTGCACCTACGACGATCGCAGGTCAAATGCACCGCATGGTCATACCCCGAGGTGATTTAAACCCGTAAACCGCCCACCAGAATGTTGTTTCACCATGTATCAGTATTATCCTTAATTTATGAGCATGAGTGTATGTTGTTAGCAGTGTATGAAATGGCCAAAACTGTTCTAGCCCATGACAGTAGGGTTCCTAAATCTTCTACGGGCTGCACGGCCAATAAGAAAGCTGTGCCCTACAGGAAGCCGAGCGTCGGATCTAATATTCGAAAATGTGTCCCGGGCTGTGTTCAATGTGAGCACCTCGCTCCTTCTCCCACGAATTTCTTCCACAGGCCTGACTGAATTCAATCGCAGGCCTCCAGTTATTCCACTTGGTGTAGAGCAGATCGAGACGAAGAATTTGATACGTTTAACTCGTTGTCTGTCAAGAGGGGAAACTGACTCAAATTGCCGTGCAAAACCACCTAAGCTACAGGGCATGCCCGTCGCTCGAGCCGGCCGGAGTGGCCGTTCGGTTCTAGGCACTACAGTCTGGAGCCGAGCGACCGCTACGGTCGCAGGTTCGAATCCTGCCTCGAGCATGGATGTGTGTGATGTCCTTAGGTTAGCTAGGTTTAATTAATTCTGTTCTAGGCGACTGTTGACCTCAGAAGTTAAGTCGCATAGTGCTCAGAGCCATTTGAACCGTTTGAACCGTCACTCGAGGTCTTCAGTATTTCTCGCTCTCTTCCCGCACACTATTAGATACAGAAAAAGAAGTAGGACTTCCTTTGTAGTAAGTGACTTCCTCTGTAGTAAGTGTAATGTAGTTTGCCTTTGAACTGGGATACTTGCTACAGGACGCTGTTATTGAGCTATTCAAGATAAAAGTACAAAAGTGATCTGCAATCGCATCCCCCCACCTCCCCCCCACCGGTCAGGATTCTTAGTAGAATATGTTCAAAGTTTGCTGCTATCTGAATTATTTCTTATAGTCGACCTCTTTTGGACTGAATATGCTGTGTTTAATCGTGCACTTACAAACCTTAAAACTGACGTTTGTGTAAATTTTGGCTCACTGTTTTGTGAATTTTAACAGCATAAAATTAACAATTAAATCGTTTTGTATGTCTGTTCTACGTATTAACAGGCTCCTGTGCTTCTAAGGGTTAAGTATGGATCGAATTGAAAACGTATTTACTTTGCGAATAACGTATACAAAAGTTTTTTCTTTCTTTATCCTCATACGAAAGTCTACATTAGTAAAGTTAACGAAATTGCCAATTAAGCCGGTGGCGTAATAGCCTATTCAATGAAGACAAGAGGGTCGGATATAGGAAATAATTTGTGTAGCCGCAAGTTCTTGAACAGAGATACGAGTGTGTGCCATGAACAACATACTAATAATACTGACAGGTGCGGGATGAGTGTATGAATCGGGCGTGCTTGAAGGTCAGTTTTGTACATTCTTTTTGAGTAACATCAAAAACGAGGCCTCTGGTGAAAATGTATCACAGTACAAAATTAAACTACATTAAATTTCCTACAAAAAAAAGGATGTATTCATTTTTCATTCAGGGGTAATAGTTGGCGCGAAGAGAGCGAGAAGATACTGAAATCCTAGCTACAACTTAAGTGGCTTTTGCAGACAAATCTGAGGTCGTTTCCCCACTTGACTGTTTAGAAGTTTCCGGTTTTAAACTGTTCGTTTCGAGTTCCCCTAGACCACTGTGGTACGTTGTGAAATATCGTTTACTCCATGTATATAGATAAACTACCTCTGGCCCCAAGATGATGACGGTTGATTTCGTTTAATTTACGTTGGCACCTCAGGACGTCATTTCTAATTCCGAACAAGCATACGTCTAATTGGATTCTATAATCTTGTCAATAATGTATCAGTCGTGATGTCACAAAATGAGGAAAACAAAAGGCAAACGTGTTTGAGCGCGTGTTGCATTATATTTGTGTCCTTAAAGGTGCTGCTGTCTTTTACTTTTGTTGTTGTTCCACGGAAAGAGTTCCATATGACATTTGCACTCTCTCAGCAAAACAATACGGTTTCATAACTACAACAAGGTTACCGTGTTCAGTCCTGTCGTACGGCTTTTCAAACTTAAGATATATAATCATCGTCTGACCTCAAATGGAGCGCGTTACGATCTTGAAGCTGCGTCTGGTAGTGTTACTGGTCTTAGATTTGACACTGACGTGTAATTGCTCCTATGAACTGCGCTGGCACTTGACCGCATTGTAACAATTCCTTAGAGGTATTAGTGTGTCCTTCTTCTGGCATAAAACTCTACCAATAAGCGAGCCTCAGATTGCTTGGTGACTTGTTTCACGGCGCATATTCAATAACAAAAAAAATGGTTCAAATGGCTCTGAGCACTATGGGACTTAACATCTGAGGTCATCAGTCCCCTAGAACTGAGAACTACTTAAACCTAACTAACCTAAGGACATCACACACATCCATGCCCGAGGCAGGATTCGAACCTGCGACCGTAGCAGCAGCGCGGTTCCGTACTGCAGCGCCTAGAACCGCGTGGCCACCGCATTCGGCTATTCAAGAACATCCTACAAGAACTTGGTATTGATCGGAGTTGACGAAAGTCTATTTCATATTTCTCTATTGATCCTTGACACGGCTGCTGCTGTATACCATATTTCGTTTCTAGTTGCGTGCGGTTGCAAATAAGATACTTACGTATAAGTAATAGCGATAGTCCTTGACAGTCTATGTTGGCTGCGTTGTATACGTTATGCCATCCCTGTCCTGAAAGAGTCTGTCTAGTATTTCGTAATTCCTGTACTATGTAATATAAAATGGGGAGCTGCTGCTTATCCATCTCTGTCCTATCGGGATTTGATATCCTAGTCTTCTACTTGTGGTCTATTAAGACAAACAGTTTTGGATTTTATTCATGTAACAGCCATGATTTTGTCTGTTAACTGCGTGGTCGCGGCGTATAACGGTAGGAAGGCTACGAAAGAATGTTCTTGGTATGACGCCACCATTGCACCTATTACATCGCATAGAACTTTTTAATCTGACAACGCTGGGTTCTACTCGATGTTTATAATATGAAAGTACTTCTGGATCATTACTTACTCTGTTTTGTACAAATCTCTCTTTTGTTGTGAAGATACTCTGACATCTGTAAAGTACCATGGTTTATTTAATGATTCCCATTGTTACGCTGAATTATGTTTTTATATATGTTGAATTGAGATCTAGCGTTAGGCTGTTGCAAACTGCACTGAAGTCAACGTTTTCTAGGCTCTCTTCCAAATTTTCAACTGTTTTGTCACTAACTAGCCACACTGCTATATTTCAGTGTCTTAAGAACTGGACATGAAGCTAAGTAATACGATTAATAGTATGTCGTGATCTGACAATCCATTTACCATAAGACATACGTGTTTCTCTAAGTGCTTATTTTTCGGGATCTACTATACAGGGCGTTACAAAAAGGTACGGCCAAACTTTCAGGAAACATTCCTCAGACACAAATAAAGAAAAGATGTTATGTGGACATGTGTCCGGAAACGCTTAGTTTCCATGTTAGAGCTCATTTTAGTTTCGTCAGTATGTCGTTTCCTTCCTCGATTCACCACCAGTTGGCCCAATTGAAGGAAGGTAATGTTGACTTCGGTGCTTGTGTTGACATGCGACTCGTTGTTCTACAGTACTAGCATCAAGCACATCAGTATGTAGCATCAACAGGATAGTGTTCATCACGAACGTGGTTTTGCACTCAGTGCAATGTTTACAAATGCGGAGTTGGCAGATGCCTATTTGATGTATGGATTAGCACGGGGCAATAGCCGTGGCGCGGTACGTTTGTATCGAGACAGATTTCCAGAACGAAGGTGTCCCGACAGGAAGACGTTCGAAGCAATTGTTCGGCATCTTAGGGAGCACGGAACATTTCAGCCCATGACTCGCGACTGGGGAAGACCTAGAACGACGAGGACACCTGCAATGGACGAGGCAATCCTTCGTGCAGTTGACGATAACCCTAATGTCAGCGTAAGAGAAGTTGCTGCTGTACGAGGTAACGTTGACCACGTCACTGTATGGAGAATGCTACGGGAGAACCAGTTGTTTCCGTACCATGTACAGCGTGTGCAGGCACTATCAGCAGCTGATTGGCCTCCACGGGTACACATCTGCGAATGATTCATCCAACAATGCGTCAATCCTCATTTCAGTGCAAATGTTCTCTTTACGGATGAGGTTTCATTCCAATGTGATCAAATTGTAAATTTTCACATCAACACGTGTGGGCTGACGAGAATCCGCACGCAATTGTGCAATCACGTCATCAACACAGATTTTCTGTGAACTTTGGGCAGGCATTGTTGGTGATGTCTTGATTGGACCCCATGTTCTTTCACCTACGCTCAATGGAACACGTTATCATGATTTCATTTGGGATACTCTACCTGTGCTGCTAGAACATGTGCCTTTACAAGTACGACACAACATGTGGTTCGTGCACGATGGAGCTCCTGCACATTTCAGTCGAAGTGTTCGTACGCTTCTCAACAACAGATTCGGTGACCGATGGATTGGTAGAGGCGGACCAATTCCATGGCCTCCACGCTCTCCTGACCTCAACTCTCTTGACTTTCATTTATGGGGGCATTTGAAAGCTCTTGTCTACGCGACCCCAGTACCAAATGTAGAGACTCCTCGTGCTCGTATTGTGGGCGGCTGTGATACAATACGCCCTTCTCCAGGGCTGCATCACCGCATCAGGGATTCCATGCGACGGAGGGTGGATGCATGTATCCTCGCTAACGGAGGACATTTTGAACATTTCCTGTAACAAAGTGTTTGAAGTCACGCTGGTACGCTCTGTTGCTGTGTGTTTCCATTCCATGATTAATGTGATTTGAAGAGAAGTAATAAAATGGGCTCTAACATGGAAAGTAAGCGTTTCCGGACACATGTCCACATAACATATTTTCTTTCTTTGTGTGTGAGGAATGTTTCCTGAAAGTTTGGCCGTACCTTTTTTTAACACCCTGTATAAAAACGGCATTACTATTTTGAGAGCCTTGGATAATTTGACACTTAATTGTAGATGATTATCAGCACCTGTGACTCACTTTTCCTGACAGATTCCTTCAAGAAATTTATACCGAAGCAGGGAACCCGGCAGCGCTTCGCAATTGCTAAGTATATTTGGAAATTGTATATGATCCTAAATTCCTTGCCCCCCCACCCTCTGCCTATGCTCTCATCCCACCTCTCTTTCTGTATATCTCGTCCTTCCCCCATTTCCCTGGCCATAACCTCCTTATTCCTCTCTCCGTCCATTTCCTCCTCCCCCTCTCTCCTCCATCTGTCAGCTTCTGTCTGAATGTTCAGTAGCTCCTTATATTTCCTTCTCTTTCGCTCTCTCTGTGCTAAACTTCTTGCCCCATCTCTCTATACTGTCCATTTTCGTTTGAAAGTTCAGTAGAGAGTCATCAAAAATTTTAAGTAAATCCATCAAGTTCCTTTCGAAATTTTGGGCAACAATGTTTCCTCTTTATGTATTATGTTGTGTTGACAGAAGAGCCAACACCGTGATACTAGAGGAGGCCGAAATGCACGCGTTTTAGCTCACGCAGGCTGGCATGAGGAGGGAAGAACTATACTGACGTGAGGTCTGGAACATGACAAGGAATTAGAATTCAGAAAGCGGACGTAATTAGTTTGATGCTTAACTTAAATCCATTAATGACAAACGTCGCTCTTGACGGTACATGATTCACCATATTATCTGTTCAGAATACATTCTTGAAGATAGTTGTTATAGTAACTGAATATTTCGCCTTGCTAGGTCGTAGCAAATGACGTAGCTGAAGGCTACGCTAAACTGTCGTCTCTGCAAATGAGAGAGTATGTAGACAGTGAACCATCGCTAGAAAAGTCGGCTTTACAACTGGGGCGAGTGCTAGGGAGTCTCTCGAGACCTGCGTGTGGCGGCGTTCGGTCTGCGATCACTGATAGTGGTGACACGCGTGTCCGACGTATGTTAACGGACGGCGGCCTATTTAAAGGCTACCACTTAGCAGGTGTGGTGTCTGGCTGTGACACCACATATTACATGTATGATTTATACATAATATGCTACATAAATATATAGCCTATATTTGCCGAAATGTTCATTAAAGTAAAATGTAAAAATTGGAAGTAAATGGGTCAGAAACTTTTAGAGGTTTATGGTAACTACACTCCCACTTTATGTATTACATAAATATTTTTACGTTACATATCTTACAAAAATGTGAACGTTCAGTAGACCGTCGTGTAAAAATCTATAGTACGTTGGTCAACAACTTTTCGAGATTTTCGGTAACAGTCTTTCCCCATTATATATCACACATGCATTTACATTTTTATAGGTAACTGTCAAACTGATTTTCTTGTTTTGAAAATCTGGGACTGCAGAACTGTCAAACTGAATGTAAACATTTTTGTTTTCTTTTTCATATCAAAAATACCATTACCATCCACAAACACAAAAAATAAAGGGGTTTTCAAGTGATCTTTCACAATTGATTTTAATTTCCTACTTTTCTCATGGATTTTCCAAAAATTTTCTCTCGTGCAAACATTGTCCTGACGATAACGAACACAAGAAAAATTAATCAAATTTGTCAAGGCGTTTTCACGTGATGATTCTTCATACAAGCAGCAACAGATTTTTATTTATATACGTTACTACAAATTAAGAATCCCTTCTTTCTGTCTTACGAAAAGCACAATAAAACATTGAAAGCTTTCATGAAAACTTTCCAGTTATCCAGAGGAGACTTCTATACTGTAACAGTCCCAAGTGTTACATTTCCCAGGACTGATACATAAGCACACGCTTATATAAGTTTATCTATACAGAATTTACTTACCTGTTCACTTTTATATTTATGCTCCTTTTCTATTCATTTATTATTACTGCTGGTTTCTTTGGTGACTGTTACTCTGTTGCTACTGAGTGGTCCTCAGCTTCATATTTCCAAAATTTCGCTTTGGTAGATGTGCGCAACTTTAATGAATATATAAGTAAATGAGTTTTCGTATTTCAATTTAGTGTGAAATGTAAGTAGTATTGTTCCTACTATCATACTGAGATAATGGTTTATAACAGAGACTGGTAGTAACAATAAATGAATACAGTACATCTCCGTGTTAGGCATTTTTCAAATCCCTTACATTAAGCTTTTCTATCCGTATGGTTTTATGAAGTATTCAGGCATACAAATAACACTAAATTTCTTTTCTAGGTGCTAAGATCCAGTCAAATTAACAACCTGTTTACTTTATTTTTTACCCCCTTAATACTGTGGTGAAGAAACTTAATTTCACCCTTCCTTCGATTATCAAATATGAACTGCTAGTCTCTGTCAGTTTAATTTCCATTAATTGTGTCTGGCTGACTAGAAACTGTAGTCGGTGTTTTACCTGACCCCAGTAATACAGGGATTTTCGTTTATGGGCTGTTGGACCCCCTTGTGTTTTCTGCTAATAGAGTTGCTGATTTGCCCTTAGGCCCCCCTTCTTAGGTGTAGGCCATAGGCTCCCCACAGCAACTACTGAAACAGCACCGATATGAGATTTAGGATCCATCTGTAGGAGTCCCATCAGGTCCATGTTTACTCGCTTAACAACAGAGTTAAACCAGGGCTGGTCGTGGTGCCACATAACCTCGACAAAACCCGCATTTTCTCGCTCAGTAGTTGCTTCTGTTTTGTCCACATTACCCAAATACTACATTTATGGATTTAAACCATTTTGTTTTCAACTCCCTCAACTAAAACATGTGCTAAGCTCTGTTAACATCCTTACACACTTGTATCCGGACAAAAAATAGCACTTGGTTCCACAAAACTTGAGATAAGGTATTCCACACTTAAATTTTCTTGTATCTGTTGACCTACAACTTTCCCATGACTGCTACCTAACAGCAAAACTCTTCCCTTCCGTTTAAAAGCAGCTTACAATCTGTTATTTGTATAAGTATTTATGACAGCAGAAATCACACGTATCACGCAGGTGCAGTGTTCCCAACTTCATTGAAGTGCACAATAAGAGAACGTCACACATTTGAAGACTAATGAGTGAGGATTAAGGAGTAGTTAAACTTCCTTTCATAATCGTTGATATCATGTCTAATATTATTATCTATCTGGCCAGATTTTATGCAGGAACGATACCACATGGTAGCATCGAAAGAATTTCGTAAAGCTGGAAGTGTTTTTCAGTGTTTATAAATAAAAGACAACGAACTATAAGAACGCATGTACTGCATTGTAACTTCCAACATTTCAAAGACTGCAGATGGTCCATTGAAAATGCTTCATAACAAGGTGGTTGGGGGGGGGGGGGGGGGGGTTGGTAGGAGGGTGGTATCATAGAGCACGAAGTCAGTCCTTCAACGTGAGTTGCACTGTGGGAGTACGAAGACACAGTCTTTCGACGTGAGCTGCACTTTGGACTGATAATAAACGCAGCCATAAAGACCCCATGCTGTACCAGTAAGTGAATTACACAGATCAGCAAAAGCAGTATCTTCTTCTTTCTTTCGCAGGGTCGGCGTGGCTAGAACGGATTTAGCAATGTTAGTTTTAGTGTAAATCGTGAAATAGTTCGAACGTGTTTCAAATGTCTGTGACGTGTGTAACTGACGTGGAATGTGGGGACCAGCCCGTATTCACCTAGCGGGATGTGGAAAACCGCCTAAAAACCACATCCAGGCTGGCTGGCGCACCGGCCCTCGTCGTTAATCCGCCGGGCGGATTCGATCCGGGCCGGCGCGCCTACCCGAGTCCAGGAAACAGCGCGTAGATCAGCAAAAGCAGTATCCAGAATGAATTTTGACTTTGCAGTGGAGTGTGCACTGAGTTGAAACTTCCTGGCAAATTAAAAGTGTGTGCTGGACGGGGATTCAATGTCGGACCTTTGCCTTTCACGGGTGAGAGCGCTACCGACTTTTCCTTCTACCCTCCCTCCCCCCTCCCCCCCTCCCCCCCCCCCCTCCCATTCACCCATTCTACCGCGCCCTTGCGTTCGCCGTTGTTGCCTTCACTGGCCTGGCTTCTTCGCCACTAAACAAAATGTTTGTCTTTTTAAGATATTTAATTCCTTCCTCTTGTAAGTAGATGTAAGCTAGAGAATGTGCAATAAGCTGCCGGCCGGACAGAGTGGTCGGCGCAATTTTTGTCTTAGCAATTATTTCTCAGCAGACCTTACCCTGCAACACCCGTACAAGCTTTTCAGACTGTTTCTGACCACCCTGTAAAAAGATCAGCAGGTGTTTTGTTCCAGCCGGCCGTAGTGGCCGAGTGGTTCAAGGCGCTTCAGTCTGGAACCGCGAGACCGCTACGGTCGCAGGTTCGAATCCTGCCTCGGATATGGATGTATGTGATGTCCTTAGGTGATTTAGGTTTAAGTAGTTCTAAGTTCTAGGGAACTGATGACCTCAGATGTTAAGTCCCATAGTGCTCAGAGCCATTTGAATTTTGAATAAGCTGCCAACTTTGCTATCTGATCCGTCCCCACAGCTTTGCTTCCGCAAGTATCTTTCCTACCTTCCAAACTTTTATGACTGCAAATGCCGGCCGAAGTGGCCGTGCGGTTAAAGGCGCTGCAGTCTGGAACCGCAAGACCGCTACGGTCGCAGGTTCGAATCCTGCCTCGGGCATGGATGTTTGTGATGTCCTTAGGTTAGTTAGGTTTAACTAGTTCTAAGTTCTAGGGGACTAATGACCTCAGCAGTTGAGTCCCATAGTGCTCAGAGCCATTGACTGCAAATGGTGACAGCAAAGCTGTGAAGACGGTTCGTGAGTCGTCCTTGGATAGCTCAGTCGGTAGAGCACTTTCCCGCGAAAGGCGAAGGTACCTGTTTCGAGTACCGCGCTGGCACACATTTTTAATCTGCCAGGAAATGTCAAAAGACAGGATTAAAAAAAAAATATTGCTTGAAATAGACTCCAGTGAAGTGGCTATAAAGCAGCGAGGTCTATACTTTCTTTGCATATTGCAATAAACTCTGTTGAAAAAAAAACAGGAAATAAAATCAGAGGCATGTTCACATTTTCTTAGAATATACTTTAGCCGGCCGAAGTGGCCGTGCGGTTAAAGGCGCTGCAGTCTGAAACCGCAAGACGGTCGCAGGTTCGAATCCTGCCTCGGGCATGGATGTTTGTGATGTCCTTAGGCTGGTTAGGTTTAACTAGTTCTAAGTTCTAGGGGACTAATGACCTCAGCAGTTGAGTCCCATAGTGCTCAGAGCCATTTGAACCATTTGAATATACTTTAATAATTCAATAGATGGCGTTTTATCAGGATTACAGATTATAGATGAAGTGCTAGCCATTCAGTTTAAGGCGAGGAAAACCGGTTACTTCTACATTTAGCAGCACCTAATTAGAAATTATTCGACCGTATCTCCGTTATTAACGAGGGTACCCTCGTGTTCGTAGTGCCTGCAGAGCAGGGAAATGAGAAATATTTGTAGAGAAAAATAGTTACGTATGGTTCGCATTCTTTATTGCCGTCTTAATAGTCTCATTATTCTGAATGTTTTTTAGTGAGCTACGTTATCGGACAGTATTCAGAAAAAGTAATAGTGGCCTCCACAAAAGACCAGTAGAACGATAAGAATTATTTTTAGCTGTTTGTTTCTTGTAAGTTCATCAGACTAACTGCAGTAGTTGCGTTTTCGAAAGGACAATTAGAAGTTTTAGTTAAGTGTCCACGTATGCGTCTCACTGATGAGACCTCCAAGACCCCAAGAAATCATTCATGCATTCCGGAACCCATTCCATGTACTAATATTGTTGGATGTGATGTAACTACAATATACTATCTACATAACTATTAAATTATTGGAGGTATATAGGATTGATTGTTTTTAATGAATGGTTATACAATTTTAATAAATTACTTTAGTTAGTTAAATAGTTTCAAATTTTTATTTTGCGGCACAGTTTGTGAATCGTAAGATCGATGTCTCCTTCAGAAAGGTATCGTTCACTACAGGAATCATTTCGAACAACTAAAGTACCTACACAGCGGAAAATAATTTAGCCAGTTTATTCAAAAGCACGTCGTCCGATTTTGAAGTGTTTTACTTTCTACTGAAGTCGTCTTAAATCATAGCAGTCAGCTGAAGTATTATGCCAACTGCTGCGATGAATGAACTTACATAGTAGATGACTGCGATGAATGAACACTTGTACTGGGTGACGCATGTCATATGACATGCATACGACACGTGCAATTGGTCGACACAATATTCGAATAATTTTGTAATATGCGACTGCGGAACATCCACCTGCTGATGCGAAGTAATGATGCATAAGGCACTCGTAACTTACGTAGTGTTCATGCCAAATAGTTAAAATACACACGGTAGCTAACAGTTCCGTAAAGCAGCGTTGGAGGTAACTTTCAGTTCAGTTTACTGCAGAATACAGTGAAATATCAGAATTGCCTCATAGCACGCTTTTCACGTGTTTTAATGCAGAACGATGCAGTAGTGTACCCAATATCATCGTCTGTTACATTGAAGCGAAAACGTCGTTACGGTACTGTGGTGAATGACCAATTTTTCCTGTTACAAGACACAGTGCATCTCTGCTGTGGATGTGCTAGCAGACACTGTCTTACAACTGCCCAAGTTACGACTGTACGACGAACAATAGGCGGTAATAAGCCTTATAATAAAGGAGAATCTTACCACAGCGTCCTTCTGACATGTCGTTGTTAGAGTAGGCTATATAAAACCTGCCGGCTACGTTAGTGGTAGTACTAACCACTTACACCTGCCATGGTTGATGTCTTCGACGCTAGACATGGAGCGTTCAGGTCATCAGGTCATGTTATTGTCTTTTGAGCTCCTTGACTATGCGTCTTATTTGTTGACTTGTCTTCTCCGTTTATCTGGATATTGGCACACTCACCACTGAACCCACGATTCGTTAAACAATCGAACGACCATATGCAAAACACCTTCACAAATTTGATTATTTTAGACATGAGTTAATGTGTTAAATATTTGTCTTTAACCATGTAAGTGAGAAAAATTTTAGAAATGGTTTGAAATTAACTTCAATTTTTTTTAAAAGTCGCGAAGTCCTCTCATTATGAAATACTGGATGAATATACTGTGGATAATTTGCACTTCATTTTAAGCAAAAGCTAGTTTTCTATCCATCTCAATGTTCCCGATGTCATAGCTCCAAATTTATGTGTTATACAATGATATAATTTTGCAGGTACTTTCATTTATATATGTGGATACTGTCTGCAAATTGTGTTGCGAATAGAGTCGCTGGTATAAATATAATAAATTAAAACGCCATGTCTCATGCTGAAGTTTGTCTGCTTGAACAGTAAAAATGCAGTAAGCGATAAAGTGCTTCCTTTGCTTGTTTTGTATGGGTGCCAGCGTCAGAAAGTTTCGTAGGAGTTTGAAATTATGTGCCTAGTTTGTTGGAAGTAACTAAGTGCTCTACTTCTCAAACACGGGATGAATGTAGACCGGGCGTTTGCGTTCGCTGCCTTAAGAGAAGTTTGTGACTTTAATATTTATAATATTATGTTAACTTTCAAACACAATATTACACCTCTTAATTAGTAGATTATGACAACATCACAAACTTTTAAATTCGGTCAATAATTACGCAAAATATTCTAAGTCAAATTTTGGGGCCCCTAAAAGCCGTTAGATAGGCAACCTGCAACAGCGCTTGGCTTCCCAGATAGCGATTTAGTAACAGATGAGCGTACCCAGCCTAGAGGAACGTGGGGTAACGGCCCTTCCCCCTCCCGCCCCCCCCCCCACCTTCTGCCCTTCCCCCTCCTCCTCCCTCCTCCCCACACCCGATTACCTATATAAACCCATCTTCTTAAATCTAACTCGCTTCCAGTCCCCTGAACACGGACAGTCGTACGAGGTTAGTATCAGTTTGATTGAAGGGGGAGCATGTAACGGATATCCACTACACCTGGTTCAGAATAATAAAATTATTGACAGGAATACACGGTAAGGGCGATGTACGCAGTTAGCTTTTTTCCACACGGTGACTATGGCGGTGGAAACAAAAGCTGTGCAATTCAGCGCTACATTTTTTGTACGTTTTACATTAATCTGAAGTTCAAAGTTCGCTTTGCATACTGGAAGTAGGCTACCATTTTGCTGCTCATTTTCGCTATTATCTTCATTAATCTGCGTAGTATAAAACAAATAAGCATAAAGAAACAAATCTCACGATGAAAAAAGTCGCAACAATTGAGGTGGCGATCGTAACTGTCGTCCGCAGAGCGAATTCCAACAGCGAACAAAACAGATGAAGAGACGATGTTGGAGATACATCATAATTGTTAAAGATGATAAATCGTGTACACGATTGGAGCTAACCCCTTAGTGTCAGTTAAGGTCTTATGATGCTGTACTGAAGCCCCGAAACTGGTAGCCATATAAAAAATAACATAAGGACGGCTGTAGGTGTTACATTTTACAACACTTTTTTTTTAAAATTTTCAATCATGGGGCTAGAATCTAAAACACAAAAATATGTAAATATTAGAAACTCATCACAGAAAGATGACATTGTTCTAAAAAAAGCACTGCACTCTAACTTGAAATCGAAGGATATAAAATAAGAGGGAAGGATATGGGGAAGAGAGAATATGTTCTATAGGCATGATAGGTATGGATAGGAAAACAAAAGAGACCTGTTTGGCACTAAACTGTGAATATGAAGGTAGATGGGTGCTGGGGTGCAAAGTAGGAAGACAGGAGAGAAGGGGTGGTTTGATGTGTGGGTAGAGTAGTGGAATCAAGAGGAAAGAGATGAGGAGCGATGGAGAGGGAAGAGGAGAGGGTAGCCCTGACGGCTAGTGGAATAGTTTGGTAAGAGTAATAGTTGGTAGGACAGATCAGTTTCGGCGCGGATCTCGTGGTCTGGGTGAGGGAGTCGGTTGAACTAGCGTTGGGATAGAAGATGGAGGTATACGGATGGCGGGATGTTTTTGTAAAGGTGCAGCAGTATACCTGACGGCTGATTAGAAAGGAAATATTAGGATTATTGCAAACTAGATTGCAGGTAGTGTAGGATGTGCAGAGGTGCCTGACGTGGGCGAGAAGAGGGTAGGAATTTGATCAGATAGTAGAGGACTTAAACAGCGGAAGGAAAACGAACGCGTAATGTGACTTAGAACGCACGACATCAAGGATTTTGAGGGATTTGTAGAACTTTGGTGGAGCATATATCAATGCAATATTAGCACAGGGGAGGATAGACTAGATCACGGTTTTGTATGTGGAAAATAGTGGCAGTGTGTTATCCCCAGGTTCAGCCAGTTAGTAGTTTTAGTGCTGGATTCTAATTAAGATCTCCCCCTACATACTGTCTATTTCGGTTGTGAGGTGGCTAACCGACATCACATTCTCGGATGCCAAGAGCCAGTTTCGAAATTGCTTTGGAGAGGTGTCTGTACGGTAGTCTGTTGCCTCTGCTACTCCAATATGTGATTGTTAGGCAACAGCGAGTCGGCTCTTCGAACGCATGAGGGAGGTGGAGGGGGGGATGATGATGATGATGATGATGATGATGTTTGGTTTGGGGGGCGCTTAACTGCGCGGTTATCAGCGCCCCTACAAATTCCCAACCCTTGCTCAGTCCAATCTCGCCACTTTATGGAATGATGATGAAATGATGAGGACAACACAAACACCCAGTCATCTAAAGGCGGGTGTAAATCCCTGACGCCGCCGAGAAGGCGGGTGGGGGAGGGAAGGAGGGAGAAGTTCCCTGCACAGAGATGTTGATATTGCATGGCAGTTCTCTTGTGGTTGCTTGTTTACACTGTTGAGCTGTGGTATGTGGGATTGCTGGGTGATGAGCACACGCAGCCCGATGGGGTGGGATCGTTGGCAACAAGACCGATGGTAACTTGTAGCACATTACCTACATGATCGCTAATGCCTCTCACATAAGGCAAACGGGAATAGGAAGAGATTTTTCTCTTCCTTTGCCTGTTTTATCATCACTGTAACATATAGCTTGTTTATGTTCTTGTTGCTAGTACTATTCATATGGTATGTTGTCCGGAGCTCGTTCGGTTCATGTTGGAGGTTGTCAGCGTCGCTACTTCGGTGGGGTTCAAAATGGCTCTGAGCACTATGGGACTTTACTTCTGAGGTCATCAGTCCCCTACAACTTAGAACTACTTAAACCTAACTAACCCAAGGACATCACATACATCCATGCCCGAGGCAGGATTCGAACCTGCGACCGTTGCGGTCGCGCGGTTCCAGACTGTAGAGCCTAGAACCGCTCGGCCACCCCGGGCGGCCTACTTCGGTGTGCTCAAGATGTCAGCATACGTGGTACAGTAGTCCTTTGTGCTAGACTGTGGTTTGATTCAAAATGTGGTGTACATGCTGTAGAATTTGTCTTCTACTTTGCCACTAGAATTTCTGCACACTTCTACATCCAGAAAACGAATCGCTTCATTGTTTTCTATTTTTAGCATGAACTGTATGTCCTTAAGTAAGCTGTTGAGGTGTGGATGAAATCTGCATAGTTCTGCTTTCCCATGCGGCCATACGACAAACGTGCCGTCCATATACCTCAGCCAACATTTTTTTTTAACCTAAAACCAGCGCCTTTTTTTCCCCAATGTCAGGCTTACCACCTTTGCTGACATACATTTTGTTGTACTACCGCATAAATTGTGTCTACAATGTCCATATGTTGACAAATAGTGGCTAATTAGAAAATTAATTAATTAAGGAAATGAATAAAACTGAAAATGTCCAAATGAAAGACATGAAGACATTGTGGATAGTACAAATACAAAAGAAACATGCTCCTGTAGCAATGAAATGAAATTCGTGTCGGGTGCGACACCTGCTCACGACCCGACGTTCGATAGAGCAAGAGAGCCATCTATCGACTCGTTCTCCAGACGTTGGTGTAAGACTGGGTAGTCTTCTCGAAATTAACTAATGGTCCGTAAGTGTGATCGATGTCTGTCTCGTCTTCTTCGTCTATCTCATCTCTCACCCGTCACACCCCATCTGGCCGGCGGGTCGGTAAATGTAAGTCGCAAGTAATTAGCGAAGTCTTGCCCATATTTCTTATGCTGTTGCAGCTTCGTGTGTCCATCCAGGAGAAAATGCCAAAAATCAATTTTGTCCTTTTCCGATTCGTTAAACACGTAGCCCACCACCATTCCCCGTACCCATGTCAATGCATTGGTTTTTGGGACCGGAAAATAAGATTCTTGGGGGAAAGAAAGTGTGTCTGATGAAATTTTGTGAAGGGCGGAGCTTAACAGGAACGCCAATATCTATTGTGCCAAGTGCCACACTGGAGCCGTCCCACTACATGCTAAACGATGTTCATCAGTGTCCACTGTTGCGCAGCCTGAACATAGTGGAGTGTCTGCCAAATGAATCGCTTGCCGCCGTTGATTCGTTGCGAACTTCCTATTTACCACCACATACCATGTTGAGCGTACCGACGTTGGGAGGTAAACGTTCCGTATAACGCGCCATATCTGTCGCCAGTTCTTGTCTGGATACTTCTTTTCCAGGGTATTCCTTGGGCACCGACGCAGTAAGAGTTGGTATACATCTCGCGTCGTCGGTAGTCGTGTTGTTGGGAAGGAATCTGTGACATAGCTAAGCTCAAAAAAAAAAAAAAAAAAAAAAAAAAAGACTTGAAATGTGACAGCTTCGGTGAAATATGGCCCACATTGACTGGGAGCAGCATTGAAGTGGGCGCTAGTACATCGGCCAACGCACTCGAGATATTGCGGGATTGACCGCGCCACTGTCGGAAAATCGTACTGACGTATAACGCCCGTGCCTTTTCATATACGTTCACTAGACCAAGTCCGCCCTCTCCAGGTGGTAGCGTAAGCGTTGTGTATTGGATCTTAAACAGGTGTCCCACACTCACGTAGGTTCCGAAAGTTGCTTGTATCCGTGATGCCATTGTGCGCGTTAAAGGCAGGACATGCGCTACGTGAGTGAGTCTCGGTGCTAGGTATACGTTAACATAGGTCACCTTCTGAATCATATCCAACGCTCTTAATTTCTGTAACAGCACCATTGTCCGCATCAGCTTCAATATGCGTCGGTAGTTATCCGCTGCTGTCCGCTGCACATCCGTGTGGAACATAACACCTAGACATTTTATGGTCTTAACGAACATGAGCGGCCCTTCCTCCCCCGGTTGTAATCCTAGACCGACATTCATGCAGCGTGATTTCTGTAGATTAAGCACGCTTCCTGCCGCCATCCCGTATGCCTGTATCCATGCCAACGCCGTAAGTACTTCGTCGCCTGTCCTTGCCACCAGCATCACATCGTCAGCATAAGCGCGGCAATGAAGGGTCAGTTGTGGCAACGGCACTCCTTCCAACCGTCTTCGGAGACCATATAGACAGGGTTCCAAAGCCATTGCATACAAAAATATCGAAAGGGGCAACCTTGACGAACTGACCTTGAAATAACAATGTAGTCAGTGCCCCACCCAATCACCGAGACCTTTGATCGCACGCCGTGTAACAGTCGCATGATCAGTAGAATGAAGGCCTGTGGGATTCCCAATCTGCCCATCACCGCAAGTAAAAAGGTATGATCCACTCTGTCGAACGCATGATCGAAATCAATAGCGACGATTGCCCCACGCACTCGGCATGCCGCTGCTAATGCGATGATATCTCGGTAGTCACCGAGCGCCGTATGTACGTTACTCTTACCGCCGAGGCAAGCTTGATCTATGAGGAGTCTATCAGAAATTGGAGACCACAGGCGAGCCCCAAAGATTCGCGCGAAAATCTTATAGTCGCAGTTCAAGAGAGTGAGTGGTCTATAATCTCCTGGCCTTCTGCCACCGCGTGGTTTGGGTATTGGGATGATGATACCCTCCGTGAATTCGGCAGGTATCTCAGTCTGCGGTAACAGGAGTTCGTTGTACATCTGAATCCAGGTCCGTCCCATGAGGTACGCAAACTCGCGGTAAAATTCAATTGGGAAGCCGTCCTGCCCTGGGGACTTGTTTGGAGCCCCCCCTGGCAATTGCATCTGTCAGCTCGTCCTCTGTTATCGCTGTGATGAAAGTCTCTGCATCCAGTGGTGGTCCTCTATCTGGCATTTCCGAGATGACATTATGTAGTGTCTCGTGGTTCACTTGTACAGGTCCATATAACTGGCGGAAATAGTCAGTAAACACATGCGCAATATCACGCTGGTTCACAACTTGCTGGCCAGTTTCAGAGATTAGTTCCCCGATCAATGTCCTGCATCGTCGTTGGCGTTCACGTACTACGTGGTGCATGGAGGGGGTTTCGGCAGCAACTGTGTCCGCCAATCTCGCCCGGACCATTATACCTTCCATTCTTAGTCTCGTCAGCTGTAATAACTTGGCTTTTATCCTGCGCATGGCCGTGTGCCTTTCCGGCGATGGTTGTTGGGTCATCAGCTCCCTCAGGGCTGTAAAATAAAAATCAGCCGTCGTGCGGTTCCACTGCGATTTGTCCTGCCCGTATCGTATCAACTTTCTCCGTAACGTTGGTTTTGCGCATTTGATCCACCACTGGAGAACCGAGGTGTACGCTCGTTTGCGGCGAACGCAGATCTCCCAGACCGCCTCTATCGACCGGCGACACGCAGTGTCACGTAAAAGTGCACAATTCATTTTCCAGTGACCCTTACTCTGCCATATCTTCTGACGCGTTAGTGAAATCGTACAGACGTACGCCATATGATCCGTAAAAGCCGCTGGCCAGATTTCGGTATCCAGTATCGCCGTCCTTAGAGCTCGTGTCACATACACTCTATCAAGTCTACTTGCCGAGTGTCCCGTTACAAACGTATAACCCGTTCTGTCGCCATGCTGCAGTTCCCAGATATTCAGAAGCGCCATTTCGGTAATCAACGCACGCAGTTCCATGCATGGCACATAATGAGGTACTTGGTCCTTTTTGTCGACGACACAATTAAAGTCGCCGCCCACTATATAGTTATCATAGCGTCCAGCGAACAACGGTGCTATCTCTTCGGTGTAAAAGGTCGCCCTTTCTCTTCGTTTTGTGGAGCCAGATGGCGCGTATAAATTGATGAAACGAACGCCGTCGACAGTGATCGCTATGCCATGTTCGAAGGGAGAGACATGACGTCATCCAGTCCTATTCCTTCTCTGGTGAGAATCGCCACACCGCATCGACTTTCATCTTGCACTGAATAAAGTGCCTCGTAGACGTAGAACTTTGGCGGCGATGTGAAACGCACTTCTTGTAGGAGTACAATATCCACGTCCGCAGCGCGTAACGTATCTTTCAACATTTGAATTTTAAGCGGTGTCCGAATGCCATTAATGTTTATCGTTGCAATGCGGTACGCCTGGCGTGTGTTCATCAGTTGTAGGGCGGTGTCATTAAGCGTCTATCTGCACCCCCGGCGCTCCTCACCACACCAAGTTGTCCAACATTTCCCGACCCCTCCCGGCCTCTGGCGAGGACTATCCTCAATCGTCGCGTTCGTATTTTCATTCTGTTCCTGTTCGTCCGTTTCTTGTGCCCAGTCCCCCAGCATATTTCCGGAACTGGTCGAAGGATGGGAGGCAACGTTGTCACCGCTCTGATGTTGGACAATTGTCATCTCCACTTCTGCCTTCCGGTCACCAGAAGGAGAGTTCAAGTTATCGTCGCTGTGTAGTTCCTGCGTCGTCATCTCGGTCTCTGTTGAATCCTCTGGTCTCAGGTCGATACTGTCGTCGTCCACTGTCCCTTCGGGACTATGGGTATCGTCAGCAGAAGTCAGTCGACGCTTCTTTCTTCTCTTCGGCGAACGCTGTTTCCCTTGCCTTGCTTCCGTATCGGCCGTTTGGGTTGCGTATCCTCCGTCTTTGGTCTGGCCTATCACGCTCTCGGTGGAAGCACTGGGAGCCACCACGGATGAGCCTGGAGTGGCCGTCAGCTGCATCTCTTGTGTGGTGTCCTGTGTCTGCTGTGGTGGAACCGGTGGTCGGAGTTCCAGTCCGTTGGTGTCCATGTTCTGTATAGGGGGCAGCTGCTGGTGCCCATCGGAAATCTCCCTCACGTCGCCTCTCAGGGCTTCCACAAAGGTCAACGGTAAGACAGTCATCTGTTGTGGCGCCTGAACGTCATCCCGCGGAGTTTGCACTAAACGTCGCTGGAGGCATTCCGAGCGGACGTGACTTTCTTTCCCGCACCCCGAGCAAGTGCTAGGTTGCCCATCATAGATTATAATCGCTCGACAACCTCCTATGTACAAATAAGAGGGGACGTGCTTTCGCAGTTCTATCCGTATTTGTCTCACCCCATTTAAAACGGGGTACGTGGTAAAACTCGTCCATTTTTCGGTCACATGGGTTAGAACTGTACCGTATGGTCGAAGGGCGTCGATAACAAGTTCAGACGGGACCTCAAACGGAAGTTCGAAGACTCGTATAGTACGGATCCCCATTCCCGCGTGATCGACTGTAACCACACCAACATTCCCGTCGGCATGACAGAAACGATACTCGTTCGGTGATCGTTGTAGAAGTCTTTCGCAAGCAGTCTCGTCAACAAGCTTGACATAGACGACACTTGAAACGATCGATAAATTGATTCCCACGATTTCCTGTGGGTCGATTTTTACCTCTTCTCTTAAGAAACGTTCAATCTCGTGTGCCTTTTGTCGTGTATAGTCGTTCGCAAAACTGAACTTCAAAGTCGTTTTTCTGTACGAGTGTGCCATCTCGTTCTAGACTCACAACACCGCACACGCGAAGCTGCTCCGGCGTAAACAAACAGGCGCGCGCACCACAGCGCGGCCGGCAGGCAACACGGTCCGCACTGTGTCACTGCCGAAGGCAGACTGCGTTTTGCCCTGCTGACTAAAATATGTTGAAGACATGCACAATTGCACCTAGTCATAGATATCTGGAGGTACTTAATCCTGTGGGATGTTAATGGTTTCAGATATGGGCACGTTAGTAAACAGAGATTTTTGTGTAATCTGGCCATTAGATAAGCAGCTAATATTTAGTAATCCACTAAGAGCAGGGTGAAATATGTGGAATGGTTTACCTAAGACTCCGTGTGGTCAACAAGCGGTGTAATTTGTTAGCCAGATGTTTCGCCATGTCATACATATATGGGAGAGTTGATTCCATTGATGATCAATCTTAGAAGGCATCCATCCTTGTGTATCTTTGGTATCCTATATATTCTTGGCGGCACTGGAACTTCGGATATGAGCCCCTCAACTGCATCAATATTGAACCTACAATTCTTTATTAGAGTTTGCGTCTGTCTAACAATCTTCGCTGTGGGGTCACTTTTAAGTTCTTTGTCTATGGGATCGTTAAGAAATTCGCTCATTTTGGATGCATACGATAGTCTCCATTAATACTGTGGCTTTCCTATTGTCTGCCTGTCACGTTATAACATCTCTGTTGCTCTGAAGTTCACTAAGGGAATCTTTCTTCAAGTGAAATATCCGGCTTTGGAGTCTTTGCATGCTGCTGGGCTCTGTTTCTTGCCGAATGTCATCTGCTTCCATTTTCGATAGTTTTCGGAGCGACACATCGACGGACTGTATAATGCCCTCTTCTGGTGAGCTCCGGGGCGTTACAGAACTTGATTTAATTTCCTCGTGCTGAAAAATTAGTAGCAACGACCTGTTTTACTTCGTAAAATCTTTCTAATGCCAAGCTCGCATAAATATTTCTTTATTTACAAACAGCTGGTTTCATCAGACTTTGCTGCTATCTTCTTGTCCTCAAAAATTAATATTATAAGATGTGTTCATTTTGAGTGGGGCCTGACGTCACGTTGCCATATAGATAAAAAGTAGCACATAATGTGAGGGTTTGTTACAAACAAAACATTTAAAATCAAGACTCACTTTGTGTACACGACCATGTCATAAAAACACAGTGCACAATGACGTAACAATGATCTGGGAGCGCTGTAGCGCTGCTTGGATGGAAATGGCCATGTGCGCGAGTTGCCTATTGATTTTAGATGTTTTGTTTATCACAAACCTTTATATTAGTGCTACTTTTTATCTGCATGGTAACAAGGCGTGTGGTCCTACTCAAAATTAACACATTTTGCAACGTAAATTTTTGAAGACCTGAAGATGACAGCAAAGTCTGTCGAAATCGGTCGTTTATAAATAAATAAATGTTTGTGTGATCATGGCATTAGAAAGTTTTTACCGTTGTGGAAATATTGAAACCCATGGACAGCACATCTTTAGTTGCCTTGCTGATTGCACACGTTGAAATTCACCATTAGGTGACGCATTCAGTGTTAGCTGATTACTTTTTTTTTTTTTCTTTTTTTTTTTTTTTTTTTTTTGCGCTATAGGACTTAACATCAGAGGTCATCAGTCTCCTAGAACTTAGAACTACTTAAACCTAACTAACCTAAGGACATCACACACATCCATATCCGAGGCAGGATTCGAACCTGCGACCGTAGCGGTCGCGTGGTTCCAGACTGAAGCCCCTAGAATCACTCGGCCACCGCGGCTGGCTATTTTCACCTTTGAGAGCTCCATAAATTTCCTCTGGTGGAAGCCCTTTTCTGCTTCACTCGTCGTGCAGGTTTTCATGTACCTTGTTTTGTCGACGTTGTGACAGTCAGTTGTCGATAACGAGAATGCTAGCCACAGATTTTTTCCGAGTACCGACCTATTATAATTAAATATTGAATGGATTCTTTCCCTCAGTAGTGAAAGGCTTGCACGTTTGAACGCATTACTTGCTTTTCTAATCCCGAAATGTGGTTGCAGTCAAAGAAATTTTGGTGCAGTGTCATGGTCCCCAGAATGTATTAAGCAAAGCGAGATCGTTCAGTTGTTACTCCTTTCTCTTCCTCAACTGTTCAAACTTGAGCATAAACTTCCTGTCCGTGCCGGTCGCTTCGTAGTCTCCCATGGACAGTGTCAAGTTTAATAGCACCATTTTGGGTACTAGGCCACGTATTCATGAAACAATAAAACAAATAAATACCCAAAACTATTTTATTCAAATTGACAATGTCCATCGAAGCCTACGAACTTATATTTTGTACAGAGTCTGCAACCTTTTATTCACATTCTACATTCTAAGAGATAGAAGTCCTAGTCGACACTTGACCCTCAGTAGGAGGAAACAAATTTTCCACACTAAAATTTCAGTTTCTTGTGATCCATCCATTGTACTATGGCTCTCAGATGTTTAAATACGAGGGTGTACTGAAAAGTAATGCCTCCGAATTTTCTATGTGAAATCTCTTAAGACTTCTGAACTAAAGGTAACTTCATCATTCTACATCTTTACTCACCATGTCAACACAATTATTTCTCAACGTAGTCACTCTGGTGGCGAACCTATTCCTCCCAACGAGAAAAAAGTTTGTTGATACAGTCAGTGTAGAATGTTTGACATTGTTGACTGAGCCACACTTCTGCTTGCACCGTTTCATCACGGTCAAAGTCACGTCCTCGATGGTGTTCTTTACGTTTCGGAACAGATGAAAATCGGTTGGCGCGATTCGGGACTGTATGGAGGATGATTGATGACAGTGAACCCGACGCGTCGGATTGTTGTAGATGTCGCAGTACTCGTATTTGGTCTGCAGGAAAGGGTGCTCCAGTCAAACGAGGCATATGTATGCTACATAGCCAAGAGGGACTTCTGAAATTATGATTGTCTTATTTAATATATTAATTTCCTATGACTGAAAACGAAAATTTATAAGTGAAGGATACGTAACGGCTTCGGAACAATGGGACAGTATGTAGAAGGGCGAGCTGAAAAGAAATGCCTCCGAATTTTTTATTCATATCTCAGGATCGGTTGAGGTATTACACATGTATATTACTCAGCAGAACAGTTTCCTACACATGGAGCACCCTTTCCTGCAGACCAAATACGAGTTGTTAATGACCACGTCACTAGTGGTAGGTTTTCTGTAAATCTGGAAGGCATGTTTGTTGTTTACATTAGATACTGTAAGGTCAAGAAAATTGATGCCTTTACCTACTTGCTGTTCTACAGTGAACACTGTAGCTGTCATTTTTTAACTTTTTAATTTGTAATAGCTTTGAGTAATTTCATATATATAACAACATTGTACTTCCTTGATCTAAGTTTTCCGTCAAAAATGTGAACCAAAAAATTTCATGATGTGTGTCAAGAAACGTCGCAGTCTATAATAGCATTTTAAATTTCTAAATATGCAACACCCTTGCACTTCCTGTGGCTAAGTTCTTTGACCAGAATCTACGAGTTTCTGTGTGAGTAACATCCTTACATCTGCTACATCTAAGTTCTTTGACCACAGCCCACATGTTTGTATGTAAACATAGTGTATTTCACGAGTGCACATCATAATACTGTAATATGGAGCTATACCTGATATATGGACGTGAAATTGACCATAAGTGTGTAACTAAGTGGCAAAACTATCATCACAGCATAACTGTACTAATGGTGCTTCATCTTTTTGTAAGTACAGATATATTTTCGTCAAATGCTGCCTTACCACTTACAATTGTCCCACTTGTATTTGTGTAGTCATCAACAAATAATTTTTTTTATTTATATAGTGATATCCAACAGTACAAACATGTACATGAATGTACAGGGTGTTTCAAAAATGACCGGTATATTTGAAACGGTAATAAAAACTAAACGAGCAGCGATAGAAATACACCGTTTGTTGCAATATGCTTGGGGCAACAGTACATTTTCAGGCAGACAAACTTTCGAAATTACAGTAGTTACAATTGTCAACAACAGATGGCGCTGCGGTCTGGGAGACTCTATAGTACGATATTTTCCACATATCCACCATGCGTAACAATAATATGGCGTAGTCACTGAATGAAATTACCCGAAACCTTTGACAACGTGTCTGGCGGAATGGCTTCACATGCAGATGAGATGTACTGCTTCAGCTGTTCAATTGTTTCTGGATTCTGGCGGTACACCTGGTCTTTCAAGTGTCCCCACAGAAAGAAGTCACAGGGGTTCATGTCTGGCGAATAGGGAGGCCAATCCACGCCGCCTCCTGTATGTTTCGGATAGCCCAAAGCAATCACACGATCATCGAAATATTCCTTCAGGAAATTAAAGACGTCGGCCGTGCGATGTGGCCGGGCACCATCTTGCATAAACCACGAGGTGTTCGCAGTGTCGTCTAAGGCAGTTTGTACCGCCACAAATTCACGAAGAATGTCCAGATAGCGTGATGCAGTATCGTTTCGGATCTGAAAAATGGGCCAATGATTCCTTTGGAGGAAATGGCGGCCCAGACCAGTACTTTTTGAGGATGCAGGGACGATGGGACTGCAACATGGTGCTTTTCGGTTCCCCATATGCGCCAGTTCTGTTTATTGACGAAGCCGTCCAGGTAAAAATAAGCTTCGTCAGTAAACCAAATGCTGCCCACATGCATATCGCTGTCATCAATCCTGTGCACTATATCGTTAGCGAATGTCTCTCGTGCAGCAATGGTAGCGGCGTTGAGGGGTTGCCGCGTTTGAATTTTGTATGGATAGAGGTGTAAACTCTGGCGCATGAGACGATATGTGGATGTTGGCGTCATTTGGACCGCAGCTGCAACACGGCGAACAGAAACCCGAGGCCGCTGTTGGATCACCTGCTGCACTAGCTGCGCATTGCCCTCTGTGGTTGCCGTACGCGGTCGCCCTACCTTTCCAGCATGTTCATCCGTCACGTTCCCAGTCCGTTGAAATTTTTCAAACAGATTCTTTATTGTATCGCTTTTAGGTCCTTTGGTTACATTAAACCTCCGTTGAAAACTTCGTCTTGTTGCAACAACACTGTGCTCTAGGCGGTGGAATTCCAACACCAGAAAAATCCTCTGTTCTAAGGAATAAACCATGTTGTCCACAGCACACTTGCACGTTGTGAACAGCACACGCTTACAGCAGAAAGACGACGTGCAGAATGGCGCACCCACAGACTGCGTTGTCTTCTATATCTTTCACATCACTTGCAGCGCCATCTGTTGTTGAAAATTGTAACTACTGTAATTTCGAAAGTTTGTCCGCCTGAAAATGTACTGTTGTCCCAAGCATATTGCAACAAACGGTTTATTTCTATCGCTGCTCGTTTAGTTTTT
Source organism: Schistocerca americana (assembly GCF_021461395.2). Lineage (NCBI taxonomy): Eukaryota > Metazoa > Arthropoda > Insecta > Orthoptera > Acrididae > Schistocerca > Schistocerca americana. Next base: position 292,022,359 of record NC_060123.1, on the reverse strand, counting down.
ATTGCCGTTTCAAATATACCGGTCATTTTTGAAACACCCTGTATAAACACCTGAAGATGGGCGCAAGCCCGAACCGGTCGTGTGGCTAAATAGCAACCTTTTATTGTGACTGGTAGCGGATACTTTTCTACAAGTAAAATTATCACAAACTGTGACAGACGTCGTACGAAAATTCCTTTCACTTAGACTAAGGCGACACTGTGGTGTTAGTAAGAGTTCTTGTAGAATCGTTAAACGTAACTTTTGCAACGCATGATAATAGTTGTGGTGGTAACATTGGCCTGCGGGAGCCATAAATCATTTTTCGTTCTGTCAATATCAATGGAATTCACCAACAGCCGTGTAACTGAGATGTTATTTTATTTTGACTACCAGTTTCGGCATTCCACTATGCCATCTTCAGGCCCCATATGCATCTCGCAAAATAAACGATATTGTCATACAGTGCCATATATCCCTGGATGTCGTGAATTCAAACCGTTTCACAAGTGCTGCACTCGAATACTTGATAGCAACTTACTACTGTTGTTGGTAAAAGAAAATAAAATAACGACTGTTGGCGAATTTCATTGATTTGACAGTTACGTAACCAGCTGATGTCTCCTGTCCATGATGGATCAACAGATATTTTTCTTTGTCGTCATTAACAGCTTGATGGCTGTAGTCTTGGCAGAACTAGGCAGCTCACCGTGTTAGTCAAAGGCCTCGTCATAGGTATGCTACTTTCACATGATTAAGGAAAATGATTCACATAACGGCCGATACTCTTAGTACTTGTCAGATGATTAAGGAAATGGCCAATCCAGCACAATGTTGCGGTTATTTAATTCGTAATCTGAATAACAGAGATCGTTAGCTGATTGCGTAAGCGTAGTAATTATGAGCATGTAACAAGTGCTGCATGAAAATGGCGAGCTTCCGATTGCCACAGCAGTTGAAACGAAAATGTGAAGGCCGACTATACAAGTCAAATGAAAACAAACTACCACTCAACGTCCTTGTGATGGCGGGCTTAATTGGTACTCTCGGTATTTAACCTTGAGTATAACAATTTAGACAATCCGAAGGAAACCCTCGGTATTTTAACCTTGAGTATAACAATTTAGACAATCCGAAGGAAAGTCGCTTTTGACAAGGTTTCTGTTTTAAATAAGGCTAGATCGCCCACTTTTAAGATTCCCAGCATTCCAATTAATGCTTACAAGTGGAGGCCTTGTTGATTTCTCCTCTGCGACTTTCTTCTCACATTATTATAGAACATTAACTTCTTCTCGGTGATCAGGTTGTAGACTGGACAGTAAATTGCACTTTTGTTATAGTATGACATAGTTACTGCAATATTTTCTACTGTTTGCTGACCGTTTCTGTAACTTAATTTTCGATCAACAACTGCTGCTTAGTCTTTGTCGAGTGTTACCTCGTACAAAGAGCTTCTACGTTGACCTATTGCCGAGTTGTAAACCGCACTGGTACGCAAAACTTAAGGACGTATGATGTGTCACTGTCAAGTAGCATAGGTCTATGAAACTTGGACCGTACATATAAAGAAGTCCTACAGTATAGTACAGAAGGTGACTGAACGAAATAAACTTTGAGATGATCAGAAATGAGTCTTTTATTCAAAGACAATAATTACACTGAAATCAACGCTATTTACGATTGTCCCCTGGGCGTTGCAAAAGGCCAGACATGATTCTTCTGTGTGTGATGACCACGGACGGCAATGCATGCATTGTAAGGTGCTCGGATGCTGGCCATTGTGTTGGTAAACACACTAAAGAGCCAAAGAAACCGATACACTTGCCTAATATCTTGTAGGACCCCCGAGAGCTCGCAGAAGTACCGCAACACGACGTGGCGTGGACACGAGTAATGTCTGAAGTCGTTCTGGTGGGATTTGACACCATGAATCCCGCAGGGCTGTCCATAAATACGTAGTACTACGAGGGGATGGAGATCTCTTTTGAACAGCACGTTGCAAGGCTGCCCAGATATGCTCAATAACGTTCATGTCTGGGGAGTTTGGTGGCCAGCGGACGTGTTTAAACTCAGAAGAGTGTCCCTGGTGCAACTCTATAGCATCTATGGACGTGTGGTGTGCCGCATTGTCCTAACTGAATTGCTAGGTCCATCGGAATGCACAATGGACATGAATGGATGCAGGTGATCAGACAGGATGCTTACGTAGGTGTCACCTGTCAGAGTCATATCTAGACGAATCAGAGGTCCCTTATCACTCCAACAGCACACTTCCCATACCATTTCAGAGCCTCCATCAGCTTGAACCATCCCTTGCTGAAATGCAGATCCATGGATTCATGGGGTTGTCTCTATAGCCGTACACGCTTATCCGCTCGATAAAATTAGAAACGTGACTCGTCCGACCAGGCAACGTGTTTCCAATCATTAACAGCCCAATGTCGGTGTTGATGGGCCCAGGCGAGGCGTTAAACTTTGTGTCGTGCAGTCATCAAGTTCACATAATTGGGACTTCGGCTTCGAAAGGCCATGTCGATAACGTTTCGTTGAATGGTTTGCACGCTGACCCTTGATGGCCCACCACTGTAATCTGCAGCAATTTGCGGAAGGGCTGCACTTCTGTCACTTTGAACGATTCTGTTCAGTCGTCGTTGGTCCCATTCTTCCAGGATCTTTCTCCGGCCGCAGCGATTGCGGAGACTTGATGTTTTACCGGTTTCCTGATACTCACGGTACACTCGTGAAATGGTCGTATGGGAAAATCCCCACTTCATAACTGTGATGCTGTGTCCCATCGCTGGTGCGCAGACTATAACACCGCGTTCAAACTCACTTAAATCTTGATAACCTGCCATTATAGCAGTAGTAACCGATTTAACAATTGCGCCAGACACTTGTTGTCTTATATAGGCGTTGTCAACGGCAGCGCCGTATTTTGCCTGTATTTGAATATGCATGACTACACCAGTTTCTTTGGCGCTTCAGTGCAACCAGAAGAATGTATTTGTGTTGACTTTCATTTATGGTAACTGTGATCTGTAGTAGAGGCTTTAGTGAAGTTCTGATGGACTGATATGACGATTTAGTATAATTGTCCTTATAAGGACAGTTACGAATTGTAAGGGAGGCAGCTGTGTCTTTCCACAGAAATCATCTCGGTATTTAACTTGAGAGGTTTACGGAAATCGAGCAAAACCCAGCGCTTTTTGCCTGGACGGAGATCTGAAGCCCGATACTGCACAATGGGCGACTAGTACATCAGTGGCTACGACACTTTACACCGTCTAAGTGAGTTACTCTTAGAAAGTGGTGATTTTTGCTGAAGGCTCGTAATAGTTCCGTTCACTCTGGCCAGTTTCTAAGCAGTCAAGCATAGTTTTTAAATCACGGCTTGATTACTACTGGGAAGTAGCAAATGTTGTTGTTGTTGTGGTCTTCAGTCCTAAGACTGGTTTGATGCAGCTCTCCATGCTACTCTATCCTGTGCAAGACTCTTCATCTCCCAGTACCTACTGCAACCTACATTCTTCTGAATCTGCTTTGTGTATTCATCTCTTGGTCTCCCTCTACGATTTTTACCCTCCACGCTGCCCTCCAATACTAAATTGGTGATTCCTTGATGCCTCAGAACATGTCCTACCAACCGATCCCTTCTGCTAGTCAAGTTGTGCCACAAACGTCTCTTCTCCCCAATCCTATTCAATACCTCCTCATTAGTTATGTGATCTACCCATCTAATCTTCAGCATTCTTCTGTAGCACCACATTTCAAAAGCTTCTATTCTCTTCTTGTCTAAACTATTTATCGTCCATGTTTCACTTCCATACATGGCTACACTCCATACAAATACTTTCAGAAACGACTTCCTGACACTTAAATCTATACTAGATGTTAACAAATTTCTCTTCTTCAGAAACGCTTTCCTTGCCATTGCCAGTCTACATTTTATATCCTCTCTACTTCGACCATCATCAGTTATTTTGCTCCCCAAATAGCAAAACTCCTTTATTACTTTAAGTGTCCCATTTCCTAATCTAATTCCCTCGGCATCACCCTACTTAATTCGACAACATTCTATTATCCTCGTTTTGCTTTTGTTGATGTTCATCTTATATCCTCCCTTCAAGACACTATCCATTCCGTTCAACTGCTCTTCCAAGTCCTTTGCTGTCTCTGACTGAATTACGATGTCATCGGCGAACCTCAAATTTTTATTTCTTCTCCATGGATTTTAATTCCTACTACGAACTTTTCTTTTGTTTCCTTCACTGCTTGCTCAATACACAGATTGAATAGCATCGGGGAGAGGTTACAACTGCCGACTCAGTACAACAAGTAGCAAATATTACTGGGATAATTATTCAGGCCTCATATTCGTGTGGCTTGTCCTTCAGCCGATGACTTCGAGTCGGTGCGCCAATGTTCCTGCGGGCCAGTTCATCGTGAAACCACATCCTCCCAAGAATAGCACGCAACCGAAGGATATAAGAGGTCCGCCACTGGCTACCGCCATAAACTTCGTAACCGTGCAAAGCGTCGTAACCACTGATGCATTAGTCTCAAATTCTGGAGAATCGGGCTTCAGATCTCTGTGCAGGCAAACAGCGTTGGGTTTTCCGTGGTTTCCAAAAACCTCTCAAGTTAAATACCGAACTGGTTTCTTCGACGAATGCCGGACATTTGCCACGCCGGACATTTGCCACGCCGGACATTTGCCACACTTGCCCCTTCGCCAGGTAGCGATCCCTCAGGTAAGGGACGCCCTTCCTCATACTACTTCTGTCCGCTTTCAAACCGCCGTCTCCACATCTTACTCGATGCGATTAGTACGTAAGGGACTTTCTTCGACATCTTGGCGAAATACAGACCTTCTTTTCCGAAATCGAAGTGTTTATAACTTTTGGGGAACGAAAGCAATACCAACGATTATGTCCGTATGTAATTAGTTCTGCCAAGTGTAAATATAGATCCCTCTCTCTGTACGGTAGCTTCCTTTCACGCTTAATGATCGCGATAGAAACAGTCCATCGACAGGGGAGCAACAAGAAAGGAACGTTGTAAAGAGAATGCGAATGTACGCTAATCATTTCTTTTTGTTCACTGCATTTGTGCCTATTTTAGTTACTACAACTGCATGCCCAAAAGTCAATAAGGGAAGAAGAAGTGGGAATGTGAATGTTTGAAAAGAAGAACGACATACTCCATATTAATTTACTCTCTAAAATCCGATATCCCTTGCGGTGAAACATTAGATAATAAAGTGTAGCGGGACAATGTTCAAAACATGACTGAAAATACGTTCACTAAATAGAGATAGGAACATCTATGATTGACATGTCATCTAAAGTCGACATACAATTTTAAAATGTTAGAAATAAGGAAATGAAGTAATACAGAATGCTATGCTTGTAACGTACGTTGTTATTCTACATTGTTTAGCTCTGGCATTTACAGGGTCATAGAGAAAGCATTCTAGGTTTTGGAGGGAAAAGGCGTAATAGTAATGATCTGCACTACAACAGAAACAAGAAGCACAACTCAAGGAAAAATAATGTAGTGTGATTCAGCTCATAAGTGACATTGAAGCAGATAGTTCCTGTGACATAGTATGGGCAGAGGTTATATTCGACAACCGGACTACATTAATAACCGGTTCCTTTTACCGACCCCTGGACTCAGATCAAACAGTTGCTGAACAGTTTAAAGAAAAATTGAGTCTCATCACAAATAGGTACGCTACTCATACAATTATAGTTGGCAGAGACTTCAATCTACCTTCAGTATGTTAACATAAATACATCTTCTGACCCTACTGTAGATAGAAAACAACTTCCGTAATTGTCCTAAATGTTTTTCTTAAAATTATTTTGAACAATTAGTTCACGAACCCACTCAAATTGTAAGTGGTTAGGAAAACACAATTGACCTCTTAGCCACAAATATTCCTGAGCGTCACGACGGATACAGGGATTATCGAACACACTGTCGTAGCGAAGCTCAATTCCATAACAAAGAAATTCACCAGAACTAAACGTGAAATATATCTATTTATAAAAGCAGCTAAAAATTCGTTTGCCGTCTTTCTAAGAGACAGTCTCCAATACTTCCAAACTATGTAAGTGAAGACCATATGTGGCTTCGGTTCAAAGAAATAGTATCAACAGCACTCGAGAGATTCATACCCAATAAATTAATAAGAGACGGAACTGATCCCTTATCGTACACAAAACACGACAGAAAGCTGCTGCAGGAGCACCGAAAAAGGCACGCATAATTTAGACGATCGCAAAATCTCCAAGATTGGCGAAGTTTTACTGAGGTTCGAAATTTGGAGCGGATTTCAATGCGAGATGCATTTAATAGTTTCCACAACGAAAGTTTCTCTAGAAATGTGGCGGAAAATCCAAATTCTGGTTCTATGTTAATTGAAACAATGGAAAGGCTCAGTAAGTACCTTTACTGCGCGACAGCGATGAGGAGGAGGAGGGGGAGACAAGCGACCCAACCCTTCGGAGCAGGTAAAACCGTGGCAAATGTCCGGCGTGGCAAATGTCCGCACACCTCTTCGATAAGACGCGAATGATTCCCTTACTAATCGTTTTGCAGCTGCGCTGGTGTTTCATCCCTAACGATCACAGTTTCGGCGACGCGTTTAAGCTCCCCTACTTCGCCGCGAAGAAATGGGCGAGCGAAGTGCGACTGTTGCGTCAGAAGTGGCCCGACAGCCTCTGCGGTCGGCGAGCCCGCCGTGGGGAACCCGCCGTGGGGAACCCGCTGTACGGCAGTCGGCAGCCAGTCGTCCTTGGACACCTGCTGTGGGCAGCTGCCTCCTTCGCGGCCGCCCGCTCAGGGGCTCTGCCAGTCACAAATCTGCAGCTGGCTCGAGTGGCCCCAGGTCCGCCCGACACAGGTACGTGCTCTCGCTATCTAGGTGTCCACATAAATTGCTCGGTGCGCAGACATTTGCACGTGAAGGGACATCCTTTGTGTTGCGCAAGTGCTGCGTATGTTGTAAGTCGTCTCCGGTAAGTTCGGTGGGAAACTGCCGACTCAGTACAAAACTGTTCGTTCTACAGAAAGAAAATGAACAGGCCTGTCTGATAGGAAATTAATGTAGCTAACTTTTGTACAGACGTATGTTTGCACTACAGATTGTAGTTTTCGATTTATTCGAGAAAAACATACGAAAGTGACCTTCAAAAAGCGCCCCCACTCCCACACTAACCACGCCCCCTACCCCTCCTTCCCCCCTCCCCCCCCCAACAATAAGTCAGGATTCCTAGTACGTTGTTCATGGCACTCCGTCCTACCATTTTACAAAAATTTGCAACTACATGAAGTGTTCCCCATATTCGACATGTTTTGGTCTCCATTGACTGGTCTAATTACGCCCCGGACTTAGTAAAGTACTTACAAGTACTGACGTTTCTTAAAATTTTGCCTAAGAATTTTGTATATTTTAACAGCGTAAAATAAACAATTCGTCAGGCCTTTTGACTACGAAACTACTATGCTTGTAAGGGTTTAATTTGGGTCGAGTTACCAACATAATTAGCTTTAGCGAAAAGTTTACTAAAGTCGTTTCTATTTCAGTATACTCACCGGCACGTTTAAATTACCAATGTTAACGAAGTAGCCGACTATGCTGGTGGCGTACTAGCTCAATCAATAGAGACAAAAAACGGTCGAATATCGGGAACAACTCGTGTAGTGTGAAACTTTTGTACAGTGGTAGGAAGGAGTGCCGCGAACAAAGTACTAGAAACCATGATTGGTGAGGGAGGAGTATGGGGTGGAAGGGCGTTTGAATGTCATTTTTGTACGTTTTTGTAGAATAACTCGAAAACCGTGGCCTGCAGCGGAAACATACCCCAGTGCAAAATTTAACATTAAATTTCCTACAAAAAGGTCATGTTAATTTTTTTCCTGCAGGACTCATAGTTCGGGCGTTGCGAGCGGGAGAATGTGAAAATCTCAGTTTGATTTTTGAAGACCAGGCATAACAGTCCGGATTGAATGAAACGACATCGGTAATGATAGCTGAATCACCCTGCATATTAAAAAGATCCTAAGTGAAAAGACAAAACACATACTTCGAATATCGCTTCTATACTTACAGCAATGTTAATTAATACGCGCCCCGTCTATGGGATTATAAACACAGTTGAGTAATGTGCAGAGCTATTGATCACTGACCCAGTTACATTTATGCGTGATCGCTTACGATTCTACAGGAACGAGAGGGACTGGACGGTGGTAGTCCAGCCTAGCACGGCTGACTGAGCCAGAAATGAAACTGACAATGTGCCATAGATCAGAAGGCCTGCATCATGTTAAGACGCAGAGTAAATTTTGTTTTCTAAGCAGAAAATGAGTAGATTACGTAGTCAGGATGAATTACTCTTCCCTGTGTATTCGGACGTGAAGAATCTGTAAAGGACAATGAACAGATTTCCAGGTGTTGCAGCCATTCATTAGAACGAAATGCCTCTGGCAGCACGAATCCGCCTATGGACATCAGATACGATGGCATTTCTCGTCTATAGCTGATCTGCAATTCGTCTCTGCAACATTTACCGCTGATCAGAGCTGCTGCTTCACCAATTTATGCTTTTCTAGCACCAACATCCACGTTTCTACAGCATTCGTTGTCCTGGTTAAGTTATCCTAAACAGTGCGCAGCCTGACATCTTACTCCTTCGTTGATATCCAGGATACGTTATCATATTACGTAACTCAGACAGAATGCAAGTGAACTTCTCATAACCTAGCATTCTTTATGTTCGTGATTTACACTAGTAGTTCGTTATAAATGATATACGTTGATTTCCAGTACTTATTCTTTCTTTCTTCCTTCCTTTCTTTTTCTTTTTTCTTTTTTCTTTTTTTTTTTTTTTTTGCTAAATGAGTAATTTTTCGGCGCTTTTTAAAACATTTTAATGCTTATGGAAGTAAAATTATTTCCATTTGTCTTTAAGTTTATAACTTCAAAGAGAAATTGCGATCAATAATTGATATGCGCGACCATTGATTTCTATGCTATCTGGACGTCGAATTGCAACTGTCTGATAGTCCTGGCCAAAGATATAATATTTCGTTTCTTGCCTAATCACAATATGGCTGTCACGAAATCTCATGCTCCCACATCAGCCTTTTTACGTCGCATGTCGATACAAAGTTCAAAATGATTCTTTATCACGTACAGACCGATAGAAATGTTTTTGCCTAAGATGGCGAACCATGCAGATGACAGGAACCTTTAGACACGCCGAAGTTACATGCTCTGAGACCAGCGTCTTACGTCCATGCAGTACAAACATCACTGTGCGCTACTTCTATGATCTACCGAAGGTTTTTAACCAATCTGGTTAAGTACGGTTAATAAATCAAAATCATATGTCTCGATAACTAGATAGTCCAAGAATTTTGTCTCACATTCGGCAGGTCTTCCATAGAGGATGCATTCTTTCTCTTTCGGTAAAATTCATGAAGTATTTCAATTGTCTTTCAACTACATGTCTTGTTTCCTGTCGCAATTAAGTGAGTGAATTGCTTCAAAGAATTAACTTTACCGCTTTGAATAGGAGCAAAGCAAGTGAGACAATAAGGCATTTAAGTCGTCTTCCTTGCTCTTACTACTGAACCAAAATGGTATTAAAAAAAAGTATCTGTATAACGCTACGTATGAGAACCAAATATCTTGTATGCAGTAATCGAGCACTCTAGCATAGTCTGTGTAGTGGATGGTATTTGCTTAGTATTGAGTTCTAATATTTTGGTGATATCGCTTAGCACCCATTTAAACATGGTTGTAGTGAGTAGAGCAACTGATGTGAATAAATCTTAGAAATTCTTCGCCCTTTTCATGATTGTATCTAACTATGCAAAGTTTTCAAAATGGACTAGTATTGTCCTCCAAAGGGGTTTCTGTACCGGTGACTCAATAAATCAGTCGTACCAAGAAAATTTTACCAAACAATCACTGAATTGTGTAACGACGACAGGTACTGTAAACTGTCGAAAATTATCAGAAAGTCTCCAGGTCACACGTACTGGCTCGATGATTCAAAATCTACAAATATCATACACCAGGAGACTTTCTTTAGTACCGAAAGGCGTTACACCTCATTGACTTTGTGTAGTGCTTCGTGCTCCATTTTTCAGCTTCTCCGTCACCACCGAGTTCTAGCTTTTTCTTCACGACGTGCAATTTGGATGTCCGCTTCAGGCTAAAGTGAAAGGTACAATTTACTTTAATATGTTAAAATCAGATAATTTAGTTGTGTTATTAAATGAAAGGGTTGTTTTTGGTGTAAGAGCTGAGTTGGCACGGAATACCGTTACCCTAATAGATGCAGCTGTGTGAAGGCTGCAATCGCCGAGTAGTAGGTATACTGCCGTGACCGACATTTGTAGCAAAATGCCGTAGCGTTATAGAGAAAACGTGGCAGCACGACTGAGCTGTTCTGAAACTCGTGAAAGTATTTAAATAGACTGAATTTGTACATCTAAGTTGTCTGTGGTGCTTTATGGCATGATTAAGCCTCTTGTCTGAATATCGTGTCGTGTCAAAATACTTTGTGTCAATGTCTGCATTAGTGCGTGAAATGACACTGCAGATGCAGGCGCTGCACTGATTTTAGAACGAAGCAATGTACGATCGCACACTTTTTCGGCTGGAGTCATCTTGTACCAAATCTAGCTAAGTCCCTCCCCAACTTGAGCACAAATTTATTTCTGTTCAGAGAAGTATTTAAAAACTCAAAAAAGAAGGAAAGAAAGACTAGGGTTTAACGTCCTGTCGACAGCGAGATCGTTAGAGACGGAGCACAAGCTTGGATTGTTTCAACAGTGGGGAAGGAAATCAGTTGTGCCCTTTAAAAGGTACCATCCCAGCATTTGTCTGGAGCGGTTGAGGGGTATCGCGGAAATCCTAAGTCACGATGCTTGGACATGGATTTAAACCGTCGTCCTCCGGAATGGGAGTCCAGTGTGCTAACCACTGCACCATATCGCTCGTTTTGGAAAGGCGATTCAGTTTTGTTGTCCACTGCACTCTGTCAGACAGATGACTTTTTATCATTTTTCAAACATCTAACAGAGGATCATATATCATTATCACAACCGACTGCATGCAGCATACAATTTGTGGTGCAAATCAAACGCTTTAGGGCCTGTCACAGAGCATAACTGCTGCACTAAAGAAGTGAACTATCTAAGTACCCGACATTTGCCGAGCATGTATTTGTTCCAATATTCTGTTAGTGCTTCTCCTCCTACCTGCTCTCTCTGCCCATCTCTTTTCCCTCGCTCTGTCCATCTCATTCTGCCTCCTCCCTCTACCCTATCTGTGCATCTTCTGCTGCCCCTCTCTCTGTCCATCTGCTCTTATCCCTCTCTCAACACATCAACATCAACTCATCTCCCTCTCTCTTGCCATGTGCTGCTTCACCCTCTGTCTATCTCTTCATCCCCCCTCTATCTCCTCCTCACCGCTCTAAGTCCAACTCCTTCCTCTGTCGTCTTCCTTCTCCGCCTCTCCCTGTATATTTCTTCCTCCCTCTCCCTCTCCCTCCTCCTCTTTCCTTTCTCTCTCCGTTTCCTCCTCCCCCTCTATTTCTGCCTTCTCCTCTCTCTGTCCATCTTCTCCTCTCTTGCTTTGTCTGTCCATCACCTCCTCCCCCTCTCACTGTCCATCTATTCCTCCCTTTCTCTCTGTTCACCTCTTCCTCCTCCTCTCTCTGTCTGTCTTCTATGTCCCCTACCTCTGTCTGTCTCCTCCTCATTTCGTTCTCTGTCCATCTTCTCTTCTTCCTATTCTCTGTTTCTCCCTACCCCTCACTGTGGCCATCTCCTCCACTCCCTATCTGTGTCCATCTCTTAATCCACCCTCGCTGTCTGTCCATCTCCTTTTCCCCCTTCTCACCAAATTATCACCCCCCTACCAATAGAAGTCTGGTTCTTACCCTAGCAGTATTAGTAGCAGTAAGTAATATGCATACCAAGTTTGTTTGAAACCAATCTAGGTGTTTATAAGTAGCGTTTTATCCACGGCTTTGCCCGCAGACGGTCTTCTCACATGTGTTTCAAACATATTTAACATATTTCACTCACATTTTTGCACTTACTTCACCGGTATCTCTAGTGAATTTCGCCATGTGGTTTTGTTTTCACACAGTTCGTTGCTTATAATGTCATATCTGTTGAACTATGTGTCATAAAATGATATACTTTTTCAGGTACATCCAGTGGTATATGTGGATACTGTGTTGAGAATAAAGTTAGTAGTAAAGAAGTAATAGATTAAAACGTCATGCATGACGCCGCAATTTTTTACGCGTCTCAGTGTTTATAATGTTATATTTCCTGAACTATGTGTCACATAATCATATATTTTTGCAGATACACTCTGTGGTATTTGGCTATTTTGTCTGTAAATTGTGTTACTAAGAGAGTTAATAGTTACGAAGTATTAAATTATATCGTAATGTCTGATGTGACAATTTTACTTCGTAAACAACGAAAATGTGTTAAGCAATAAGCTTTTTTCCTTCCATCGTTTCGTGTACGTTGTCAGCAAGACAAAGTCTCGTGAAGGTTAGAAATTACGTGTAAAGTTTGTTGCAAGTTACTAAGTGCTTTCATTCTCAAATACTGAATGAACATATTCTCGCTATCTACGACTCTACTTCATCGCAGCCCCACACTGTTCAAGGCGAGGTAGCTCTTACGCCGACAGCGATTCTTTCCTGACAGTTGCCCAATCAAGCATGGAAATATGGGTACCACACCACGTACGGATATATTAAACAGAGGGCATCATCTATCTATAACAGAAACAGCTGGTCACTATAACTATCAGGTTTATTACTGTAACGCGTCAACGCATGAATTACTCACTGAGATAAGCAAATGAACATTTGGTAATTGGATAAGGGTTTACATTTGTGAAATATATTTTCGGCACAGATTTATGAGTGTGATAAAAGCATAATAAGCAGCATAATTTGTGAATATGGCCAATGACTGTAAGTGTGGTTAGCGGATTGGAGAAAGAACAAGAAAAAAGTAAAAAGTAAAGTGCACGATGGAAAGCAACTAGCTAGCTGCAAAACGTTAAAACTACTCAATTACCTCCTTACGGAAGTAAACTAACTTCACATCCGTACCAAATCGATGACTGCAACGCCGAAGCAGTCTTACCACGCTCATACAGTGTGAAGGTGGGAGTCGCAGCAGAAATGGCTGGAGATTCTGAGCCTAGTTTGGCCTCTGTATGCAGCTCTAAAATGGAGACACGTTCCATACAACACAAGGCCTCGCCTGGCAGCAAGTGTTTACTCTTCACTCGTTGGCATCTGAAACTTTGATCTTTCTGAAAGAGCAGAATTTTACCTGGCAATAGTAGCAGATATTAAGAGTTCCGTCCACTAATAACTTTCTAAATATATAAATATTTTGAACCAGTCATAAAGCCTGTTACAGGAATTTGAAATAAATGTCTTACCATGGCTTGGCTGCCGGGGTAAATGGCGGTTCTCCTTCTGCAGCGTCCCGAAACGCTGCACTTGGCTTAGGTTTTTATCTTATCCAAAAAGATTCTTCTCCATGTCTCGAACAGTACTGTTGTTTGGCAGAACTGGCTTTCTGTACCACTCAGAGTGTGGGTGTTCGTAAAGCGAATTTCGCTTTTGATTACCTGCGCTGAACTTCTACGCTGGTCCAGCCACCTTGAAAGCCTTCAGTTCTAGTAGTAGTAGTAATAGTTGTAGTAGCTTTATT